>NC_133522.1:47785000-48085000 GCF_049354715.1 Callithrix jacchus
GGGAGGGCAAACCTAAAAACAAGGCAAAAAAAAAATCAGAAGGGCAAAATAAATAATTTTAAAAACCCACCACTAATAATTGGTGACAAATTAGACAGGGTTAAAGCAGAAGAAACATTTTAAAACATTATGTAATTTGTCCCTGGTACAGTGTGTTCAAGACACTTTGAGCAGAGGCTCCCAAGAAAGGCAGTTTAGGATATCAGCAAAGGAAAAGATAACTGTCAGAAGCCAAGCAGCGCAAGCCCAAGCGGGTGAGAATCAGCACTGATCAACCCGCTGTGGATCTCTATACCTTCCAATTCCTTATTTTCCAGTCAGCTTGGCGGTGTTGATTTGATTATCTACAGTTCAGCTGTTCAGGTTACAGGGAAAGCTAATAAAAATTTTAAAAAGTATTATACCCTAGTGTTATACAGAAAAGTCTCATTAGAATTAAAAAAAAAAAAAAAAAGCGATGACACCGAACTCTTTAGATTATCAAATAAAACTGGTTTGTCAATTGCTATCAGAAATGTCAATGCAGGGTACTTCAAACGTTTCTTTTTCTGCATTCACCCCTTCTCCATCACTTTAAAAACTACTAGCTCAAATAAAGGAAATGGCAGATGAGCAAAGATGGTTGCGTTATGTGGTTTTAATCATGTATTTGTGGTGCCCAATTAACTAAAGCTTTTTTTTTTTTTGAGTTTTGCTCTTGTTACCCAGGCTGGAGTGCAATGGCGCGATCTCGGCTCACTGCAACCTCCGCCTCCTGGGTTCAGGCAATTCTCCTGCCTCAGCCTGCTGAGTAGCTGGGATTACAGGCACGCGCCACCATGCCCAGCTAATTTTTGTATTTTTAGTAGAGACGGGGTTTCACCATGTTGACCAGGATGGTCTCGATCTCTTGACCTCGTGATCCACCTGCCTCGGCCTCCCAAAGTGCAACTGAGGCTTTAATACAACCTTAATTCTATAAGCAACCTGGAACAGGGGAAAATTAAATCTCTCATAACTCGTTAAGTGGCTATTCACATTACCCAAATCGGAGGATTTTAGCTTGACTTTCACAAATGTAAACGCTGCAAATGGTTATTACCAAAGTATACAACACACCACTGAGACCGACTCAAAGCAAAATACAGTACAAATTTATTGACTCCAATTGTTCTTAGTAAACATTTAAGCAAAGTAGACAACAGAATTGATTACAAATAAGCAATGGATTAACATTAGATAGAAATCCTATTTTACCATGACTTTTCAGTTCAAAAAAGCTTATTCCTAAGTAAAACTGAAAAATGACTTACTCTGCTAAGGTATATGACAAAGTATACAGAATTATGAAACGATTCATTTGTTTTTCTTTTAACCATAAGCATATATTCAATGGAAAACTTGAAATAGCCTTGGACTAATGTTGAAAATCAGTATTAACTGAGTATAACTGTGTGAAAAATCTGGACAGCACTAACAAATGATGAAAGAGCACTGAATTGTGTTACTTTAAAGATTTACAGTAAAATACTTTGGTTCCCAAAAGTATTATAAAAGGAACTTTTGAAAACACCTGACATTGGTAACTCATGTTCTTCTTCTCCAGAATCTAAATACCGACTTCGTTCTCTCCCCAGTCACATGGAAATGCCGTAAGCTGCGGTGCCCGCTGAGCCGCGCTGAAAGGGCCTATTTAAAATTACAACAACCTTAAACGTCTTAAAGTGCTGAAGCCAGGAAAGCCGCAGGTGAAAACCTATTTTTAAAACTTAAGCTTTAGTCAGTGTTAAAAACACTTCAGAAGAATGTGTTAGCATTATCTAAACTAATAATGCATTCCACAATTATGGCAGAGACGTCACTGAGACGTCGTAAATGGACAAACTGACTTGTAATCCAGTTAATTGGATAAAATTTATACAGAAATGTATTTGGAATTATACCTAATTACTTTTTACTAAGAAACTTCAAATAATTTTACTTCGTAAAGTTCCAGATTACAGTTGTATACACACACGCATGCACGTGTGCGCAAATCCAACTGGAGGGGATAAAGGCCCAGTTTGGATCTGTCCATTCTTACATCTCTCCCTCACCCTGATCAGAGTCGGCCTTGTAGATGCAATTGCACTGCGCCTCAGCGAACGGACACATCTTATTCCTGTCTCACAGCAGCTACTCTCATTAGCACCGATGGAGCTACATACGGATTTAAAAGGTCACGAAGTGCCGGGGCATACTTTTACAGGCCAGGCTATAAACATTCCATTCCAAACCAGAAAACCAAGAACATCATACGCCTCCCCACAAATGCAAAGAACATCACTGTTGAATGGTTAATTTTTGGTAAAATTATAAATGCCTACTAACTAGTTTTAAAGGTGAATATTCTATAAATCTTGAAGTATTACTATTAAAATGCACAATATTTGTTACCTCCATTGCTTACTTTGAGTGATAAAAACATGTTTTATGTTATTCCCTCGTTCTCCCACATAAAGAAAGTGATTCAATATCAAGTTCTTAGATTAACAAAGAATATATTAAAACATTTTACATTCTTTCCACAACTGCATAAAAAAGCAGGCATCCTGCATACTTACATGGAATGAGCTCTCTACATTTTCAAAATTAATTACAATCTTAAAGATATTTACATGAATATCTTCACTAGCTAATGAGTTGCAACAATTTAAGACCAACTTGTTTTACACCAAATATTTGCCTACTGGCTGAGATAAACATTCTTAAAAAACTTTACTGAATAAAGTAATTAACATCTTTCATTATTTTACTTCTTAACATTTAAAATAGTTATGAGTGGAAGCATATTTTTTGACCATCAAAATAAACTCTTTCAGCCTAATGCTTTTAAAGTACAGTATAAAAAGTAATAGAAAAACCAGAACTGCATTATAAATGCTTTTGGTTCAAAATTTTCTTTGAAATCTTATATTCCTTGCCTAGACAAAAATGTGAAGACAAAACACCAGTAATTTTTAAAATCTAAGATATGCAGAACCTATGTTTAGATCAAAAATATTTTTTTTTACTGATTAACAATATTATTTGTAAAAAATTTTTGAAAATGTAGCATAAAGGTTCAAGTCCTGGGATACTAAATTTACAATGCCAAGATACTTTGTACCATGGAATTATCACCGATAGATACTCTAAGGGCCATGTAGGTGACGAGTACTCAGGGAAACTCTCTTCTTTTGAAGAAGTGACAGCTACCAACAGGATCAGAGTAAGAAATACCACATTATATAGGGAATGAATTCAATGTACAATAATCCTTCCTAATGTTTCATGTAAAGCCATATGCTTTAACCTTTAAAATGCATAGATTTCCTTAAGAAAACAAAGATGGCAAGAATCAGTAACTTTATTTTCCCTTCTCCATCGAATTTAAGAATATGAAGATTGGAGATTTTTCAAGTGAAAGAATGCAGGCAAAATTTCATATGTAGTATCTATAAAATCAATCAGTATTTTATAAAAATGTCTGGTTCAATAAGAAATGAGAGTATCTTTCCTACCACTGGTATGAAATGTTGGTAATGAGACTGATGGGTACAGAGTTATCTTCCTAGAGCACAAATTTAAAATTATTTAATGATAATTTACTTTTTTTAATTTGAAAGAATAGGCTGTAACACAAACTCAAGAGTCTAAATTGGTATTACTTTCTTAAAAGGATTTTGTAGTTTCATTTTTTTATACATCTAACTCCCACCTACACAAGTAAAAATTTTCCCTTTAGAAACACCACGTTGAACTTTGGATAACCTACTGAAAGGCTTTCAACGACAAATTTTTACATAGTATTCTTAGAAAAGCACAAACCCCACGGACCAAAATAAGTAGCTAAAACTAATTTTGGACCACTGATAGGGCTTGAACACCTATTTTTGAAATACTGAGCAATGATGTAGAGAACAGCCTTGCCAATGATTTTAACCACCGAACTCCCAACAAATTCTAAAAGAAATTGTCGAAAAAGACAGAGAGGCAGAAAAATGTGTATGTCGTATATATTGTTTTTGAGAAGCATTTTGAAACTGCAGTTTCCTGAATCCTCTGCTCTGAATTCTCTGGAAATGGTAATTTATTATTTTAGATCAGCTGTGCTAACTCTTGAGTCTGCGATCTATTTAAATGTATGTCCCCATCTCATCTGTTATACTAACGTTAAAATCAAAATTCGTGTCCTATGTTAGCTTTGTTTTTTGTCCTAACTACACTCAGATTTTCAATTTGTGACAGCATAAATCAGAGGAAATGAAACATTTGCAGTCCTTCAAATGCTGGTCTGAATTTAGATTGTGGTGCAGCGTACGTATAACATGGTACAAGTTTTTATTACAATGTCTATCACTACTGAAGCCCTTATAAACTTGCTGTAGGGAACTTCCATAAATTATGTTTTCATTTCCCAGGTCTTTCATAGAGTTTAACTATCGTTTATTATATTAAGTGAGATGAAGTTTTTGTTTATAAATATCTAAGTGTTACTATTGCTGATTTAAATTTCTCACAACTTTCATACAAAAGGAAGTTCTACATGACCACAAAATACCAAATATTTATTTTCATCAAGTGTCAGGATAACATTGAAGTTGAAATTTATTTTTTTATTGCTAAAGTTGTCTAAGATCTAAATCAATACTGCAAACTACTCCACTTCTTCCTGATATATTTTGGACTTAAGAACATGGTTAAGATTTAACTAGAACTCAAGTGTCTAAAATAATCAAAAGAAGAAATACTTTGACAGTATTCCACTAATTACAAATCAGTAAAAAACCAAAACCTCAATTAACGATGATACTGACACCATGGAATGAGGAGCCATGCACACAATCAAGACTAATCCAATTTCAACATTAATGAAATCAAACCATCTTGTTCTTGTAAGGTCCAGAACCACAATATTTTAAAAGGTGTTTTTCTAAAGTTGATTAAGAACATTACTAAGTAATTATCAATTTGCCTCAAACTTAATTTCAAGCATATCCATTTCCAACCTTTATTATTCTTGCAAAAAACATTTTGCTTCTTATGACACATTTCACAATTCGGGTTGAAATTTCCTAATACATAAAAAGTGTTGGTCTTTCAATTGTGTGTTTGTTCGTGACTCCAAAGACTAAACGCAGTCTTGAATGTCCTGTGGCAAAGTTTACACATAAACTGTCTTTTAAATGTGATTGCTGAAAGGGGTGGGGCATGGTAAAAAAGAGTGTCTGATTCTTGGGGCACAAACAATTTTTCTGTGGCTGGAGTTGAGTTTTCGGATAGGCTTGTGGGGCTGTCAGGCTCCAGGGGCTGGATCTTGGGCAGTGGTGGTGGCGGTGGCAGAGGTGGTGGAGAGGGAGAGTTTGTGGGAACAGGGCACACCTCAGATTCCTTATGTGCCGATTCCTCTGAAGCCTGAGACATATGTGACTGGAAGTGACTCCAGAGTCGAAAATTAGTACGAAAAGCTTTGTTGCACACATGACAAATGAATGGTTTCACAGAGCACAGAAGCTCCTGGTGACGCTCCAGCTGCTTGTGCACTGTGAACATCTTCCCACACTTCTCGCAGGGCCACAGGCTGGCTTCTTTGCTAGGACCTGCTTCCTTGGGGGCTGTGCTGGCCTCAGGTGCCTCTTCCTCAGCCTCCTCCACAGGCTCTTCCTTGACTTGAATTTTCAGTTGCTTGGAAAGACTAAGGTCTTCAGGGAGACAAGAGGAATCTTCCGAGTCAAAGTTAACTTGCTCTGAAGAATCACTGAACACATTGTCATCTTTTGTGGTGACAATGTGGTTTTTATTGGGTTCAGGCTGCGACTGGGGCCTTGAAGAACTGGTCACATCACCGTTGTGGTCCAAAACGGGCAAAGAAAAGTTTTCGGTGGGTGCCATGTTGTTCTGATTATGTACTTCAACCTGGTGCCGCCAGATGCTGAAAGAGGACTTGAAGGTTCGCATACACTCGAGGCAGGTCAGCTTCTTATACTCACACTTGCTCTCGTGTTCCTGCTTCAGCTCGGGTGAGAATAACCTGAGGTTGCAGTAACGGCAGATGGCCGAATTCCGGCATAGCCGCTCGTGGCTTCCTTGCTCTAGGAGAGAAGAGAGCTTAGCATTACAGAGGCGGCACTGGTAAACCTCCTTGTTTTCTACTGGACTTGCAAGAGGAGCATGCTCTTTTGGTTTAGCAACTTTATTTACTCCAAGGGGTTTTTCTCCTGGATGCATTTTTATGTGCTGCTTAAACTGGGAGAGAAAGCGGTACGCTTTTCCGCAGTAAGTACAAATGTAAGCTCCTTTGGCTCGAGATCTCAAGTTCCTCTTGATGACTTGCTGCGCTTGGGAGCTACTCTGTCCCTGAAAACCAGGCTTGCCACGCCTTAACTTAATGATCAGGGCCTTCTTAATTTCTCTCTCTCTCACTATGTCAATCAGCTTTCTTTGGAATTTTTCATCCAAAACAGCATGTGAACTAGAGGCTGGTGATGGGTTCTTCACTATGCCGTGTTGGGTCTGACAGTGTGTCCACACTTTGAAGTTGGTGTGAAACCTCTTGTGACAGATGTCACAAGCGTAGGGCTTTTCTGGGTTATGGTACATGTTAACATGACGGTGAAGACCTGCTGTTGATCTAAAGATCTTAAGGCAATGTTTGCATTTAAATTTTTTGTTTGGTCTCGTCCCCTCCAACTCACCAAATTCATCTTTATTCAAATCAGAATCTGGAAAATCTGCATCAAGGAGAGTAGGGCTTGAGCCTTCCTCAAAATTATCTTCCGACACAGGAGGCCTGTGCTCATTCACCTTTAGCTTCTTAAATGGCAATCTTCGGTCCGCCTGGAACCTCCTTTTTGCTGGGAGTCTGCTCATGTCTTTTTGGTCATCTTCTGTTTTCAGAGACAGGTCTCTCGTGACCAGCGGCGACGAGGCAGCTGCTGTCGCTGCCGCATCTCCCACAGTGACGCGGATGATGTCCAGGGACTCCGCCAGCGGGCTGCTGGGCTCGGTCTTTATGCGCACCTCGGTCACAGGGGAGGCTCCCTCCCTGTCTGTTGACTGAGAAGCACTAAAAGACCTGAGGCGATGTGGTTGTAGCACTTGAGGCCTGTCATCTAGGGCTGTTTTTTCACTACAATCTTTTAAAGATGACTTTTGAGATAAAGCACACAACACATTCCCTGGTGCATCATTGGACACCGAAGATCCCTGGGAAGACTTCAAGTCTATGGAGGGTGAATACACAGGAACCTGGCTATCCATCGACAATGACCGTCTGAGAAGACTCTTAACAAGCGGGCCACTCCTGTCAATGCTTTGGTTTCCAGAACCAGATCCACTGGATGGGATCACTAAGCCTAACTTTGAATAGTACAACAAGTTTCTATCTTCACCTTGACCACTTCCTTTGTTAGTTTCTTTTAATAGATAGGGAGTCTCTGATGAGCTACAAAGAGACAAAACAGGTGGCCGTGGTCTCTTCAAAGCCAGCTCTAGAGCTTTTCCTTTTGGAAGCTGACCACTCACACCTGGCTTATCATCCACAGCTTCTCTGTCTTGCAGAGGCTTTGAAGGCAATACTGCATTTCTTTTCACCAAACTGATTCTATTAGGATCATCCAAAGATCCAGAAAGCTCAAGAGACTTTGCATATACCACAGAACTATCTTTCGGCCAACTCTTTTCAGTTAATGAAAAATTATGAAGTGGTTCAATTGGTTTGGGGACATGTGGCTTATTGGTATTAGCCTTGACTGCAATGCTAGGAGAGGGCCGGGGAGTATGGCTTACATCGGGTTGATTTTGACTAAAAGTTTTTCCTTGTGCTTCATTTCTACTTTGACAAACAATGACACTTCTCTTTTGAGAACTGTTTTCATCATCTTCTACAAACACTTTTTTTCTATTAGGACACGTTAGAAAGGGGGCTTGAGGTGTTTTAGAAACGATGTTAGTCAGAAAGGAAATCCCAAGACTATAGCCAAGTTCTTGCACAGCAGCAAGACTGCTCTTCTCAACAAACAAAGAGGAAGAATAAATGTAGTTTAAAACATTATCAAATGCATCTGGCTCACAGAAGTCAAGCTGAAATACAGTTTGTGACTCATTTTCCTTATTTGTGAATAAACTCTGAAAGTATTCGCTGCTGGCAGCCAAGACATTTTTATGAGCTCGGAACTTTTGGTCTCCAACAATCAGCAGCACATCACACAGCTGTCCTTTGAGACGTTCCTCATTCAGGGCACTTAGGAGAGAAATGGCGTGTGCTGGGTTGATATAATGCAGTAATCCCTCCATGGCTTGAATTTATCTAAAAGACAAAATGTAAAATTACTACAGATAATGCAGTGAAAAGTTCCCGATGGAATGAAGGGCTCCTCAAGAGCAGGAAACATCAGCTGTCTTTGCATAGGTGCTAATATTTAGCAGACCATAGGCTGACAGAAGCTTTATGAATGAACAATCTTATTTAAATAATGGTGAAAATGTAAAATAAGTCTTGTGGTTTAAGCAGGTCCTCATTAAAATGGAAGAACGGCAGGAACTACAGCATAGGTATTTGTATACCGTCAAAAAGGCTGCCAGAACTTGATGGGTGGATATGGAAGCCATATTTGAAAATAAAAGTTCATTATTTACGGTCCTTATCCATTTGATGCTTGTCTCTATTCCTTATAAATTCAGAAAACAAGTATGAATTATCAAAACCCCTAAAGTCAATAATTCTGAAAGAATCGGTTTTATTACTACATATACTCAAACATAATGTGCACTGTTAACAATTGGTTGCAAAGCAGGTCTTGAGACCCTTATCTTTTATTTTAATTTTGAGACAGGGTATGTCTCTGTCACCCAGGTTGGAGTGCAGTGGCGCCATGATGGCTCAATGCTGCCGTAACCTCCTGGGCTCAAGCAATCCTCCCACCTCAGCCTCCTGAGTAGCTAGAACCACAAGCACATGCCACCTTGCCTGGTGATATGGTTTGGTTGTTTCCCCACCCAAATCTCCTCTTGAATTGTAGCTCCTACGCTACAATTCCTACATGTTTGGGAAGGACCAGGTGGTAGGTAACTGAATCACAGGGTGGGTCTTTCCCGTGCTGTTCTCATGATAGTAAGTCTCACGAGATCTGATGGTTTTACAGAGGAGTTCCCCTGCACAAGTTCTCTCTTGCCTGCTGCCATGTGAGATGTGACTTGCTCCTCCTTGCCTTCCACCATGATTATAAGGCCTCCCCAACAACGTGGAACTGTGAGTCCACTGAACCTCTTTTTCTTTGTATGTTATCCAGTCTTGGGTATGTTTTTATTAACAGCAAGAAAATGGACTAATACAGTAAATTGGTACCAGTAGACTGGGGTGCTATTGAAAAAATACCCAAAAATGTGGAAGTGACTTTGGAACTGGGTAACAGGTGGAGGCTGAAACAATTTAGAGGACTCAGAAGAAGACGGGAACATATGGGAAAGTTTGGAACTCCCTAGAGACTTGTTGAATGGCTTTGATCAAAACGCTGATAATGATATGAACAATGAAATCCAGGCCGAGGTGGTATCAGATGGAGAAGAGGAACTTGTTGGGAACCAGAGCAAAGGTCACTCTTGTTATGTTTTAGCCAAGAGACTGGCAGCATTTTGTCCTTGCCTTAAGAGATCTGTAGAACTTTTAACTTGAGAGAGATAATTTATGGTATCTGGCAGAAACTACTTCCAAGCGGCAAAGCATTCAAGAGGTGACTCAGATGCTGTTAGAGGCATTACATTTTATCAGGGAAGTACAGCATAAAAGTTTGGAGAAGTTGAAGCCTGACAGTGCGGACAGAAAAGAAAATCCCATTTTCTGAGGAGGAATTCAAGCTGACTGCATAAATTTGCATAAGTAAAGAGGAGCTGAAGGTTAATCACCAAGACAATGGGGAAAATATTTCCAGGGCACGCCAGAGACCTTTGCTGCTGCCCCTGCCATCACAGGCCCAGAAGCCTAAGAGGAAAAAAAGCCCAGGTACAGCTTGGGCTGTGGCTTCAGATGGTGTAAGCTCCAAGCCTTGGCAGCTTCCACGTGGTGCTGGGCCTGCAGGTGTGCAGAAGTCAAGAATTGAGGTTTGGGAATCTCCACCTAGATTTCAGAGGATGTATAAAAACATCCGGATGTCCAGGAAGAAGTTTGCTGCAGGGCTGTGTCCCCTCAGTGAAGGGCAGGGCCCTCATGGAAAACTTCTGTTAGGGCAGTGCAGAAGGGAAATGTGGGGCTGAAGCCCCACCCCCCCAGTCGCCACTGGGGCACTGCCCAGTGGAGCTGTGAGAAGAGAGCCACCATCCTCCAGACCCCAGAATAGTAGATCCACTGACAGCAGGCACGCACACACTCAACACCAGCCCATGAAAGCTGCCAAGAACGGGGCTTTACCTTGCAAAGCCACAAGGGTGGAGATGTCCAGGACTAAGGGAACCCGCTCTTACATCAGTGTAACCTGGATGTAAGACACAGAGTCAAGGGAGATCATTTTGGAGCTTTGAGATTTGATTGCCCCACTGGATTTTGGACTTGCATGGGGCCTGTAGCATCTTTGTTTTGGCCAATTTCTCCCATCTGGAATGGCTATAGTTACCCAATGCCTGTACCCCCACTGCATCTGGGAAGTAATTAACTTGGTTTTGACTTTGCAGGCTCACAGGCGAAGGGACTTGCTTTGTCTCAGATGAGACTTTGGATTGTGGACTTTTGAGTTAATGCTGAAATTAGTTAAGACTCTGGAGGGACTGCTGGGAATGCATGGTTGGTTTTGAAATGTGAGGATATGAGATTTGGAAGGGGCCAGGGGTGGAATGATATGGTTTGGCTGTGTCCCGAGCCAAATCTCATCTTGAATTGTAGCTCCCACAATTCCCCACATCTGGGAGGGACCCAGGGAAAGAACTGAATCATGGGGGCAGGTCTTTCCCATGCTGTTCTTGCGATAGTGAGTAAGTCTTAGGAGATCTGATCGTTTTATAAAGAGGAGTTCCCTGCACAAGTTCTCCCTTCCCTGCTGCCATGTGAGATGTGACTTGCTCCTTGTCTTCTGTCATGATTATAAGGCCTCCCTAGCCATGTGGAACTGTGAGTCCACTGAACCTCTTTTTTTTTGTAAGTTATCCAGTCTCAGGCATGTCTTTATTAGCATTGTGAAAATAAACTATTTTCTTTTTCTTTTTTTTAAAGAAATGGGACCTCACTATGTTGCCCAAACTGGTCTCCAACTCCTGGGCTCAAGAGATCCTCCAGCCACGGGCGGTGGCTCACACCTGTAATCCAAGCACTGTGGGAGGCTGAGGCAGGTGGATCACAGGGTCAGGAGATCAAGATCATCCTGGCCAACATGATGTTTCTGTTTCTACTGAAAAAATTAGCTGGGCGTGGTGGCACATGCCTATAATCCCAGCTACTCAAGAGGCTGAGGCAGAAGGATCACTTGAACCAAGGAGTCAGAAGTTGCAGTGAGCCGAGAATGTGCCACTGTACTACAGCCTGGCTATACAGCCAGACTCCGTCTCAAAAAAACAAAAACAAAAACAAAAAGAGATCCTCCCACTTCAGCCTCCCAAAATGTTGGGATTATAGGCATGAGCCACTGAGCTCAGCCAAGAGACCAAACAGATCACTTGAGGTCAGAAGTTCAAGACCAGCCTGGCCAAGATGGTGAAATCCCACCTCTACTAAAAATATAAAATTTAGCCAGGTTAGTGGCACGCACCTGTAATCCCAGCTACTTAGGAGGCTGAAGCATGAGAATCGCTTGAGCCTGTGAGGCAGAGGCTGTGGTGAACCAAAATTGAGCCACTGCACTCCAGCGACAGAGCAAGACTCTATTGCAAAAAAAAAAAAGATGAGAAGTATTAAAGAATAAAGGAAACTAGCCTGGCTCTAAATTTAATTAAAGAGTTTAAAGTGAGATAGAGGAGGCCTAGTGGCAGAGTACAAGCTCTCGGGCCAGACACAGGTTGAGATGCCAGCTCCTTGCATGCTGGCTGATGGTCCTTGGGTGTTTCTGTTAGCCTCTTCATGTGGCAGGTTCCTCACGTGAGATGGGAATGACAACTGTGCCCTCTTCTTGCAGGGTTGTTGCAAAGAGTTCATCTAAAGAAACCTAACAAATGTTGTGCAGTTAACTTTCAGAAATTGCAGGATTTAAAGGCATCTAATTCAGTATCAAAGGAACAAGGCAAATTAACCCGATTATACTCTCGATACAGACAGAGCCATTTCACGCAGAGACAATGCCTGGCTCCCTGCATTTGACCCTTCACTTAGGCTTCTGTTCCTCTAACACCTCATCCTTTTCATTTTTTTTTTAAGATGGGGTCTCGCTCTGTTGCCCAGGCTGGAGTGTAATGAATGGCTCAATCTTGGCTCACCGCAACCTCTGCCTCCCTGGTTCAAGCAATTCTCCGCCTCAGCCTTCTGAGTAGCTGGTATTACAGGCATGCACCATCATGCCCAGCTAATTTTTGTATTTTTAGTAGAGAGAGGGTTTCACCGTATTGGCTAGGCTGATCCTGAACTCCTAACCTCACATGATCTGCCCACCTTGGCCTCCCAAAGTGCTGGGATTACAGGCGTGAGCCCCCACGTCCAGCTCATTCCTTTTATTTTATAATGCCATATTTTCTTTCAAATATTGTTAAGACATTTATTTTCAAGTTTAAATGGATCCCACGTAACTAAGAATATTTGTGACAGTTTTATCTTTCCCTTCAGGGCAAACTATAGATGAACCAAACTTGACTCCAGCACATTTGTAGGTTCTCTTCTTGCCCTTCCTGGTTACCCCAGCTGCCAGGCTCATCAGAAGAACCCAGAGTCTCCTAGGCTGACAACCTGGGAGTGGCCACATGAGGGATAGAATTTCTTCTGACTCTCTAAGATGCAACTCAATTTAACAGATGCAGACACAGGACTGCGTCTACAGATGATGCCTTTTAGCCTGTCCGCAAACTACTGCTTTGCTCAGACTGTACCAAGTTTCTGTCCATTCCTGCCTACCATCCTTTCAAAGTAAATGTAAATTTTAATTCCTCTATTTGTTTTTTAAATTCATTTGTGAATGCTTGATAATTTCCCTTCCTTTTTCTTCTCTGTTAGTCATTTAAGTTTTCCTTAATCCTACTATACTTTCTTTACATCTATTTGTATAAAGAAACCCTTACTATCTTTTACAGAGGTCAGCAAAAAAATAACTTAGTGTATAATGTTACACATGATTGACTCAGCTGGGTACTGAGCATTTTTCAGCACTAATAATTTTTGACAAAGCTAGTTCAGATGTTGCCACAGGGAAAAGCAACAGATACAGAATCAAAGGCTTGGGCAAGTCTTTGTCAAAAGGGGTTCTTAAACTCAGTTTGGTGGTTTAAAACTAGCAGTTAAAAAATAAATGACTAGGAGAGAGCAGAAAATGTCAGAAGGCTAATTATGAGCTTGAGAAACTTTTGTTTCCATTACATATATGTACATATCCACATAAGCAAGCATGGACTGGATTGAGAAGTAAAATGTGTTCTTTCCTGTGGGTCAATCAAGATATTTTGAGTCAGTGTTCTAGGCTAACCAACCTTTCTGAGCCTCAGTCTACCTCACTATAAAATAAGGCTAATACTAGCAGCCACTACATAATGCAATTTTGGGAAATAAATAAGGTATTAATAATGGTCCCTACCATTTATATAGTACCTAACTGTACAGGAACCTACATTACAAACTGTACCAGGAACTTCTCATGTCATTCATTCATCAAAATGGGATCAGAGATGTGAAGGAGGCGAGCGATGAGCCATGGAGATAAATGGAGGAAGAACATCACAACAAAGGGAGAAGCTAAGGCAACAGCCGGGCTAGAGCAGTGTGTGCTGGGAGCCATGCAAGAGGACATCTGAGAGGCAATAAGGAGAAAGACTGTCTAGGGCTGGGAGCCCTCCAGAAGAACTTTATTTTTCACCATGGATGAAATGGGCAGCCATTGGAAGATTCTGAGCAGAGGGGTAACAAAGACCTGAATTATGTTTTCAAACAATTGCTCTGGCTCTGCTGTTGAGATTAGACAACAGAGGATAGGCTAGGGTGGAAGCTGCAGGCCAGCTTGCAGTCCACTGTAATGACCTAGATGAGAGAGTATGGTGGCTGGGACCAGGGTGGTAGCAATGGAGGGAAAGTCAGAGTCATTAGGATGTCTAGTGGACAGACTGCAGGAGAAAACAGAAGGTGAGCAGTTAAAGATTCTGACAAAATAACTGGAAGGGCATCCTTAGGAGAGATGGGAGTTTGACAGAAAAATCAGGAGTTCAGATTTTTTAAAGAGGTCAGTTTTGATATCCTACATGTGAGCAGCAACCTGTTCATTGACGTACCCTTTATGAGCCTCCATCTCTGCCTTACTCTCCCCACTTCCTTTCTTGTGCTTCCTGGGATCACTTCCCAAATAAACATCTACATCTGAATCCCTGTCTTGGGGTCTGCTTTTGGGGGAATCCAAACTAAGACACAAAGAACCTGAAGCACAGGTAAAGACTAACCACTTCACACTAAAACCTCCCCTTGGTTTAGAGTGAACACTAAACCAAGGGGAGTTTTCTATATCCTTGGACATGAAGCAAATGGTACTCCATAGACCATAGGCACCGTTTGGCCAAAAAGCAACATTTGTATCACTTTTGTTTAGAAAGGTTCCTTCTTTATACATCATTCAAAGTATCATGATTGGTATTTCTGCTCTAAGTCACTGCTTCAAATTTCTCGGATCACGGGTTTCTATCCTCCTTGGATGAAAATATCCATGAACTAGGGGACAATAATAAAGTCACTCAGAGTTAAGTTGTAAGAGAAATACTCACTGTCCCTGAAAATTATTGGGGACTTAAAACTTAATTTTCCTATAACTTCCATTTAGAGTCATCAATGAGACCACCTGCCTGCAAAGTGCCTTAGAATGTCCAAATCCCTGATACTCAGTGCAGAATAACTATTTTCCATTCCATTCAGTAGAACAGTAACTAGGAACTTAATAACAGCTAAAATTTGGGTGTTTATTCTGTCACATACACAAAAGTAAACACTTTTTATGTATTAACTCAGTATTTACATGAACCCTAGGAGGTAGATACAATTATTATCCCCCTTTTACAGATGAGGAAACTGAGGTACAGGTTAAGAAACATGCTCAACGTCATACAGATAATAGGTAGCAGGGCAGGATTCCCATCAGCTAGCTTGGCTCCAGAGGCTAAGCTCTTGACCCCTACGTGATACTGCCTCCAGTTCCCTCTTTCAATTCTCATATCATCTTCTGAACTAGACACTGTCATCAATCCTGTTTTATAAATGAGAAAACTGAGGCATTTAGAGGTCAAGTAATTTGCCTAAGGTCACCCAAACAGTTACAGATTTATGGCTAGCATCTGTCTAGTGTGTGCGAGAACCCTTCTAGACATGGAAGATATCAATTTAACAAGTATGGCTTGGCCTTACGGAGCTTAAGGTCTTGTGCAGGAAGAGGACAAGTCAATTTCAATTAATCAGCCTACTCCAGTATGCTGAGCAGTAGATAGGATACTGGCAGAGGTAGTATGGATGACAGGCATCAGAACCTGGTAAGATAAAGGCCGGGAAGGACTTTCTATGAACAAAGTTTTATAGGGAATGACAGGTAGGAAGGATGAAGGGCATTTCAAAGAACGAGTATTTATTTTCCATTCCATTCTAGAACAGTTACTAGGCACTTAATAACAGGTAAAATTTGGGAGCTCATTCCGTCACACACACAAAAGTAAACGCTTTTTATGTATTAACTCACTATTTACATCAACCCTAGGAGTTAGGTACTATTATCATCTCCATTCCACAGATGAGAAAACTGAGGCACAGAGGGTTAAGTAACATGCTCAATGTCATACAGCTAACAAGCAGAGCAGGATTCACATCAGCTGGCTTGGCTGCAGTACATGCAACACCAGAGGGACAAGACAGAGCAAGAGGAATCTGAGGGAACCACAGGTGACTTTGTCTGGTGAAAGCTAAGGGTACACATAGGGGAGGAAACACCTATGAGGCTGGAGGAAAATGGAGGCATGAGTGCTTTGGGGGCTAAAATAGGTCATCTGAGGATCTTGCACAGGAAAGCAATACTGTTGATTCTCCCCAGTACCCCAGGATCTAGACTCTAGATGTCTACAGACAGGAGAAAGAGGTAGCTGGGAGATGCAGATCCCTCACCTTGCTTTCACATTTTAACTCAATTAAGCTTTGAAAACAGTATACCCTTTCCTGCTCTGGCTGCAAATAGACAAATAACATAGTGAATTTTTGTGTTTTAATGACAGTAGGTATATCTGAATTTAACAATTACCTAAAAATATAAAATGCTCCATTAGGAATGTAAGTAAAAAGGGGGAAATCACAACTGCTGAAAATCACGAGATAATCCAACAAAATTCTGTGGCTGGTGGCTGTGCAGACTGAATCCTCAAAAGCTTTTGATCTCTCTGCTCTTCTGCCCTCAGATAAGGCGAGCTTTGTTGCCGGGTATACTTTTCCTCAGCGTATTTTTCAAAACTAGACTGGTAAGTTTGCTGGCACACACTCCAAATTTCCATGCAGGTTTTCATTATGAGTAATCAGGGCCTCTGACTTACAGAAGCACACATCTCACACATAAACATGCACGGCTGCCACCACCATCTACACCTCTCCCTTCCACAGCTCATCTCTACCTGACTCATCATGGCAGAACTTCTGCCACTTCAGTCATGGCGGAAAAACCTTGGAGCTCTTAAAAAACAAGTGGGCGAAATTTGGAAGAAAAGGTCTATTTATGAGCAAAAGAAAAAGCTAAGAGGAAAACCCCCCAGGAAAACCAGTTTCTGAAATAGGGCTGGCCTGCTTATCACTTGATCCTCATACACAAATAGCTTCCCAAAGCCTGCCTGGACTGTTTCTATTTCATGTTTTCTGAAATTTCAAAATGACAGAATCTTTATGGTTAACAGTGGCATGTGTCCCATGTGGCACATGCACATCTTCCTTCCTTCTCTTCTTCCTCTCATAGACCCTGGTGTGGGCCTGCTATCCACCATGTATCACAAGAGGTGCTGGTGATGTGGAGATGATTAACTGGCCTGCTTCTTGTTCTCCAGTAGCTCACAGTTCCATGGTATGACAGACAATAATTAATGAAGGATGTAAAGAATGCTATGGGTATACTGATTTCAGGAAGCAATGTATTTGGCCTGGGGGAAGAAGGGTGGATGAGTGAATAGTGGGAACACCAAGGAAGGCTTGGACTCATCACTCGACAATTATAATATGAGCTGAATATCTCTAATCCAAAAACTCAAAACTTTCTGAGCAACAACATGATGCACAAAGGGAAGGCTCATTAGAGCATTTTGGATTTTTGGATAAGGGATGCTGAACCAATGGGTATAATGCAAATATTTCAAAATCCCAAACAATCTGAAATCTGAAACACTTCTAATCCGAAGCGTTTCAGATAAGGGATACTCAACCTGTAATACTAAAGGTTCCATTTTTTACATTTCTACTACAGACACTTTTCAGACATGCTCATCTGACCTTGCTGGGGCTTAAAAACTTCAAGGGCTTGTTCTGGCCTCAAGTTCCAATTCCCTGGAGTGGCTACAAAACCCTTCCCAACTGGATTCCAAAAGATTATTTCATACCACCACTTCAAATTCCTTAGGTAATAAATGCTAAGGGGGTGGGGGAACTCCTTTTTTCTTGAGACAGAGTCTTATTCTGTCACCCAGGCTGGAGTGCAGTGGCATGATTTCAGCTCACTGCAATCTCCACCTCCCAGGTTCAAGTAAGTCTCCTGTCTCAGCCTCCTGAGTAGCTGGAACTACAGGTGCCTGCCACCATACCCAGCTAATGTTTGTATTTTTAGTAGAGATGGGGTTTCATCATATCGGTCAGGCTGTCTCAAACTCCTGACCTCAGGTGATCTGCACGCCTCAGCCTCCTAAAGTGCAAGGATTACAGGCCTCAGCCACCACATCAGTCTCATATCTTACCAGAAATTAACGCAATACAAATACTTTCCTCTTTATGCAATGTTGAATCAGTTGTATGGAATTAAGATTTTTGAGGGAGAGGGGAGGTAGGCAATTTCAAATACAGAGCATTCTAGCGGTAGAAACAGAAGACAGTAAAGCATAAGTTGGCACTCAGAAGGATACTGGGGGTGAGTGAGGGGATGAGAAAGAGAAATGGAAAGGGACCAAAATAATCTCCTTACTTGGACTGGTGTCATAGCTAAGGTCCACCCTCATCTCGGGATTTAGCTATGACACCTCCCATCTGATTTTACCATTCAACAATGGTGATAAGAAGTTGCCTGTTTCGGTCTTATCATCACTCGCTTGATGACAATGCAAATATCCTCAGATTTCACACCTAGACTAGCTTATCCAATCCTTCAAGAGGAGTCCTGTTACTATCTTGTATTCTCTTTCACCACACTTTCAGTGTCTATCAAGGGAGCTTGATTTTGGTTTGATGGTGCATTCTCTGCCACACCGGGCAGAATGACTCTACTCAAACATAGCTCAAGCTCCTTTGCATCTCAGCAGAGCAGCCTCTGGTCATAGCCTTTGCTGTTTTCTTCCAGCCACCACACAGCCATTCCACCTCCTGTTAACAGCCCCATGATTTTGCTATAGAAGAACAGCTCTTGTCCCACTGTGTGCTACACTCTGATATGCTCTTCTTCCCTAGCTCTGGGCAAACCACACAACCAAAGTCAAACCAATCAGAAACTCTGTCCTTGGAATATGAATCCTGGGAAAAATGACAAAGGCAATAAATAAATTAAGCTGATTTATCTCAGTGGAGGCCTGAAAATGCAACCTTCCTAGTGCCTGCTACATAGATTCCTGGAGTTAGCTTGGTTTTTGTTCTTCTTCCTGGCCCAGTTGTTCAGCTTTTCTTTTACCTCCAAGAGCAACCTTGTATCTTTACAATAAACTTGAATGGAAATTCAAGCCAGGCAGTTTCTGTTCTTGTTATTAAAAAACCCTAATATATTTCCATGTGGTACTCACTGTTCCTGTCATGCCTTTCAAACCCATCCTAATACAGCTGCTGGACAGTTTCTTAGAACAAAGGCTTGATCGTTCACCCAACATACACATTCAATATTTCTATTATTAATTCAACTTATTTACTGAATTCCTATTTTGTGCAAGCCATGGTTAGATTTATTTGAAATACAGGGGTGCACCAAACAGACAAGACCTCCACTTTCCAGTGAGGTAAATCAGATGCTAACTAAGGAAACGAAAAAAAAGATAACCTCAGATTGAGCTAAGTGTTAATAGTGGAAATAAATAAGGTGCTATCGCTGGATTCAGTGCCTAGAAAGGATGGTCAGAAAATACCCTGATGGAATATTTCAGCTGAGACCTAAGATCTGAATGAAGAGTCAGGTTTGATCTTGTTTAAAAATAAAATAAAAACAATTGTTCTCCATAAGGCTAAAATTGTAATAACAATGACTACAGGGCTCTATAAAATCTGGTTTCAAATGACTTTTAAAATTTTCTTAGCTGGGCACAGTGGCTCATGCCTGTAATCCCACCACCTTGAGAGGCCAAGGCGGGCAGGTCACCTGAGGTCAGGAGTTCGAGACCAGCCTGGCCAACATGGTGAAACCCCCTATTAAAAATACAGAAATTAGCTGGGAATGGTGGCAGGTACCTGTAACCCCAGCTACTCAGAAGGCAGAGGCAGGAGAATCACTTGAATCTGGGAGGTGGAAGCTGCAGTGAGCCGAGACTGCACCACTGCACTCCAGCTTGGTGACAAGAGCGAGACTCCATCTCAAAAACAAAACAACAAAACTTTATTTCCCTTAGTTATTCCCTTATGATACTTTCCTGCTCCAGATACTTTATCTCTGAGACCTAACCTACACATCTGACTTCTTCCATTCCCCAATCTGGAAAGTCCTAGAACTCACCTACCCCACTCCTCAGCACACTATTCAGAACATTAATCACCTTTCAAGGCTCAAGTGGAGTTCCAGCTCCTCTATAGAATCTTCCATTATGGGCAGAATTGTGTCCCCATTCCCTCCCAAATTTACATGATAAAGATGTAACCTCCAGTACCTCAGAATGTAATCGTACTTGGAGACAAGGCCTCCAAAAGGTAATTAAGTTAATATGAGGGCTTTAGGGTGACCCTAAACCGATATAACTGGTATTCTTACAGGAGAGGAAGATTAGCATGAAGACATGCACAGAGGAAGGACCGAGTAGGGAAAAGAAAGCCAAAGAGAAGTCTCAGAAGAAACCAACTCTGCTGGTGGCCCTAATGGTGGCCTCCTAGCTTCTAGACTGTGAGAAATCATCTGGTCTGCAGTACTTTGTTACAGCAGCTCAAGCAAACTAATATACCTTCCCTGACGACTTCAGCTGATAATGTGCAAATTCCTCCTTTCAACCTCAGCCCCATTCACGTGGTGTTTATTACTGCCTTTACTGTTAGTCACCTGTGTCTCCCCAAGAGGGCTGGAAGCTATTTAAAGACTGATCATCTATTTAATATCTCTTGGCATTCTTATCAATGTTCAACATGTTATCTTCCACAACAACAAATATTTGATTTTTCTGTACTCTTCACTCCAATTAAATGCCGGAGTGAAAATTATGCCTGTTAGTTGTTTTGCTAAAGCTGATTACATCACTGCCCTGCTTTAGGGTACTGTACTCATTTCTCTGTTCCTAAAGAAAATCCACTGTCGAGCTGCATACAGGACTTTTCATACTGTGGTTACAACTCATCTCTCCACCCTTATGGGGTACTCCTTACCATCTACTCTACAGACTTGCATGTCCAGTTTCTGCCACCCAAATATCTTTCTTCCCTCTCCTTTACTTGGATAACTTCTACAGAAAGATCCAGCTGAAACGTCACCAACTCTACAAAGCTCTTATAATTTGTCCCAGCCAGCAGCTCAGTCAACTAAACTACACAATACTTCATCTCTCTGTAGTAACACCGTAACTGCTTCGATTAATCTGCTTTTACATGTGTCTCCCTCAGGGGACTCCCTAAAGGAAGAACCTGTTTATATGCATGTATCCCTGATGCCCAGCACAAGGCCTGGCAAGCTGGGTATTGGGCAGAGAGAGAGAAATCATCAAACTTGAGGCGAGATTCAAGACCTGGACTGGCTCACCTTTATTTCTCCGGCATCTGTTACAGAGCCCCAGCATGTGGCAGTATTCTTCACTTTTTCTGAGACCTTGTGACTTCAATCACTACTGGACGATGACCCCCAAATCTGTACCTCTGCTTAGACTCTTGCAGCTCTAGCCTCTCAGGCATCTACTGGACGATTCCATGACAGTATATCCTCTGGTCCAGCGTGGTACTAACCCTCCACTCGTACCCACTGCCACATCTGCTTGTCCTCACACACTCCTGATTTACTCTGGCGTGTTGCCAGCCCCTAAAGCTCCAAAACCAGAAATCTCCTCTCTTTCCTTCATAGCCTATCACTGGGACCTGGCTCTTAAATAGCTTATCATCTGCTCTTCCTACTTACTTCCATTGCCTTTGGGGACAACTAAAATTGTCCCTTCAATTATCTTGTTTCTATCGAGAGACTTTAATAACTCAAACCCTATTTTGTTATTTACAATTTTTCCTTACCAGTGTACACATCTGATATTGCTCCTATATAACAGTGTAACTTCCTTGAGGGCAGGGGTTATATCTTCTTCAAGTTCTATTTGCACAAAATGAAGCACATTATATTTTCAATAGTGTTAAAAAGGAAAAATTAAAAGATGCTTTTAAGTAAACCAACAATTCAAATTTCGACTTAACATCAAAATTTAGAGGTGCTTAAATTTAAACGTAATGACTGCTAGTCCTTAGAGATGGATGATTTGCTCCTTCAGGCACAAGAGGAACACTTTAAAAAATAATTTTCCGGGCCGGGCGCGGTGGCTCAAGCCTGTAATCCCAGCACTTTGGGAGGCCGAGGCGGGTGGATCACGAGGTCAAGAGATCGAGACCATCCCGGTCAACATGGTGAAACCCCATCTCTACTAAAAATACAAAAATTAGCTGGGCATGGTGGCGCGTGCCTGTAATCCCAGCTACTCAGGAGGCTGAGGCAGGAGAATTGCCTGAACCCAGGAGGCGGAGGTTGTGGTGAGCCGAGATCGCGCCATTGCACTCCAGCCTGGGTAACAAGAGCGAAACTCCGTCTCAAAGGAAAAAATAATAATAATAATAATAATAAATTTCCCTAAGAAACCTTTCCAAAATGGATTAACCCACTTTCTTGTCTTCTTCAACGAGGAATGCGGACCATAAGGTAAGCTGCTTAACCGCGGCCTCGGGGTCATCATGTGCACAATCGCGGACTGTGCTGTAACACACGCGTGTCCTCGGAGTCGGTGCCGGAGCTGGGAGCGCTTGCACGGAAGGAAAGTCTCAGTTTCCCTCTTCTCCGTCAGGCAATCCCTGTCTAAGCACCCCGCGCCCTCTTGCTGAATTCTCCCAAACCGCAGAGCCCTCCAGGCAGGAAGCGCACAGACCGGGGGGCCTCTGAGCACGGACTACGGGGCGTGTTCCCCCAAAGCCAGGAGGACGTGGCGGGGCTGCCGCGGGGGTCTCTAAGGCCCGCGCGGGCTGCGACTCGACTCCTGCCCGTCCAGCCGCAGACCCCAGACAGGGGAAGGGGCTTCTGAAGCGGGAGACGGTCGCCGGCCGAGCAGCAGAGCCCCGGGCCAGTGGAGGGGACTGTGCTCCGCGGGACGGCCGGGAGGTCCCAGGCGAGGTCTGCTGGGGCTCTGGAGGGAAGGAGCGCGCCGCGGGGTCCAGGCGTCCCCGGGAGGGGCCAGGCAGGGAGGTGGGCCGGCGGCGCGGAGGGAGCGACCGGCGGGCGACGAGGGGCACGCTCCGGCCACCGGGCCGAGGACTGGGCGACGGGGCTGCGGCCCGGACCGTGAAGGGAGCGGCGGCGTCGGGGCAGGTGCGGGATCCCTAAGGCCGCCGGCCAGCTTCCGCGCGCACCTCGCGGCCCGCGCCGCAGGCCCTCAACACCCGCACGGAACCGGAGAACGCGCCCTTCTCTACGAGGCATTTCAACCGCTCCGCGCGAGGGGCGCGTGCCCAGGCCCGGCGTGTCCGCTACCCCAGGGGCGGCTCAGCCCGGGCGAGGAGTAAAGCCAGTGAGAATGGAGCATGCGCAATCGCGAGGGCGAGGCCAAGTGCGGGCAGGGAGCATGCGCAGTGTGAAGGCACAATCGGCTACGTGGGAACCTGGGGCATGCTCGGTGAGGGCCCAAGGCCCCGCGCACGCGCAGAAGCGCTCGGAGCCCGCAACCCGCTGGTGGAGAAAAAAGAGGAGAGAAATCACCTCAGAGTTACGTCAGGAAAGGCCGCGTTTTGCGGGGAGGCTGTAGCCTCCCAGGGGGCCCCGCAGTTCTCCTAGAGCGAGGGGCGTGACAGTTACTCACCGGTCTCCAGCCTCGAGGCAGACGCCGGTCCCCTTTCCGCTCACACTCGGCTCGCGCGCGCCGCAGCCGCCGCTGCCGCTGTGATTCCATCCATCTTGAATTTGACGTCATCCCACACCAGGGATGAGGTCATCGCAGGCAGCGCTCGTCACGTGCGCGGCGCTCTGATAGGGCGCCGGGCGCCGGGGGGCGGGGCGAGGGAGGCGCGTGGCGCTGGAGGCCGGGGGAGGGTGGGCCTGCCGGGAGCCGTGCACCGAGCGGCCGCCACCGAGCTCGGCCCGCGCCCTCGGTCCTTGGGGAGCCCGCCCGGCTGGAAGCCCGGCCAGGCGAAGTCCGTCCAGGCGAGGAGCGCGTCGGTCCTCAGGGGATTTTGTCGCCTGCCGGAGGCGCCGTTGCTGAGGGGTCGCCCCGGGTCATTCCGCCGCGGTCCTGCCCGGCGTGGCCGCCCTTGCTCCAGGCTTCCGGCGCGGCGGGATGCGTGGTGCGGCCGCTCAGTCCCTCGGTGGGGAGGACGCGCTCCAGGCCGACGGCGGGCTACGCCCCAAGCCTACGACCCCGACAGACTGCCTGAGCTACACGCGGCTTCCCGACGGGCGCGGGCGGCGAGCGGGGCCCTGCGGTCCTCGGGTCGGCGGCGGACGCTTGCAGCCAGCCAGGGAAGCGCGTGGGGGGCGGCGCCGGCCCAGAGTCGCTCAGCGCGCCTCCATTTCCTCCTCCCGACGCCACCTGGCCCCTGGGCGGGGAACCCCTCCCTGCTGGGGGCCGGGCGGCGGCGGCCGGGGCGTCTGGGCTCGTTCCTCGCGCAGATGGAGGTCGGTCCGAGGGTGACTCCTTTGGCCCGGCCTTGACCCCCGGTGGGCGTTCGCGGCGGCCCGCAGGCAGCCGGAGACTTTCCATGACGCGCCGCTCGTCGTCTCGGGGGGCCGTGGTCTTTTTCCTGCATAAATGTTACAACTCCGTTGATGAGAAAACTCGCTTCGCTTTCAGTCAAAACCAGAAATTAGATAACAGAAATGCGACACTGTCGGCACCGACGGGGGTGGAAGCCGCGCGGGCGGAGACGGCTGAACAGAGCCTCCCTCCGCACGTTCTCCCAGCCCGGGCGGCAGGTGCAGGGGGAGTGCCTCCCGCAGACTCTCCCACGCCGGGGTGTGACCCCTGTTAATCACTGTCAAGGATCTGCTCATTTCCAAATACAATCTTTGAAAGTTGGATGTATGCTCTAGGTAAAATTTATGAAATGTTTGGGAAGTATGTGAAAGAGCATTAGATTGACACAAATTAAAACGTGTTCCCGAGTTGACAGCTCTGTTGTCGATTGTTCTAGTTTGACTAATTTTAAGAGGACTCTTAGCCTTACATAAAGAATATTGCCGGTGGCTCACGCCTATAATCCCAGCACTTTGGGAGGCCGAGGCGGGTGGATCACAAGGTCAAGAGATCGAGACCATCCTGGTCAACATGGGGAAACTCCGTCTCTACTAAAAATACAAAAAAAATTAGCTGGGCATGGTGGCGCGTGCCTGTAATTCCAGCTACTCGGGAGGCTGAGTCAGGAGAATTGCCTGAACTCAGGAGGCGGAGGTTGTGTTGAGCCGAGATCCCGCCATTGCACTCCAGCCTGGGTAACAACAAAAGCGAAACTGCATCTCAAAAAAAAAAAAAAAAGAATCTTGCACCTAAAAATTTTCTCCTACAACTTTAAAAAAACTTTAATTTTTTTTTTTTTGAGACGGAGTCTCTGTCACCCTGAGGCTGGAGTGCATTGGCGCGATCTCAGCTCACTGCAGCCTCCGCTCCCTGGATCAAGCCGTCCTCTCGCCTCCGGAGTAGCTGGGACTGCAGGTGCACCCCACCACACCTGGCTAATTTTTTTATTTTTGGTAGAGATGCGGTTTCACCATGTTGCTCAGGCTGGTCTCAAACTCCTGGTCTAAAGCAGTCCACCCGCCTCAGCCTCCCAAAGTGCTGGGATTATAGGCATGAGCCAGCGTGCCCAGGCTAAAGTATCTTTATATTTTGAACTGTGTGGTGGAAAAGCACGAAGTTCCTTTGTTCTTAAGGTAGAAGGCAGCAGTGATTGAGTCTTTAAAGAACCTGGAGTTCTGAGATCCCCTGTGATTAGGGTGGGGGAGCACGTGCTGCTACCCTTGTTTTGCAGGTGGGAAAACTAGTACCTCGCTGTGGAGCCAGAGCCAGAGCTGGAAGCCAGGTTTTCTAGTTCTCGCTGTACTACATGCTGGAAGGAGCCTCCCTTGAACGACCCCTTTCAGGCCACCTGCTTACCTGTCCCCCCGCCCCATCTTCCTCAGGACGATACACATTGGGGTGTCTGCTCTGACCTGTACGATCAGGCCTTTGGCCTCACCATTTCACTGGAACCGACCTAACTGCCAGGTCCAGCAGAAACCACGGCATCCTCCGTTGCCCTCTTAGATTTGTGGCACGATAGCAATTCCTTTAATCCTGATTGCTTCAGTTATGCCTCATTCCCTGGATTTCCCACCTCTTGGCTGACTGCTCCTCCTGGGCCCACTGTGTTTGCCCTTCTGCCCTTGCCCATGCTCGCACTGGGTTTCCTGGCACACATGCCCTGTGCAGCCTCATCCATGCCTGGAACATATGCCCTGTTGCCTAAGCCAGAAATTTGGGCACCATGGTGGGCTCCTCCCTCATTTCCAGTGTTGGGCCTACCGCCAAGTCCTGTCTGTCTGACCTCCTGCATGTTTCTATGGTAACGTAACCGCTTCTTCCCCTCCTGAACGGCTTCCTAAAAGCTCTCCCAGCCTTCAGGTTTCCCCCTTTAATCCACTCTCATATTGCAGCCAAAGCATTCTAAAAAGCAAACGGCATCATGCCACTCCCTTGCTTAGGGTTGAATGGCTCTCTGTTGCCTAGGTGAGAGTTCAAGCCACAACGCACAGGTGCCTGAGGACTTGGCCCAGCCTTCCCCATCGCTCCCGCACCTCCACTCTGACACACACTCCTCTAAGCCAGCCTCGCTCTGCCTCTTGCCTCTCGGCTTCTGGGCTTTAAGTGTTGTCCCCTCTGCCTGAGCCACTGCTCCCACCGCTACCACCCTGTTTTAACGGGATTATTTAATCTCGATTCGTGCTGCTTCCTGCAGGATTCCACTACCTCCCCACCCCACCTGACTGGCACCTTCTCAGCTGCACCTAGGATTGGTGCTCCCTCTGTGTTCTCGTAACACCTGGTATAGGTTTTGTGGCTACCACTCGTGTAGGCACTATTGGATTGGCCAGCCAGGACCCTCTCATCCTCCCCAACAGGCTTCTTGTTTGCCTCTGCCTGCCCAGTGTCTGCTTTTCAGGCTAAATTCCTTGCTGATTTCAGCTTCTGGTGGCTGCCAGCATTTCTGGGCTTGCGGCTGTATCGCTCCAGTCTCTGCCTCTGTGTTGACGTGGCTTTCTTCTCTCTGTCAAATCTCCCTCTACTTCATTCTTTCTTTGTGCCTGGACTATAGGAGGAGCTCCACATTTTTATTGGTGTTATCCTTACACCGACGCACCCAAACAGGATCTCTTGCACTCTACACACATGTTCATTTATGCAAAGTGGACATTGTGCAGCTACCTCGTTAGACCCTCTGTGGACAGCCCACAGCTGTGCATGCAGCAAGCTCACAGCTGAACTTCCCATCGACGTTCTCTCTGCCCTTGAGCCAGTTTTTTCCCTCCCTGACTGCATTTAGTCCTGTTTCATTGCAGATGCTGCTGTCTGCCTTGCTCTGCAAGCCAGAAACGTGATGGTTATTTCTCAATGTCTGCGTTCAGCTGTCACTAAATCCTAGCAGTCCACCTCTTAAATGCCGCTTAACCCTGCCCTCAGCCTTACGTCAGCTGTTTCTGGCCTGCAGCTTCTCTGTCCAATCTGTAGCCATCACAACCAAGTTCCTGCCTCAGTTTCACTTCCTTCCCAGCCTAGACCATTTTCAGTCAAATTCATCTTTCTGAATGTAAATCGGGTTAACCTGCTCTGTTGCTGAATGCCCAGCCACCCTCCCATGTGACTTGCAGATGTCTGCAGCCTCAGTGCTGGGCATGGCCTGTCCAGTGCTGCCAAGGTGGCTTTGCTTTTTGCTTGCCTCACCTTTACCAACCCCTCTGGCCACACAGACTGGCACAGGCACTTCCTGGCATGGCCTTTTCCCATTCAGTCTGCAGGCAAATCCAATTCAAGTGTCAGACCGAGGCTGCCTCCCTCTGCACTTCAGTTATTCCACTATACCATCTACTTCATCTATTCCTGTCTGCCCAAAGGCCAGTTTCTCTACTAGTTTGTATGCCCCTTGGTGCAGAGACATTAACATGTCTGTTAATCTGTGTGTGCCCAGAGCCTTGGGCCTGTTGCTAGGGCTGTGTCTTGGACCATCTGTTCCCAATGGCTAGAGTTTTCTCTCAGAAACAGTTACAGTGTATCTGATTCTTCGGTGTTAATGCTATAACTCAGTTGGTTTGCATTTCTTACACTAAACAAACACTGCCCTTTCATAAGTTGGCGGAGGGAAGTCTCTATGGGGTTTAACATACCTGCTTCTGCATATTTGGAAGTGGGAAGTTTTAATCAGCTGTGATTCTCTTAACCATCATTTCACTCGAATGGGTACCTGGCTGTCCAGATTTGCCCAATCTGTGAGTGGAGTAGTTGTCTCTTTAAAAACTCATTAGTTTCCTGTGGCTGCTGTAACAACTTTCTACAAACTTGGTGGGTTAAAACAATAGAAACATATTCTTCTACAGCTCTGGAGGCCAGAAGTCTGAAATTTGCCTTATGGGACAAATCCAGGTGTGCGCAGGGCCACACTTTCACTGGAAGATACAGAGAAGGTGCCTTGCTTTCAGCCTCTGGTGGCTGCCAGCATTCCTGAGCTTGTGGTTGCATCACTCTGAGCTCTGCCTGTGTTCACATGACCTCTTTTCTGTCTGTGGGATCTCCCTCTACCTGTTTCTTTCTTTTGTTGTTTTTGTTTTAGACGCCTGGTGTTGCTCAGTTGCCTAGGCTGGAGTATAGTGGTACACTCGTAGCTCATGTAACCTTGAACTTCTGGGCTCAAGTGATCCTCCAGCCTCAGCCTCCCCAGTCGCTAGGCCTATAGGCGTGTGCCACCACACCTGGCCTTCTCTGCCTGTTTCATAAAAGGACACTTGGGAAGGCATTTAGGGCCTACCTGGAGAATCCAGAATGATCTCCCCACCTCAAGATCTTTTAATTTAATTAAATCTGCAAAGGCCCATTTTTCATCTAAGGTAACACTGCAGGTTTCAGAGATCAGGACTTGCTATCTTTAAGGGTCACTATTCAGCCTACTTCAGAGAACAGTGTCCCTGTGCGCACGCAGCAACATGGAAAGACCTTTGAAAGGTATGTGAAACAGAACGAGATAGAAGAGGTTGGGAAGTGGGGAAAGTGAGGCAGGTAGGAACACATTGGGTTGCTGTGTAATAGTTTCCAACAACCACCTTCTAGGTGAATGTCACTCCACGTGCTCAGAACTGGCATGCCTCTTCACGTGCTTGAAGTTGAGTGGGATTAAGTGTTGATCCCACTGGGTTATCACAATTGAGAAGCCCCATCTGTAAACATTATCAGATAGGAAAAGGGGTACTAAGCTCAAGGACCTCCCAGCCAGAAGCAGTAGTGCTGGCATCCTTTGCTCTAAAGGGCCTATTGCCTCTTCCTCTCTCTTCTCACCACCCCATCCTCGTTCTTAAAGAGCAAATGCCTGGAGGATATTCCTCTTTCAGCAAAAAAACGCCACCAATAATACTTGGATCGCATTAGATCCACTCCAGTTTCTAGGAAACCCTTTTGTCTTAAGCAAGAGTGGGAGAAGACTCGTGTGTGTGTGTGTGTGTGTGTGTGTGTGTGTAATAACTGTAGTAATTCTAGTTATTTGACTAAAAACTGTATGAAATAAGAACATTCTTATGTGCTATTCCTTAAGTTGAGGTCATGAAAGGTAAGGAAGACCATTGCCTTCACATCTGCACCATGGGTTTCCCTTGGTAAAAAGACATGGATTCCGTAGCCCCAAAGCTGTGAGGTGGGGTGAAGAATGGCTGCTACTGTTGTTACAGGTATCAGCTGCGCGTCCTCAACCGTGATCTCATCTGCACCATGCCCCTGCTTCTTAGGAATAACAATTCCCGTGTTGGACACCAGGAAAGGGGGCTGATGAAAGTAGAAAGTGGAGGAAGGGCAGTTGGAGCTATTTGACACCATGTCCTGACCTTCCACATAGAGCCAGCTGCTCTGTTTCACATGTGCATGGTGGCATTCGTTAACTGGTCAGCCCTTTATCTTATTTTTTCCTAATGGGAAGGGGTGCACGTGGAGCAAGTGCTTTGGTTAGGCCATTTGGGAGGGTGAAGGTGTGTACAGCTGGGAAGAGGCTGGAAGGAGGCTGGGAGCAGAGGGCTGCATACCCCAAGTCCTGTGTCTGGTCAGTGAATTTGTTGACGCGTTATTTATTCCATAAAGACCGAGGTACTGGGGAGGTGGAGAAGGCCCACCTCTTTGCCATCTCTCCCTCGCTCCTCCTGCCTTTATCATTGTCATTCGTGTGTGTCATGGTCCAGGCTTTGGGACTGTAAAGGTGAATACCAGACGATCTCTATCCTCAAGGAAGTGGCACCAGCTCTGTCTCCTGGAAATACAAGTGGTAAATGCTTAGAGAGACACGTGTTGCTCAAGGCTCTGAGGCACAGAGGAGGGGAGGCTGTTCTGCCTCTTCCAGGGACCCACCCCCAGCTAGCCTGAGCCTGGAGATGGTGGTACCAGGCCTTGGTCCTCTCGGTGCATCGAGCTACCTGGGCCAGCGTCTGACGGGGAGTGCTGGAGTCCATCAGTTACCCGCTTCCATGCAGTGTCCACAAATAAAGCAGAGGCAGCTTTGCCCCAGACAAAGGCTTTGCTGATTCCTAGACAGGCCTGAGGAGGCTGACAGTTGCTGTTCTGGATTCACAGGCTGGGACATCAGCCTGTGGGTGAGAGTGGTGAACTCACTGGAAGGCATTCATCTAGGTGGCCTTTTCCAAACGGCAGCACGGACGGTGCGTCTGCGAGGCCAACGGCGCTGTTTCTTTCCCACAAACGGTGATGTTTGTTTCCTGCATACGACGGTGTTTCTTTCCCATAGCGTTCAGCGCAGCTGAGGCCATTTGTTCAATTTGAACATCAAGCTTCATGAGCCCTGCACACGGAATGCATCCATGGTGAAAAGTGCCAACTAAATCATCTGATCTCAAAGCTATTTTAAAAACACACACAAGCGACTGGTTTTTGTTTTTAAATCTTGGAGACTTGACTTATGAATTGCCTTATTGAGAAAAGACGTGAATGTACATTTAAATTTGATCTAAAAAGTGTTTGCTCTACTTTATTATTTCCAAAATCGACTTTTGTACCTGGCATGCTCATGTTATAACTTTGACACATTTAAATATCTTAATACTATAATCCCTCAAATTTGAATTCAAACATCCATTTTGGAACTAGATTTCATAAAACATTATAGAACTTGAAGTTTGCTTATAAAGCACTCTCACAAAAACTGGGTCAAATGATTCAATCTGTTTTCTCTATCACAGAGCAGCTTTCTCCCCCAGCCCCCAGCCCCTCCTTTTAAACGTGACTTAATTGATTTGCTATACTGTCTGCTTCGCTGATATCTGTGAAATTACTATGTTTAAAAATAGAAACTCAGCTCCCTTGATGCTTTCTTTCCGAGATAGGCCAATTGTTAATGTTGCAGCACTTTGAAAATTGAAAATTGTTAGCTGGGAAGACCAATGATCAAGAACTACAGTGATGTCATCTGAGGTTTCACAACGTTTGCATGTTTAATATGTCTTACATATTGTTGACTGTGATAACTCTACAATTATCTTTCGTTTCTTTTTTTTTCCTTGAGACAGGGTCTTACTCTGCCACCCAGGCTGGAGGGCAGCACTGTGAACGTGGTTCACTGGAGCCTCCAACTCTGGGGTCAAGCAATCCTCCTGCTTCAGTACCTCAAGTAGCTGAGACCACAGGCATCCACCACCATGCCTGGCTGATTTTTGTATTTTCTGTAGCGACACGGTTTTGTCATATTGCCCAGGCTGTTCTTGAACTCCTGAGCTCAAGTGATCCTCCCGCCTCAGCCTCCCAAAGTGCTGGGATTATAGGCGTCAGCAACCGTGCTCAGCCTAAGCCTGGAATTTTCAAATGATTCTTGGAAATATTCCCCCAACTTGTGCTTTATAAAAGTCAACTACATTTGAGAAATGAGATGACTAGAGCATGTGACCAGGGCAGTAAGGGAGAAAATGTCTGAACATCACTGTGAAATCTGACTTCCTTTTTCACTTCAGTTCTGTCCTTGCAAGCAGTGGACTGGAGTGATTATTGGATTTCATTACAAGGGAGTATTGTTACTAGACTATATTATCAGCCATGTAATACTTATCCTAAAATTCAGCCCTGTGTTCTTTCTCCTGGGCTTGAAGTTAGTTCATCTGAGTTCTCTGTTAAAACTAAAATCCCCGTGTTTTCATTCACTGTCTTTTACTGGCCAGTACAGTGAGTGGCCTATCCTTGATTCAGGTACTAAAAACAGCAACAAGCAAAGAAGCAACCAAGTGGCCACCAAGAAAATACAGCGACAGTAACAAAACAAGAAACACCAATTGTTTTATCAGGTGTGAGCTGCCCTTCAGAGTAACACCGCTCAGATGTTCTGAATAGGATCGAATATGTACAAAAATGTGAAAAGACCATAAACACGCAAACATTACACCAAATATAAAAGACAAAATATCATAGGGCAAGATTGAACTACTGCAGAGAACTTTGGAATGGAAATACCTTGAGGCCTGAGAATCGATACTAATTGTATCGGAAGTGAGGAAGCTTCACGTGTGCATTGTGCGATCTGAACAGGAAGTTTCCATTGTTGTCCCTGCCGTAGGACTGTGCTGTGTTGTCGTCACTGGGTGGCCCCGGAGCAGAGGCCCAGCAGCATGTGACTGAAGGCAGTCAGCAATACTGAGACCAAACGCTGCTCTGAGGCTTCACCCACTTAACCCCAATGATACTCGCTCACATAACAATCTCAAAATCATTTTTGGTAGTGGAAATTATGACTGAATTGTAGTGAGTATCGAAATCTTGACCACAGAGTTGTAATAATGGAGGGAGGGATGTAGATTCTTTGATATTCAGGAATTCTAAATTATCTTTCAGAGTTTTGCAATGCGTTAATGGCTCACATGGTTTTACATGCAAAAACTGGAACTCTGGGGAAGGATTTTACAGTGCAGAAGACAGACCTTACTGTTGCCCTTCTGTGATCCTCCAGTTGGGCAGGGCAGTTACCACTAGGCGATACTAGAAGGCAGTAACATTCTAGGTGGGTAGCATCATCCTATCTCTAGGGCAGGTGGGCTGGAGAAATCCTTCATCCTTCTAGGCCACGGCTAGTGTTACTGCCTTGAAGTTCCTTCTCTGATCCCCTCAACTGGAGCAGCACCCACCAACACCTGGGGGCCCAGGACACACCACTCTCAAAGCACTGGGCTGGAATGTTGGCTTATGAGGCATCTCTACTACTAGACCATGAGCTCCTAGGCTGGTGTGCACCTGACCCCAGGTGAGGGCTCCAGTAGTATTTGCTGGTGGAATGGGGTTTGCTTTTGATGAGAGCAGCAGAGACTTTCTGTGCTTTTCTCTGGGTCTTCTCACTCCCCACAGGGCAGTCATGATAACGAAATGGCCAGCCTCCTGCCCTTAGGTAGGCTGTGTGACCAGCGGTGGCTGGTGAATTCTGAGCAGAAGTGACCTTGATCAGTTCCTGATAGTTCATCAACGTGACACCTGTGTTTGATGAACACTCACTGAGCATGTGCCAAGCGGCAGCCGCACGCTGTGCTGGCTGGCAAGGTGCAGGGAGGCATGGGGCTCAGGCCCCGACCTGAAGGAGCATACCAGCCAAGGGGCATGCAGAGCCTTCAAACAGTGTGCTGAGTCCCCTTCACGGTTTATGTGTCCCCATCTTGGTCTCACCTCCCCAGTGCCTATCAGTCTTCTGGAGCCGCTACGACTTGTCAGGGTCCCCAGTAGCCTCTGTGTGACCAAGTCCAGGAGTCATGTATTTGTCTGCATTCATTCATTCATGGTTCTGCACCCCCTACACACACCGTGTGCATGGTTCTGTCCCTTAGGGTACTTCAGTAAGCAGAACAGAGATTCCTGCCCTCGTGGAGGCTCCATGCTTGTGGACATCCACAGGTGTTGAGCCCCAGAGCCAGCCCTCATTTACCTCCTGCAGGAAGTGTCTGCTCCAGGGGCACCCAGCCCCGGACCATGCCTGCTGTCCCTTTCACCACCTCTAGCTGCACTGTTCTCTGCCTTCTCTCCTGATCACGGGACTTGTGTGGGCTCTTTTCTCCACCTGGGCATCCTTCCTCTTTGTTTTTCTTTTCTTTTTTTTTTTTTTTTTTTGAGATGGAGTTTCGCTCTTATTACCCAGACTGGAGTGCAATGGCGCGATCTTGGCTCACCGCAACCTTCACCTCCTGGGTTGAGGCAATTCTCCTGCCTCAGCCTCCTGAGTAGCTGGGACTACAGGCACGTGCCACCATGCCCAGCTAATTTTTTTTTGTATTTTTAGTAGAGTCGGGGTTTCACCTTGTTGACCGGGATGATCTCGATCTCTTGACCTCGTGATCCATCCGCCTCGGCCTCCCAAAGTGCTGGAATTACAGGCTTGAGCCACCATGCCCGGCTCCTCTTTGTTTTCCTCAAGTCTCTTTGTTTCAGTCAGTTCTTCCCATCCTGCTCCTGAACTACTCATTGTAGCTCTTACCAGTATCTGCTGCATGATTGTGTCTTTGTTTACTATCAGTTACCTCACCCAAATTTAAGTTCCATGTTGTATCCCTGGCACCTAGGACAGTGCCTGGACATGTGCTCAGTGAATACTTGAAAGAATGGGCTCCGGAAGGGAGCTCTCAATAGGAGACCCGGCATGGGGCTCAGAGGACACTCTGGACCTGAGCGTTTGGGGCCCAGCTGGAGCCCTGGTGCGAGGGCTGAGGATGGACAGGTGGGGGCCTCTGTGCACATGTGTCCAGGTCTGGACTCCCCTTGGGTAACAGGAACCCACGATCAGGAAAGACATGTTCAGGTTTTGAGTCTGCGTGTCCTGGGGAAGGTCTTCTGCAATGCTTGCAAGGAGGAATTGAACAGCCTGAACAAGACTGGTGATGGTGTGGATACCAGCATCCAGGGCAGGCCTGTGGCTCATCGGACTTGGGAGGAGACTGCGACAGTGCCGGTTTGAGACTGGGGGACAAGGTGTAACCAGAGCCCGGCCCTCAAAGAGCCACTTCTTCACCCTCCACTTTCCTTCTTTGTGCTCTGGGCCTGCCCCCGGCCCCAGCACACCTGCCTGTTGAACCCCTGCCACAGCTGCATTAATCAATCTTGGGTATTTATCCAAAAGAATTGGAAGCAGGCTCTCTAGGAGATGTCTGCACTCCCACGTTCATTCACAACGGCTAAGATGTGGAGTCAGCCTGAATGTCCATGGACACGTGAACAAATAAAGAAAGCGTGATGCAGGAAAATACTAGTCAGCCATAACAAAGACAATTCTGCAAAACACGACAACACAATGAGTGACCTGGGCCAGTCACAGGGACAAATCCTGCAGGATTCCACTTACACGAGGTGGCCAAAGTAGCCAAACTCAGAACCAGAGTGGCCAGGGGGCTGGCGAGGGGAGGAGGGGAGTTGCTGCTCAGCAGGCATCAGGTTTTAGTTAAGCCAAAGGAATGAGCTAGAGATCCACTGCAGAACGTCATACCCAGAGCCATGATGCTGCAGTGCCCACTTAGCATCTCAAGAGGACAGAGCTCATGTGTTCTTACCACAATAAAATCAAATAGAAGTCCTGGAATTAACATCACCAAACAGGCACGGTGGGATTAGATTATGTTGCAACGTATGCTAAGAAGGGGTTATTCATCTGGTGACAGTGGCATACACCCTGCTGGCCTCCTCCAGCAGCTGCCTGAAGCACACAGCAGTCCAGGAGATGCGCTGTGAATGCTGCACCCAGTGCTTCATGGGAAATGTGACTTTAAAATGGAGGGTGAATACGTGAAGTCACTAATGTCCCTGGAAATCGGGGATGTGTAGCTATCCACATGTCTACTGGGGAGTGCACTGTGTCGGGGATGGCCTTTGTTTGAGACAAGATGTGGACTGAGGACAAGAGAGCCAAGCCAAGTCCTGCAAAAGAGGAGCAACAGGGCAGGGACCAGGTGACTAGGCAGTGATGGACCTCAGAGCCCAAGGACTTTGCTGGCCAGTGGGTAATGGGCAGGAGTCAGGTTCCAGAAGCCTGGGATTCCAAGCCCCTCCAGGGTCTTTAGCCCCTGGGAGGAAGGGGACAGGGTGCAGAGCTGTGGGAAGCCCCACACGGGCATTCACCTCCAGCTGATGACAGTGGCTGTGTGCAGGAGCCCTGCAGGAGGCCTGGGAAGGCGAGGTCACAATAGGCACAATAGAGGGTGGTTGCCAGGCAACCTCTCCAGGCTTCTGTTGTAATTCTCCTATAGTTGGGTCTTGGGGGTCTCTCTGGAGGGTGGCTATAAATGCTAGTCTTTGTGCTGGCAGCAAAGCAAATCATCGGGAATAACCCAGGAGCCTCGCAGGGAACCTGCTGCCCTGTGGAGAGGACGCTTCTAGATGCAGAGGACGAATACAGTGAAGGGATGCAGCAGGCCACACCCAGAGCACACACAGCTGTGCGAGCTGTGCCCATGGTTGTCAGAGCCTCTGTTCCAACTGTCCTCCAGCTTGGCTCTCTCGGGCACCCAATGTGTGGGCTGGAGTGTGGCCCCTGACGGAATCCTGGAGGCCCGCACTTCTTCCTGCCCCCTTCCAGCCTGGAGCAGCCCCAAGGGCACAGCATTCCTGGGGCAGGCCTGAGCCCTGTGGAGGGCTGTGTGAGCCCTGTGTCCCTCAAAAGGCAGATCGCAGCCCAAAATCTCTGTGTGTGTGACTATGACCTTATTTGGAGAGTCTTTGCCCACGTATTCGGGTTCAGATGAGGTCATCCTGGATTGGGGTGGGGGCTCCTAGATCCAATGGCTATGACCTTCTAAGTGAGGGATGCACAGGGAGAGGCTGCATGAAGATGGAGGCCAAGCCAAGGAGCACCAGGGACTGAAGATGCCCACGAGCCGCTGGGCAAGGTGCAGAGGGATGCTTCTGGGGGCTTCAGAGGAGGGTGGCCCTGCCAGCACCTCACTTTCAGACCTCTGCTCTCCGGAACTTTGAAATGATGCAGTTCCATGGTTTTCAGCCACCTGGTTTGTGGGAATTTGTTGTGGCAGCCCCCGAAAGCAAATACAGGCAGCATCACTTAGCGCTTAAGAAGGAGCTTGTGCCCGGGCATGGAGGATCACGCCTGGTATCCCAGCACTTTGGGAGGCCGAGGCAGGAGGATCGCTTGAGCCCGGGACTTTGAGAACAGCCTGGGCAACAAGGTAAGAACCTGTCTCTACAAAAAGCAAAACAATGAGCTGGGCGTGGTGGTGCACAGCTGTGGTTCCAGCTACGTGAGAGGCAGAGGCAGGAGGATCACTTGAGCCCAGGAGGTCAAGGCTGCAGTCAGCCGTGTTGGCACCACTGAACTCCAGCCTGGGTGGCAGAGCTAGACCTGGAAAAAAAAAAAAACTCGTGGGCCCACATCTCACATCCCGACCCTGCCAGGGATCAACTGTGTGGCCTTGAGTGAGTTACTTAACCTCTCTGTGTCTCCCATGGGTCGTTGAAGGATTGAGTTGATGAGTGTAAAATATGCAGACAAGAGTCAGGTGCCCAGCATGGTGTAAGCACCACAAGAGCCCTGGGTGCGGTGAAGGGTGCCGTGTTGAGGAATTGGAGTTTTCCGATGGGCTCGGTACTAGTCCTTGCTCTTTAGAGCACAGACTTGTTCTGTACTGTTTACCTGTATCCATTTCAACCAGACTTACATCTTTTCGAAGCAAGTCCTGAGAAAATCTCAATTCTCAACTGGAGTGATGATTCCACGCCTTGTTTCCATTCCTTTTCTTTGGGTCTGTGTTCGTTTCCTGTGGCCATGTAATTACCACAAGCCGGGAGCTTCCACATCAGAATGCATTCTCTCACAATCTGGAGACCAGAAATCCAGGTGCAGGATTTTACAGGGTCACACTGCCTCTGAGGGCAAGGTAGGGTCCCTCCTCGCCTTGCCCAGCTTGCTGTAATGCTGGCAAGGCTCGGCGCTCCTCGGCTGGCACCAGCCCTGCTCCAGTCACTGCCTGTCTTTGCGTGGTCTTCTTGTGCTTCTCTGTATCTCTCCTCGTATAAGGTCCTCTGTCATTCAGGACCCACCTGACTCCAGCATGACCTCATCTTCACCTAATTACATCTGCCAGAACCCTATTTCCAAATAAGGTCACATGCCGAGGCACTGGGGGTGAGGATGTATCTTTTCTCCGACATATCTTTTTGGCGGAATGCAATTCAACCCTTAACACTGCCTCACACGAAAATGGCTAAAAATGGTCAGGGAGGCATTTTCACTTCAAGAACTTTAACAAATTTTAGAGATTGGATTTCACTGGTAAGCCTTGGGCAGCCACTGAAGAAGGTGTTGGGACAGGTGCTGAGTGTTGGCCGCCACTGGGTGACGTCTCCTTAATGGCTGGAAGAGGGAAGGAGTTAAGGCCGAGCGTGTGTGCACAAAAACTTCTATTTTGACTGTATGAGCTTCCTTCATTCATTTGTTCATTTAGCAAACGTGTATTGCCTTCTTTTGTCTTCCAGAATCTATGAAAGTAAAATGTGGTGAGGACAGGGCCCAGCCCCACCCACCATCATCGTCTTTCCGGATGCCCTGGGTAGACCACGCTGTGGGGGCTGCCCTCCTCTGTGTCCCAGATGACCTTGTGCCTCACTTTGTAGGGTTGTGGCTGTGGCTCAAAGCCTTGCTGAGCCCCCTTTTCCTGTCTCCCAGTCTCCTCTCCAGGCTGGGGCGGCTCCCCAGCCCTTCTCCCTGGCTCCTGTCTGTGCGAAGCCCTCTTTCCAGGAGGGAGGTGATACTGACTTGAGCCCTGATTGGTGTTTTGTTTGTGGCTGGGCCTGGCAGCCCCTCTCGCCATGGTCCTAGATCCCACTCCAGGTGATGGGACAGCCGCCCTCAACACCAAGCCTCTTTTGGAACATACCGCCTGATGGTTCCCAAGCTACCCACGCCCACAGGGTGACCCAGATCTCCGGGAAATTAAAAAAACACTGAGAAAGGAAAAAGAGCCAAAGTCATGTGGATAATGAAGTGTCAGCCACCGAAAAATCTCAAACTGTTTTATAGGAAAAATAACTATTTTTCCTATAGTTACAGTGTTAGTCAGGGTTCTCTAGAGAAAAAGAAGCAACTCTGTGTGTGTGTGTGTGTGTGTGTGTGTGTGTGTACAGAGAGAAAGAAGGAGGGAGGAAGACTTATTCTAGGGAATCAGCTGATGCAATTGTGCAGCCTGGCACGTCCACAGTCTGCAGGATGGGCCGGCGCGCTGGAGGCCCGGAAAGAGCTGCAGTTTGGTTGGAAGGCCGGGGGCGGGAGAGTTCCTTCTTGTTCAGGGACCTCAGTCTTTAGAAGACCTTTGGCTGATTGGATGAGGCTCACCCACACTGTGGACACAAATCAGCTTTACTCAGAGTCTACTGATTTAAACGTTAATCTCATCTATGAAAAGTAGTCTCACAAAAACGTCTAGAATAACGTCCAGCCAAATATCTGGGCACTGCAGCTTAGCCAGGTGGATACATAAAATTAACCATCACCTGTGGTTCATCTAGTTTTTAATTTGCTTTTACTTTAAAACAAGTTTTTGTAAGCCTCCAAGTTAAGATTGATGATGCGAGAATGAGAATCCATAAATTTTCCTGTTGAAAGAATAGCAGGTGGATATTTTCAGAAGGATATGTGACCACACAGGGCTGGCCTGCTCTGACGCGGTGCCTGCAGAAAGGTGGCCTCAGCAGCAGACAGTCTCATACTCAGCCCTGCCGCTGTGCAGATCACTGTGGCGTGTGTCATTACTCATGCCTTCTTCTTTGATCTTTGCCTTTTCCCTTATTTTTTTTCCTTGCTGAAGATAAAAATAAAATGGAAGCAGTAATAAAAGCACAGTTCATAACCCCAAATACCATAAGCATTAAAGACGAATCAGTGCCCGAGACATGTTCATCACACAACCGATGTCTGTGCTGCTCCTGCCTGTCCCCAAGTCTCTGCTGTGGGTGACATTCCATTCTACAGCTCCCTGTCCACCCCCACCCTCATGGGCTTAGTGCCATGTGTGCCTTGAGGAAAGATAGGCCTCCTATGGAGGACGTCAGTCAGGAAGTGCTGAGGGCAGGGGTCCCAGCCTTAGCACCCTTCACACCCTATCAACACCGGGGATGGGTGCGCCCTGGCTCTGGGGTGGGGGCCTGTCCTGTGCACCTGGGGGGTGTTGAGCAGCAGCCCTGGCCTTGACCCACAAGATGCTACCTAGTATCATCTGCCTCTAGTCACAACAAGCCAAGTTAACTCCAGGCATCCGGGAGGAGGGGCAGCCAGCCCCAGCTGGGAAGCGCTGGCCTGGCCCATCTGACTGTGGGTGGCAGCAGCCAGGCTGCAGAGAGGTGGAGGGAGGCCAGGGTCATGCGGAGCTCACGTTAGGAGGCTGTACAAACTGCGTGAGAAAAGACCGTGAACCTGGCAGAGGGCAGCAGTGGGCGCCTGTGGACAGGAGCCTGGAAGTGTCACCACAGGCAGCTGTCATGGAAGGGCCCCAGTGTGAAGCTCCAGAGGCAGCTGTGGTCCACGCAGGGTCCAGCCCTGATCTTTCCATCCAGTGCCCACGGGTGGACTTGCTGACAAGGTCCCCGTTGCCTTCACAGCCATGAGAAATTGGTTAAGACCCGTCAGATCTGGCCACTCCTCTGGGCCCAGCATCAGGTGGGCCATGGGCCCTGGATGATTCTAAATGTGCCAGCTGTGTGGTCACCATGCTGTCTCTCCTGCTCAGAAAAGCATGTAAGGATACAGCATGACAGTCACTAGACTAAGTCCTCCCCATAACCTCGATGAGAGGACATTTATGAACCTCACAGGGTGCTGGGGGCTCTCACCCTGAGAGGCCTTCACAGGATGGCTGTGGTCAAACGGTGATCTCCAGGGCATCATTAGAGGTGACAGGAAGGAAAGCCATGGTAACAGACACATTGGGACGCCTCCCACATGGGCCCCCGCCCCGACCATGCATCAGCACTGGGTACGACAATGCATTTAAGGGCTGGGCTCAGCAGATACTTCCCCAAAGAAGAGATCAGACAGCACAGAAGCATGTGAAAAGGTGCTCAGCATCGTTGGTCATTAGGGAAACAAATTCAAATGATGAGATGCCACGATTAGAATGGCTAGATTAAAAACACCATAGCAAATGTCAGCAAAAGTGCAGCGCGCCGGGAACACTCGTACACTCTTGGTGGGGATGTCAAACAGTGCAGCCACTTCGTCAGCAGTTAAACACACCGCACAGGAGACTGCCGCGACCCGACACTCACTCCCAGGTATTCACCCAAGAGAAAGGAGAACAGAGCAGCTTCATCGCCCACATTGGAAGCAACTCAAAGGCCCCTCCGCTGGTGCTGGGATAATAGTGTGATATCCGGCCAGCAAAGTACTCCGTGTGGCCACAGGCTGTGGCGGAGCCTGAGACGGGAGCTCCGCAGAGAGTGCCCGGGCTCCCAGTGAAGCGTTCTGCTGATGCAGTGGGAACAGCTCCGGGTGTTGGGAGGACAGCATTCCCTGGCCACTGTCCCTCTGGAGGTCCATGACAGTGGCCCTGCAGGGTGTTAGCCTGGTACCATCCAGGCCCGGTGCACAATTTTGTTTTTAGAGAGAGCATCTTAGGTGGAAATCATCTCACACTTCCAGCAAAGTCGCTAGCACAGTATGAGCACTGAGAACCCGCCCACCTTCACCCCGGCCCACCTGCCGTCTGGCAGTGCCCGCTGACGTGGCCCTTGCTCCCTGTCTCTCTCGGCACCCCATGTACACAGAGAAGGATCATTGCACAGTTAGTCGCATACATCAGGTCCCTGACCCCTGCCGAATTCTGTGTGCTGTCTTCAGAATCAGAGTACGCTCTCACATACGCCCTGGGGCCGATTCTCGGCACTGCGACATCGGTAGAAAGCTCCTCACTTGTTGGAAGAGGTGCTCCTCTCCTTCTCCTTCCAATCATTCCCTCCACAAGCCATGCCGTGTTGCTGTCTGCCTCTTCTGAGAGCAACTCTAGTCTCCTGTTCTGTGTTTCTGTCCATCATGTGACCCTCCTATAACCCAGCAGAACTGTCCTGTACTGTTGAGCAGTCTGTGCACTGCATTAAGGCTCCAGGTGAAGGGGGCAGCTCTTGTTCTTCTCATGGGCTAAATGCTCACAGAGCTATATTTGCCCAGAGCAGAGGCTTTTCCTAATCCCCACAAAGGCATCCTAGGGGCCTGGCATTGCCGGTAAACAAAGGTGTCTTAGCAGGTGGGAGCGATCATGGTGTTCAACGCTGCAGAGGTCAGAAAGGGAGACAGCCAAGTGAGCGCTGTTTATCGCAGGCTGTCCCGGGGACTTAGAGATTTGTTTTGGTGGAGCGGTGGAGTGACAGCCTGATTAGGGTTGTTTCAGGAATTGGAAGCAATGAGGACACAGGAATGTGTGCATCTTTCTGTGTGTGTATACGGTTGTGTGGTGACTTCTCATAATTGTCTGTTATGCCAGATCCATTTTGAATGTAAGTTGGACTTTCTCACCCCGACAGTTTCCAATCCTCTTCCTGCCAGGTTCTCAAGGTGGCCGGTCCAGACATCTGTCTTGCACCACCGCCTCCTGGTGACCCTTCCTCATGGACAGTTGGACCTGCCTGAGAAGCCCTTAGATCCCACACCCCGCATAGGCTGTGCAGACCCATGCTCCAGGGACCCTTCAGTCACAGTATGACCCCGCGGAGCTCTTGCTGCTTGCTCCAGACCATCCATGAGCTCTCCTGTGGGAAACCTGCTTGGCTCACTCCCCAGTCCCCAGAAAGGCGTTGGGCCCTGGGTCTCCCTGTCTCTCCTGCTGCCCGACGGTTGAGTGCGCAGGTCCCCAATGGCTCCCTACTCCCATCAGCCCTGTGAGGTGGGCTGTCCTCCCCTCTCGCAGCCGGGGAGGCATCAGCTGCTTCTGAGCTCATGAGCTCTGTAGACACCTCCTGTGTCTCAGCCCCACTCACTCCTGGTCAGAACTAGAATTTACAGCCTCTCTCAACAGAGACCTCAGGCCAAATTAGAAAGAATATTTACAAAACAGCGTGTGTGTGTATGTGTGTGTGTTTGTGGTGTGTGGTTCTGTGTGTGTGTGGTGTGTGCATGTGTGTGTTGTATGTGGTGTGTTGTGTGTATGTGTGTATATGGTGTGTGTTATGTGGGGTGTATGTGTGGCATGTGTGTGGTTTTGTGTGTGTGTGTGGTGTGTGCATGTGTGTGTTGTATGTGGTATGTTGTGTGTATGTGTGTGTGTTATGTGGGGTGTATGTGTGGCATGTGTGTGGTTTTGTGTGTGTGCATGGTGTGTGGTATGTGCATGTGTGTGTGGTGTGATGTGAGGTGTGTGGAGCGTGTATGGGGTATATGTGTGTGTGTTTGTGGTGTGTGTGGTTTTGTGTGTGTGTGGTGTGTGCATGTGTGTGTTGTGTGTAAGTGTGTTGTGTGTATGTGTGTATGTGGTGTGTGTTATGTGGGGTTTATGTGTGGCATGTGTGTGGCTTTGTGTGTGTGCGTGGTGTGTGGTGTGTGCATGTGTGTGTATGATGTGTGTGTGGTGTGGTGTGTGGTGTGTGGAGCGTGTATGGGGTATATGTGTGTGTGTTTGTGGTGTGTGTGGTTTTGTGTGTGTGTGGTGTGTGCATGTGTGTGTTGTATGTGGTGTGTTGTGTGTATGTGTGTGTATGTGGGGTGTATGTGTGGCATGTGTGTGGTTTTGTGTGTGTGTGTGTGGTGTGTGCATGTGTGTGTTGTATGTGGTGTGTTGTGTGTATGTGTGTGTATGTGGGGTGTATGTGTGGCATGTGTGTGGTTTTGTGTGTGTGTGTGTGGTGTGTGCATGTGTGTGTTGTATGTGGTGTGTTGTGTGTATGTGGGGTGTATGTGTGGCGTGCGTGGTTTTGTGTGTGTGTGTGGTGTGTGGTGTGTGCATATGTGTGTTGTATGTGGTGTGTTGTATGTGGTGTGTTGTATGTGTGTGTGTTATGTGGGGTGTATGTGTGACATGTGTGTGGTTTTGTGTGTGTGGTGTGTGTGGTTTTGTGTGTGCATGTGTGTGTTGTATGTGGTGTGTTGTGTGTAAGTGTGTATGTCACACATATATTAGAATCTTAGCCTGGTGCTGTTTGTGATTACCCAGCCCCAGTACTTCATGGAAGCAGCCCACATGGATGAAGGGGCCCTTCCAGTGCTGCAGTCTTGAGCTAAGAGTTCACGTATTCCGAGACAATGTGCTTGGGACGTGGGACTTCTTCCCCCGCACTCCTCCTGTCCTCCGCCTCCTCTGTGAGCTGCGGTCTCCCCGCACGCCTGACGCAGGGCTGGTTTTGCTCTGCACCTGCACAGACCGGAGATGCCCTTGGCGACGTCGTCTGCTCCTCCGGTGCTTCCAAACGCGGTGAGTGCCCTGCGCCCGAGTGTGTGTCTCGCAGGGGTGCTGGGATCACTCTCATCTCTATTTCCCCTTAAACATCTTTTGTCATTTAACATGCAGGCATTTGGAAACTCTTTTTTCATCTAATAATTGTCTGAGCTCAGAAGAGCCAGCAGCGTTACTCACCGTCACCGAAGTCCAGATGGTATTTTTATTCTTCGCTCAAATTGGCTTCCTCTTTCTTTCCAGGCCCTGTAAGCAGCTTAAAATTTCCATTTTCGGGTCAAGCTGTTCTTTAATCAACCAGAAAGCGTAGGACACACATATTTCTCAGTCTCTTCCAAACTGAGATAGAGAAAGGAAGACGTTTAAAAGTATGTGTAAATTCGTGTTCATTTTAAGGAGAGGGAAGCAAAGGCCCACTCCTCCAGTGCCCCATTGCAGGTGGCTGGGGCATGCAGAGGCGTGGCGTTGCCTCTGGGTGACAGGGAGCCTAGAGCCCTTGCATCTTGGCTGTGACTGTGGCCTTCGATATAGCACAGTGAGTGAGGGCCTTCTGAATGAGATGGGCACCACCATGCCCTACACGGCCGATAAGCAAGTCAGTTCCTCTGACACAAACTCTGCGTTCCTTGTGGCTCCCAAAAAACGTCAGAGGACTTTGGAGATGGAGCGAAACCAGGAGGTCTACTGGTTCAACATGGTCACTTTTCAGATGTAGGGCTCAGCTTACTGAGGCCGGGGCAGCATCATGATCAGAACTCAGACCCTTTGACCCCCGGGCTCTTTGCCCCTAGCATAGAGCACAGGGAGGCTGGAGAGGGCCCTGTGCCTGTCCCCAGTCTTCCAGGGAAAGTCCCTTCTGTGCTGCAGTGGAACACTCAGGAGGGGTGAAGGTGGGGCCTCGTCGGGAAGGTGAGCTGCGGTATGGAGACTGGGTTGCAAGTCTCTGGGAGTCAGTGGGACCCTGCTGGGCCCTTGGCCCTTCTCTAGCTCGGGAGCCCTTTACAATGCAGTTCCTAGTGCCACCTGTCCCAGAGGTTGTCAGCAGGTACCATGTTCTCCTCTGCCCTGGAATACGACTTCCATCTGTTTCCTCCTCGGTATTCACGGTGCAGACAGAGATTGCCTGATGCTGTGTGGTCGCTCTTCCACTCTAGGCTGCCTGGGTCAGCTGCGTGCCTGTCTCTGTAGATTTGGAGGGGTCTCCCCCTGGGCTGGCTTTGCACAAGAACAAACAAGAGCTGTCCAAACTGCCAAGACATCGACTTTCCTTTTCTTGAGAGGAAGCTCAAATTCAAGGTGCAGAATAAACTTATTTCCAGCAGGTGGTCCTAAATGGGAACTCTTGCACGGATCTCAGAAAATGACAGTCCCTAAAATAAGTCCATTTGTTTATCCAAAATCACCTTTGAGGCACAGCTTGACTATGACCTCGGCCTTCGACTGAGCACGGTGAGTGAGGGCCTTCTGAATAAGAAGGGCACCGCCACACCCTGCAAGGCCGACGAGCAAGTCAGTTCCTTTAGCACAGAATCTCTGTTGCTGGTGGCTTCCCAAAAACGTCAGAGGACTTTGGAGGTGGAGAGGAACCAGGAGGGCTTCTAGTTCACATTGCTCACTTCTCAGACGCAGAGCTCAGCTCACCGAGGCCAGGGCGGCATCACCATCAGAACTCTGCCCCTTTGACCCCAGACAGGTGGTCCTAAGTTTATTACAAGCTCCGTTTATTACAGCTTCTGGGAACCAGTCATCTGAAGCAGAAGGTAATGTTTCCTGCTCTGGTGAAATGAAGAAGAGTTGAAGAAACTGTGTGCAGAAATGTTGAAGCGTAGCTCCATTCAGCTCTGTCTTAAATAGAGCTTGGCAGCAGCAGTCAGGCCTTGAGCGGCGTTAGGGGCTGAATTGCATCCACCCCAAACTCACATGTTAAAGTCCTAACCTCAGTACCTCCGAATGTGACTCTGTTTGGAGGTAGACTCTTTGAAGAAGTGAATAAATGAGAGTCACTAGTGTGAGTCCTAATTCAATCCGACTGCGTCCTTATCGAAAGAGGAGATGAGGACACAGACACGCACAGAGGGTCGGCCACGTGAGGACACGGAGAAGATACCATCTGCAAGCCGAGGAGAAAGGCCTCCTGGGGCACCAACCCTGCCAATGCCCTGATCTCAAACTTCCAGCCTCCACAACTGTTAGAAAATAAATGTCTGTCATTTTAAGCCAGCCGGTCTGTGGTATCTTGTTATGGAAGCCCTAATGAATTAATACAAGGAACAAGGCAGTCAGAAGTGGCATTTGACTTCAATTAGAAGTCGTACAAATACTGCAGGCTCCAAGCCCAGGGTCCAGGGTGGAGGCTGCGTGCACTTGGGAAGTGCTAACTAAATGCCTGGTCACTGCGGTTCGGTCCACACATGGGGCGGTGGCTGCAGAGACCGCTGTTGTTCTTAGCAACACCCTCACGTGCCTAAGAAACAACGCTGTCATCGCCAACTACGGCTCTGCCTGTCTTCACAGGCTAACTTTGTAAATAAAGGGAGGGAACTTTGATCATGATTGCCTCTCAGGACTTTCTTTTGAACAGATAAACCTCTGTGGCAGAGATGGCTGGTTCCCGCCACCCTCCACCTTCCCTTCCTTCTTAGCAACAGAACTCCAGTTTCATTTGGAGTGGTTAACGGGCCCAGCTCAGAGACCACCTTTCCCAGCCTCTTGCTCCTTTTGGCCCACAGAAAGACCTCCATGGCAATGTGCTGTGAGGGTTCTGGGAAGTCTTCAAGGGGAGGTGGCAGTTCTCTTGGGTCCCCCTGCTTCTTTCTGTTGCCTGGAATATGTATGTCACGGCTGGTGTTCCAGCAGCCATATTGTTCCATGAGTTGCCTCTGAGCACGGAAGCCGCATGTGGCAGAATGCAAAACCAGAAGCAGCCTGGGAGTCTGGTGGCTTCCATATCTGCACCAGAACACCTGCTTGACACTTGTTTCACGTAGGAGAATGAAACCTTTCTGTGTTCAAGCCAGTACAGTAGGGACTTTGCTACGTGCGGCTAACGTCATCCTAACATTCTCCGAGGTTCAAGATCAATGAAAGCACCTTAGTCCAAAGAGGTTAAAAAAGCACCTGAGTGTACATTTGGTGACTAGAAATGCCTCCCTCTTTCCTGGCCCTGCAGGGATGTGAGAATCTCTGGGTTACATGAGTCTGGTGCACTGAGACACAGGGGATGTCCTTCTTCTTCCTTTTTTTTTTTTTTTTAAGGGAAAAAGAGAAAAAGAAGGGGAAAAAAAGAAAAAGAGGGAAAAAGGAATATTACTTCATTCCTAAAATGGGTTTCAATAATGGCCGATCAATATTTTGAGTGTTTAAAGTGGTTAATGCATATTTTCTGTGTTTAAAATGGAGACCTCTATTGTGTTTATTTGTTCTGGCTCTGAGTTCAAGTCCTGGGTATCGTTATCAATTTGTTGTCTCGTTGAAGCTAAATCTCATTATGGGTCTTATGTATCTGGGTGTTAAGATCTCTTATTGTTACATTAATCCTTTTACCCTTGCATCCTTGTAGCTTTGAAATCTATTTTATTAAGTGTGAGAATTGCAACTCCTGCTTTTTATTTATTTATTTTTGCTCTCCATTTGGTTGGTACGTTTTTTTTTCCAACCCTTTATTTTGAGTCTATGTATATCTTTGGATATACCGTTAGATTTTGTCTGTATCTTTTGATTGGGAGATTTGGTTGATTTAAATTTAGGGTTGCTGCCGTTTGATATTAACTGGCTATTTTGTCCTTTAGTTGATAAAAATTCTTCTTTATGTTAATGCTCTTTACTTTTTGGAGTATTTGTAGAAAGGGTCATATTGGTTGTTCCTTTCTGTGTATAATGCTTCTTTTAGAAGTTCTTGTAAAGCAGGCCTGGTGGTAAGAAAATCTCTGAGTACTTGCTTGTTCCTAAAAGATTTTATTTTTCCTTCAAATGTAAAGCTTAAATTGGCAGGATATGAAATTCTGGGCTGAAAGTTTTGTTGATTAAGTATATTGAATATTGGCCCCCACTCTCTTCTAGCTTGTAGGGTTTCCGTTGAGAGATCTGCTGTAAGCCTAATAGGCTTACCTTTATGGGTAACTTGATCTTTCTCTCTGGCTGCCCTTAATATTTTCTCCTTCGTTTCGATCTTGGTGAATCTAACGATTATGTGCCTTGGGGTTGGTCTTCTTGAGGAATATCTTTGTGGTGTTCTCTGTATTGCCTGGGGTTGAATAGTGTCCTGCTTTGCTAAATTAGGAAAATTTTCCTGGATAACGTCCTGGAGAGTATTTTCCAGCTTGAATTCATTCTCTCCGTCACATTCAGGTGCACCAATCAAACGTATATTAGGTCTTTTCACATAGTCCCATATTGCTTGGAGACTTTGCTCATTCCTTTTTATCCTTTTTTCTCTATTCTTGTCTTGTCGTTTTGTTTCATTAAGTTGGTCTTCGACCTCTGATATCCTTTCTTCTGCTTGATCCATTCGGCTGTTTAAGCTTGTACATATTTCGCTAAGTTCTTGTGTTGTATTTTTCGACTCCATAAGTTCATTTGTATTCCTCTCTATATTGTCTATTCTTTTCAACATTTCATCTAACCTTTTTTCCAAGTTCTTATTTTCTTTACATTGGGTTAGAACAAGTTCCTTTAACTCCCAGAAGTTTCTCATCATCCACCTTTTAAAGCCTACTTCAGATAATGGAACACAGTCCTTTTCCATCAGGGCTTGTTCCGTTGCTGATGGGTTCTGATTTTGAGTATACTCGGCCTTCTTAGGCTGTTTTTTTCCCTTCATTGTAGATGAACCGCCTTTCTAATTAGGTTTCTGAGTCGACGTCAGACTTACTGATTCCCAGTGCTGGGATCCGAGCCACCCACTGTGGCGGCCTAAATAGCAGCGATAAGACTGATGGTGCTCTTCTGCCCGGGAATCTCTGGTCTGGCTTCCCTCTTGAGTCCGCAACAAGCGGCTCTGACTTCCCGGAGCTCCGAACTCCGGTCAGTAGGGGAAGCAGTCCCGTTGGCTCTGCGTGAAGAGCTGCTGCGCCGAGACGCCAGCAAAACCGCTGCGGCGGCCACAAGAGTCGCGCTGGCGACCCGTGGGTCTCCTCCACTGGGAATCGGCTGATCCGTGAGTGATGAAAATTCGTCTAAAAGTGTGGCGTCGTCTCGTTCTCTGAGCTTTCACTGGGAGCTACAATCCTGAGCTGTTAGTGGTCGGCCATCTTGGATCGATCTCCCAGGGGATGTCCTTCTTGTTCCCAGATGTACGACTCTGCTTTCTCTTGGCGCATGAAGGAAGAGGGAGCCCCGAATGCACGCCTCTGCCGGCCACTCTGAGGCCCTGCACTTGCCACTGGGAGAAAGGGCTTTTAAAATCCAGACAGCCGCATACCATTAGAAAGAGCCCAGAGGGCTGCAACTGGCAAAGACCACCCTTTCTTTTCACTGATGTTTTCTTTCCTTGGCTTTAGTTTGATCTTAATCCATGTTAACATTTCCATGTGTTTTCTCTGTAAAAAAAACTGACTCGGAGTTTTGCAGATTGGAAAAGTAAGTGGGGTGAAGAAAGGGTGAGAACTGGGTGAGCCCAGACCCTGTGGTCTGAACTGCCCGTCCCCCAGACAGGTACAAGTTCGGGGGTGGGGACCGGGTGGGTGGAAGAGACCCTGATGGCCACAGTGCCCCGGGGGTCACAGTGCAGAGACTCACTGCAGGCAACAATGGAGAACCTGGCCCAGATACAAATGGGCTCTGCGGCCACAAACAAGGGCAGAGCCCAGTGAGGAGCTGGCGGGGACTCTGGAAATAGCGTTGTTGGCTGATTGAAGGTGTTTGCGGTTGAACCAGGTGGCCTATTTCAAAATAGAAACCTGACCAGGCACAACTGGGCTCTCCTTCCCTCCTTACAGATGTGAGATCTAGAGGCGGGGCCTATGCAGGGACTTCGGGAGGCTGCTCTGGTCCATGCCCCAAGGGCAGGAGTTTAAGAGGTGGTTCCAGGAGGCAGTCCTTGGTCTCAGTCTTGCCTTTGGGGGTCCCTGTGCTGGCTGAGGCTCAGCACTGCAGGGGAAGGCTGACTCTGTCTCCAACCATCCCGGAATTTCCCTTCATATGCAGCCCATAACAAGCTGGACCCCACAACTCTCTCAAGTGCTGACCCACGTGGGAGATGCCGAGTCATCCTCAGAGCGGCTCAGAGGAGGAGCCTGCCTTTGAGGGAAGTGGGTGCAAGCCCCCCTCTTCCTAATCTCTTCTCCCCTCCTGTTTTTTTTTTTTTTTTCCCCCAAGACAGAGTTTGCTCTGTTGCCCAAGCTGGAGTGCAATGGCACAATCTTAGTACACGGCAACCTCTACCTCCCGGGCTCAAGCAATTCTCCTGCCTCAGCTTCCTGAGTAGCTGGGATTACAGGCACCTGCCACCACACTCGGCTGATTTTTTTTATTTTTAGTAGAGACAGGGTTTCACCATGTTGGCCAGGCTGGTCTTGAACTCCTGACCTCATGTGATTCACCTGCTTCAGCCTCCCAAAGTGCTAGGATTACAGATGTGAGCCACTGCGCCCAGCCCGCTCCTGTGTTTTTACCAACACTGCTCTAGACTTGACATTTGACTGAAAACTCGTGTTGAAACATAGAGTTCCATGAATAATTATCACTGGTTGCAGAGTTTTTTGGTGTGGTTCTTTTTGAGACAGAGTTTTCCCTATTGTTGCCCAGGCTGGAGTGCTGTGGTGTAATTTCAGCTCACTGGAACCTCCACCTTCCAGGTTCAAGTGATTCTCCTGCTTCAGCCTCCCGAGTAGCTGGGATTACAGGCGTGTGCCACCACACCCGGCTAGTTTTTGTATTTTTAGTAGAGACAGGGTTTCACCATGTTGGCCAGGATGGTCTCGAACTCCTGACCTCAGGTAATCTTCCCGCCTTAGCCTCCCAAAGTTCTGGGATTGCAGGCGTGAGCCACTGTACCCAGCCAGGTTGTGGAGTTTTATAATTTTTAAAAATTATATGCCCAGGCTGTCACTGGTCCACTGAGCATTCTCTTGAACAAGGATGAAGACCCAGAAGCCCCTCTGCCCCGCAGAAGGCTGCCTCTGGCCCAAGTTCTGTGTCATCTTGGCTTTAGATCAGGGTTCCCTGGGAGCTTTCCAAAAGCCTGGTGCCAGGCTCCACCCCAGACCACTCTAGTCCTGTCTCCTGGGGAGGGTGTGGGCGCTCCCTGCCATCCCAGCGTATGCCTGGGGCTGAGGGTTGTTGCCAGATGTTGACACAGGGCCCATCCAGGGTGGGTGGGTGGGTGCTGGAGCAAGGCCCCGCTGTCAGCTCAGGAAGCCTGACCTTTCGAGGGGCCCAGCCTTGCTGAAGGCAAGTGAACTTCAGCCTCTGAAACTTGAGTTGCTGTGGGCCTGGGCTGCAGTTAGAGACCTGGGCAAGGACAGGTCTTCACTGATTAGCAGCCTTGGGCACATCCTTGCTCTGAGCTGTGGGGCCTGCTGTGTACCCAGGGATGACAGCAGCCCCTGCAGGCTCACTGTGAAGGTGGAGGCGAGAACAGTGGGGGCCTTGCGCAGTTCTGGACCTACGCTGCCCGGAGGCTCTTCCGCATGAACAGGATGCACATGCGAGCCGTGCCCAGCCCCCAGCTTCTTGAGTATGTTTTCTCTTTCTTCTTCAAGAGGTTTTCGGTAGGGCACGGTGGCTCATGGCTGTAATCCCAGCACTTTGGGAGGCCGAGGCAGGTGGATCACCTGAGGTCAGCTGGCCAACATGGAGAAACCCCGTCCCTAATAAAAATACAAAGATTAGCCAGGCACGGTGGTGAGCACCTGTAATCCTGGCTATTGCAGAGACTAAGGGAGGAGAATGGCTTGAACTCGGTAGGTGGAGTTTGCAGTGAGCCAAGATTGCACCACTGCACTCCAGCCTGGGTGACAGCGACACTCCATCTCAACAAATAAATTAATTAATTAATTTTAAAAAAGGTTTTCACCATTTTCTCTGTCTGCTTCCTTCGGGAGCTGTCTGCCTGTCGGTGGAGGCCTGCGTCTTTCCCCTGCGCTGGTTTGCTCCTACTGAGGCCAGCAGCTGCCGTGGCTTTTTCCCTTCTCTGCTTTTTTCCCCTTCCACTGACATTTCACATTTCCTCCACTTGGCCTTTCTGCTGTCTTTTTTTTTTTTGTTTGAGACGGAGTTTCACTGTTGTTACCCAGGCTGGAGTGCAATGCTGCGATCTCGGCTCACCGCAACCTCCGCCTCCTGGCTTCAGGCAATTCTCCTGCCTCAGCCTCCCGAGTAGCTGGGATTACAGGCACGCGCCACCATGCCCAGCTAATTTTTTGTATTTTTAGTAGAGACAGGGTTTCACCATGTTGATCAGGATGGTCTCCATCTCTTGACCTCGTGATCCACCCGCCTCGGCCTCCCAAAGTGCTGGGATTACAGGCGTGAGCCACCGCGCCCGGCCGGCCTTTCTGCTTTCTTTCGGGCATTCCTCCATTCTGTGCTCTGTCCAGGTGAAGTTGTGGGTTAATTGTCATAATAACCCTCTGTTTTGTCACTGTTTCCTCTCAGGGTGTTCTCTAATCAGCAGAACTTTTCTCCATTTGGTTCTAAACCTCCGGCTAACTTGACCATGGTTTTTTGAGTGGTTTGGTCTGTGGGGGCTGAAATACTTTCTCTGTGGCCGTGAAGTCCTCTCTTGCCTGGCCGGGTCAGTTCACTGAGTTCCCTGCCCACGGTTCCCTCTTGTCCTCCTAACCCCAGGGGTCCTCTGGCGGCCCAGGCAGACAAGTCAATGTCGTGCGTGCTGGTGTGTGATGTGTGTGCGTGTGCGTGTGCATGCATCATGGCCTGTAATTTACACGCAGTGAGTTTCTTCTCCCCATCTGCGGGTCACGGTTCCCTTCATTCCCTTGGGTCTGATGTCATACAGTTGCTTGGTAAAATTCCCACTCGTTTCCCAGCGAGACAGCAGAAGTAATCAGTTGATCTCCATGGGATTTGGTCTGAGTGAAGAAAGCACAGTGAGAATTTTAGGTGACCCTGTGGGGAAAGGTTTTGGTCCAAGAATTTTATAATGACAGCATTTTATGTGTACATTGTGCCCAGCAAGGTAAAACATGATGTTTTGATGAGGGGTTCTGGAAACTGATTCTTGGATATATAGACACTAGCATTCAGGAATTGCCAGATCCTGCGGTAGGCTGGCAGCCCCTACCATCTTGGTTTAAGTGAAACACAGTGTGTTAGTCCATTTTCACATTACTGATAAAGAATACCCGAGACCGAGCAATTTACAAAAGAAAGAGATTTCATTAGATTGACAGTTCCACATGGTTGAGGAGTCCTCACAATCATGGAGGAAGGCAAGGAGGAGCAAGTCGCATCTTACATGACTGGTGGCAGGCAAAGAGAGCTTCTGCAGAGAAACTCCCGTTTTTAAAATCTGCAGGCTGGGTGTGGTGGCTCATGCCTGTAATTCTAGCACTTTGGGAGGCTGAGGTGGGTGGAATGCCTGAGCTCAGGAGTTCAAGAACAGCTTGGACAACATGGCAAAACCCCACCTCTACTAAAGATACAAAAAATTATCTGGGCATGGTGACACACACCTGTAGTCCCAATTACTGGAGAGGCTGAGGCACAAGAATTGCTTGAACCCGGGAGGCGGAAGTTACAGGGAGCTGAGATCGCACCACTTCACTCCAGCCTGGGCGACAGAGTGAGACTCTGTCTCAAAATAAATAAAATAAAATAAAACAATCGGATCTCGTGAGACTCATTCACTGTCAGGAGAACAGCACAAGAAAGACCCACCCCGTGATTCAATCATCTCCCACTGGGTTGCTCCCACAACATGTGTGAATTATGGGGGCTACAAGATGAGATTTGGGTGGGGACACAGAGCCAAACCGTATCACATAGTCATGGGGCTGCGGAGGCTCCAGGCGGCTGCTCTCATCCCAGCAGGGCTGCCGGACACCCTACCCCAGGATTTGAACTGATGCGCAGCACAGCACACTCAGGGGCAGGACCTGGGCCCAGCTTCCCCCACTCTCAAGGCTGTGCGTGTCCTCAGATGGTACGTGAAGCAGGGCGCCCAGAAGACGTGCTGCCACGGCCCCTCCCACCAGTTGTCACTTGATCTCCAGAAGAGTCAGTCGCAAATGCCCTGTTGCAATGGCTCTTCCCAGCAGAAAGGAGAAGAAAGAGGCCTGAGTCCCCGGGAGCTGATCAAAGGTCTGAGCTGCGCCGGCAGTGACCATTACACAACTGAGCAAGCGCATGGCAGGAACATAAACAGACTCCAGCCGTCCGCATCGAGGGTGGCCGGGAGCGTGCCTTCCTGAGCTGCTGTTAAACTCCGTCCATCACTTTCATTCTTTGCATGAATCTTGGTCATTCCATTTGGAGCCATGTACTCTCTGGGTCTCAGAGAATGGAAACAAGCCTGAAGGCCTGTCAGATGCACTTAGGATTCTAGAGTTCTTGTCAGAGTCATTCCCTTCGCCATGGCATTAGAAGGATGGCGATGACGATGACCCTGCAGGTAGAGACGGCCTTCCAGAGCACGTTTTCCCAATCCTGCCTATACCCAAGCTGGTGAACCCCGGCTGCCTGCCGGCTGAATGATGGGGCCATTCTCAATTCTGCCCAGCTCCCGGCTTGCTGTTCTTTTCCTTCCCACTGGCCTATGGCTCTCCCTTCCTTGGGTCCCCGGCCCCTGTGCCCTCAGCCCCACAATCCTGGAGCTGCATTCAAGCCCCTCACTGCCTTCTGCACTCTGTCACTTTGAGAACAAGTACGGAACCACTTTTCATTCTGTGGTAGACTGAATAATGGCCCTTCCAGATGTGTGCATCACCCCCAGATATGTGACCCTACAAGGCAAAGGCACTCGGGAGATGTGACTAAATGAAGAGTCTTGAGCTGGAGAGATTTTCCTGGATATCCAGGCGGGCCCCATGTGTCATCGTAAGGGTCCATGCAGGGAAAGAGGGAGGGCAGGAGGGTCAATGCAAGAAGCGGAGAACAGGACTGGAGGGAGGTTTAAAGAGGCTGCCCTCTGGCCTTGAAGACAGAGGAGGGGCCAGGAGCCAAGGGATGCAGGCAGCATCTAGGAGCTGAAAACGCAGGAAATGGAGGAGGAGCCACGAGCCAGGGGGTTCAGGCAGCATCTAGGAGCTGAAAAGGCAGGAAATGGAGGAGGGGCCACCAGCCAGGGGGTGCAGGCAGCATCTAGGAGCTGAAAAGGCAGGAAATGGAGGAGGGGCCACCAGCCAGGGAGTGCAGGCAGCATCTAGGAGCTGAAAAGGCAGGAAATGGAGGAGGGGCCACCAGCCAGGGGGTGCAGGCAGCATCTAGGAGCTGAAAAGGCAGGAAATGGATTCTCTCCTGAAACAAAAGGAACATGGAGCTGCTGACACCTTGATCTCAGACTTGTGTCATTGGAAACTGTAGGGTAACGTGTTACTCTGCCTGGGCTGCTGAAACAAAACACCATAGACCGGGCAGTTTATAAACCACAGATGTTTCTTTCTCACAGTTCTGGAGGCTGGGAAGCCCAAGATCAAGGCAGATGTAGTGCCTGGGAGCGCCGCTTCCTGGTTTACAGCTGGCATCTTCTCCCTGTGTCCTCACCTGGTGGAAGGGGTGAAAGTTCTCTTTCTAGAGTCCCTTTCATAAGGGCTTTAATCCCACTCACGACAGCCCCATCCCCATGACCTAATCATCTCCCAAAGGCTCCACCTCCTCATACCACACCTTGGGGGTTAAGATTTCAACACTGAATTTGGGTGGCACACACGCGCAGTCTGTAGCAGGTGATAAGCATGTGTAGCTCTAAGCCCCTGAGCTTGTGTGCTTCAGCATTGTGTTCAGCAGCACTGACGGGAAACAGACACGTGGGTTTTACTCTTGGCAACAGCAGGGAAACAGGCAAGGTTTCACAAGAAAGGGAGCTGTAAGAGATCCCAAAAGTCACTAGTTTTGGAGGACACTGGCCTTCCCCCAGTATCAACAGGCCCAGGTCTGTTTTCCATGGTTCTTCCCTGACTCTCTGGTAGAAGCTTATCCAGGGAGTTTCTCAATTCTTGTGGAGGGGTCATCTTGCCCAACCCTGGCCAGGTTGGAGCTTGGGCTGGCTTCCCTGGGCTGGCTGCAGGGCCGCTGCTGGGGAGGCCTGGTCAATAGTTCTGAGGGAGCTCCAGCCTCTCCTCACCTGTCATGAGCATGCCTGCCCCTCCCCATCCTGAAATGCTGGATGCCCACGCTTTCTTACTGCCACCATTTCAGAGTCTGCTGGGGAGGAGGGTGAACGTGGTGTCCCCCACCCCACCCCGGTCAGGTGGCCCTGCTTATCTCTACAAGTTGTCTCTGGGTGCCTCACAGGACCTCATGACTTCAGGCCCTGGAGATTGGCCTGGCCCTTGGAACCTCCCCGGCAGCCCTGGGGCCTCACTGCTGGGTTTCAGCCTGCCCCACTGTTTCCTGGGGCTCTGGAGCTGAGAGGACCCCTCCCTCCGTGGGGCTCAGTTTGCACGGAGCCTGTTCAGCCGCTGGAAGAGGAGGCAGTGCTTCCTCACGGAGGCTCTCTGCCTCACGTACTTTGCCGTCTATGTTCTGAGCTGATGTCTTGACAAAGACTCCCTCCCTGGCCGTGGGCGACAGAGCAGGGGCCAAGCTCCCTGTGTCGGGTGGCCTCAAGCCCCTTCTGCCACCCCCAGCAGGCTTCGGTCCCTTTTGCTTCCAAGTCCCTGTTTCCCACTTGATGGTAGCTTTGAGCTCTCCACTTCTTTGAAACCCAGACCCTCACAATTCCAGAGGGAGCCCTCCGAGCTCAGAGGACCGACTGCAGCCACCTCCTCAAATTCCTGCTGACTCATTCTTGCATCATCACTAGATGCGTGGTTGGGTCCTTGCTGGGGATTCTGTGGTTATTCCGGCCCTCCAGGAGTTTACAGTGTCATGGAGACAGATGACTACCAAATACAGAACTATACAGGCATCTGACTCCATTGTGATGAGGGCTGTGCTGAGGAAGTCCAGGGCGGTGCGGTGGGGCCCATATGGCTTCATGGCCAGTGAGGCCATCCATGGGTGTGATGTTTAGGCTGAGAGTGGACACTTGAGCAGCAGGGCAAGGACCGCGTGTGTATGTGTGCAGACGTGTGTGTGCGTTTCCTAACTGTAGGGAAGGACGCCACATTCCGGGTACATTTGAAAGGCCGTCCAACTGCTCATTCACTTATCTGCCTGGGAACTGCTCATGGAGCGCTGCAATGCCGGGCCCTGGGCTGGGGCGTGAATCCGTGTGGACTGAAGCCAGCAGTGGACACCAGCGAGTGGTCACTCCCTTCTCTCTGGAGTGAAGGAAGGTAGCAGTTTGGGCAAGAGCGATGGCCAGAAGAGCAGGGAGGCTGCAAGGAGAAAGAACGGAGAATGGTCAGAAGGCCCTGGGTGCCCCAGGGCCACAGGCAGATGGAAAGTTCAGGAAGAGGTACAGGGTGGGCCTCCAGTCTCCGTCATGAACAACTGGGAGGCCTTGGGCTCCCTTGAAGGAGAAAGGCAGGTGCAGAGAAGAAGTGGGTTGTGGGGGCGGGGGTCTGTGAGCTCCTATTCTCACTTCACCTGGGGTGGGTGACGGTGGGGAAGCAGGGAGTGCAGTGGAGAGAAGGGGGGCCTCGGAGAATCCCATGCAACTGATGCGGCTTTCTGTGGCTCTGATGTGGCTGTTCTGTGGCTCTGATGTGACTGTTCTGTGGCTCTGATGCGACTGTTCTGTGGCTCTGATGCGACTGTTCTGTGGCCTTGATGCGACTGTTCTGTGGCTCTGATGCGACTGTTCTGTGGCTCTGATGTGACTGTTCTGTGGCTCTGATGCGACTGTTCTGCGGCTCTGATGCGACTGTTCTGTGGCTCTGGTGTGACTGTTCTGTGGCTCTGATGTGACTGTTCTGTGGCTCTGATGTGACTGTTCTGTGGCTCTGATGTGACTGTTCTGTGGCTCTGATGTGACTGTTCTGTGGCCTTGATGTGACTGTTCTGTGGCTCTGGTGTGACTGTTCTGTGGCTCTGGTGTGACTGTTCTGTGGCTCTGATGTGACTGTTCTGTGGCTCTGATGTGACTGTTCTGTGGCTCTGATGTGACTGTTCTGTGGCCCTGGTGTGACTGTTCTGTGGCTCTGATGTGACTGTTCTGCGGCTCTGATGCGACTGTTCTGTGGCTCTGATGTGACTGTTCTGCGGCTCTGATGCGACTGTTCTGCGGCTCTGATGCGACTGTTCTGCGGCTCTGATGCGACTGTTCTGCGGCTCTGATGTGACTGTTCTGCGGCTCTGATGCGACTGTTCTGCGGCTCTGATGCGACTGTTCTGCGGCTCTGATGCGACTGTTCTGTGGCTCTGATGTGACTGTTCTGTGGCTCTGATGTGACTGTTCTGTGGCTCTGGTGTGACTGTTCTGTGGCCCTGGTGTGACTGTTCTGTGGCTCTGGTGTGACTGTTCTGTGGCTCTGATGCGACTGTTCTGTGGCCTTGATGCGACTGTTCTGTGGCTCTGATGCGACTGTTCTGTGGCTCTGATGCGACTGTTCTGCGGCTCTGATGCGACTGTTCTGCGGCTCTGATGCGACTGTTCTGTGGCTCTGATGCGACTGTTCTGTGGCTCTGATGTGACTGTTCTGTGGCTCTGATGTGACTGTTCTGTGGCCTTGATGTGACTGTTCTGTGGCCTTGATGTGACTGTTCTGCGGCTCTGATGTGACTGTTCTGTGGCTCTGATGTGACTGTTCTGTGGCTCTGATGTGACTGTTCTGTGGCTCTGTTGTGACTGTTCTGTGGCTCTGATGTGACTGTTCTGTGGCTCTGATGTGACGCTTCCATGACTCCGATGTGGCTGTTCTGCAGCACCCACATTCTTCAGAGCCACATTCAGATGGAAGCTCTGCCATGTGCAGGGGATGAAACCAACTGTCATTCATCCTGCTGGAGGCCACACCCCCCAGGGATGCCCCCTGCTGGTCTTTCCTGAAGATGTTCTCTCTCTGGCCCTGTTCACAGGGAGGCGGGAGGACCACATGGTAAGTCCCAGAAGTGACCCGCAGCAGAGGAGGATGAGCATTGTTGGATAAATGTCCCAGGTCCCTCCTCCCTCCATGGAGCAGCTCTAGGCATGTTCTGCTCAGACGTCTGTGCAGTCGTAGTGAGTGGGATGAACCGAAGTTCCCTCTAGCCGGGACCCTCTCTCTAGGGTACCTGTCTTCCCACCTTCACTGTGCATCCTGGGATCACCCCCAAAATCAACTGCTTGCCCCCAAATCTTTGTCTTAGGGCTTTCAAGGGAGGGAAGTGAGGCAAAGACACTCATGAAAGTTCTTCTGACGTACTACGATGAGCTCTGTCAGTTTAATGGAAAAGTTGGTTACAGTGCATCATCATTATTATTTTGAGACAGGGTCTTGCTGTCACCCATGCTTGAGTGCACTGGCACAGTCTCAGCTCATTGCAACCTCAACCTCCTGCGCCCAAGCAATCCTCCCACCTCAGCCTCCCAAGTAGCTGGGACTGTAGGCACATGCCACCACACCTGGCTAATTTTTTGTACAGATGAGATTTTGCCATGTTGCCCAGGCTGGTCTCGAACTCCTGAGCTCAAGGGATCCCCACCCACCTTGGCTCTCCAAAGTGCTAGGATTACAGGTGTGTACCACCCCACCTGGCTGCATAAGTTTTTAAAATATCTTAGGACTAGTACTCAGTGAAACATTTTATTGAGTCATAAAGAGTCCAATCTACTTATTTGAAGCTAGGTTTTTCCGACTTTAAAAACTTGTGTCTAGTCAATTTGCCCTGTAAAATCAACACATAGCTGCACACTGCTGTCCCACCCCGATTAGGTATGAAGAGGAGGAGGGGAGGGATCCCGAAGGCGTGGATTTGGGGCGAGGCGACCTTCCTAACTCATTTTAAATCACACCCGGAGGCACCTTTGAGGTCTGCTCCAATCCCACGCCCGCCCCCCTGCACACGCCTCTTCCTTCTGTGCCATCCCGCCAGTCTCTCCTGCAGGGTCAGATCTGAAATACACAAAATACTGCGGATGGCAGAAAGCGGGTGTCTAAAGCATCCTGTGCTCTTGAGCCTGCAGCAGCTGCAGGTTTTAAAAATTGATAACAGGGGTGAATCCAGAAGGCAGATGCTTTGCTGTGGCCCCACCCAGAGCCAAGCACAGGTGGAGGCTCCACTCACAGTCTCCCTTCCTTCTAAGGCTCCAGGCCTGTGATTTAATTACCGCCCAAAGCAGAATCAAGCCCAGGTTGTCCAAGATGATGTCATTAATTACATTTCACCTGTGACAGTTACTAGCTGGTCCACACTTGTCGGGCCGGCTCTGGTGGATGGCAGGTCAGTCTCTGCTGGCTCCTCGCTTCTCATCTGCATTGCCTGAGGATGTGGCAGAAGCCCATCCCACTATGGGGCCCAGGTGAGATGCTTGGGGGAGGCAGCAGGACTCCGAGGACCACAGATTTCTAAAAGCACAGTATTTCAGAGCATCTGTTTACCCTTTTGTTATGGAACGGTCGTCCCACCCCCTGCTCCTCCCACAGATCCCTCCCCTCAGTGCTTGGAACTTGTGTGGTTTAAGAAGTCGGAGCAGGAAGGCTGTGATAATCATGCATTGGTAACCGGGATGCACAAGGGTCGGTGGTCTCCACCTGAAGGTGGGGAGGGGGATGTCCGAGCCCCAGGATGCCCTGCTGAGAGGCACAGCCAGCACAGGGAATTCCAACCTCCCAGCAATGGGTGGGTGGCACGGGGTCACTTTAATACCACCGGCGGTGTTTCCAATGACACGAACAGTGACAATGACAACTAAAAGCGGGCTCCATCTTACCAAGCGTTTCACATGTATGCTTCCCTTTGATCCTGCCAGTAGCTTGTGAGCGAGGTTCTCTTGAGCCTCATTGCACCCAGGAGGAAGCTGGGGCTCAGAGAAGCTAAGTGCGGCCCACCAGCTAGTAAAGGATGATGCCTCATGGCTGGGCTTTGGCTGGGATTGGTGACAATGGCTCTTCTCTGGACAATTGTGGGTGCACAGAAAGGTGGCCATGTAGGCCTGGCTGCAGCAGCTCCGTCTGTGAGTTCCGGTCCAGTCCCTAAGAGCCAAGAGCATCACTTGTCAGACAAGTGACTGAGAGCCACACGTAACCTCGGGACTCCACTGGTGTCCCTTTGGAAGCTGGACGATCTCCCACATGTCTCACTCTTTTTGGCCTGGGGCTTCCCGCCCACCTCATGTATCCCGTTCCACACTCCTCACCACCCACCTGCCTCAGTTCGGTGTCTTCTGGGCTCCCCATTCCAGGCTTAGGCACCTCCCTGCAGCCCCATGCCTGCGTCCTGTTGGCTGCGGCTTTGAGCCACCAGAATGGGCTTCTTTGGGAGCTGGTGGTCTCTGGCATTGGAGGTAATCCTACAGAAGCTGGACCCCAACTTCTATCACTGCATGGATTCGGCGTCGCTGTTCATATCTTCAGCTGGGCTGCCACAGCATGGGTTCAGTTGAAGGGAGAAGAAAGGAATTGATTTTGAAAGTTGATTATGTATTGCATTAAATATGTAGAATTTTCTTATTTTCCTCTTTCTAACTTTAAGAGGATCTCCTTGGTTACATACCCTGGATTTTGTTTTATTTTATTTTTGAGACAGAGTCTCACTCTGTTGACCAGGCTAGAGTGCAGTGGTGCGATCTCGGCTCACTGCAACCTCCGCCTCCTGGGTTCAAGCAATTCTCCTGCCTCGGACTCCCAAGTAACTGGTTACAGGTGCCTGCCACCACACCCAGCTAATTTTTTGTATATATATATATATTTTTTTTTATTAGAGACAGGATTTCACTATGTTGGCCAGGCTGGTCTGGAACTTCTGACCTCAGGTGATCTGCCTGCCTCTGACTCCCAAAGCGCTGGGATTACAGGAGTGAGCCACTGCGCCTGGGGAAATCCTGTGTTTTTGCTGCCCTTCCCCTCCCAGCTCAGCAGAGGTTCACTTGGGAAAGTCCCCTTCCTGTCCTACTCAGAATAGCTGCATTCCGATGGCTCCTTGCAGTTGGCTGCATGCCCTGGTGTCTGTCAGGGCACAGAATGCAGCTGAGACACCTGGAGCCTGAAAAGGTGGAAGGACAGAGAATTCAAAACCGGCTTTGCATTGAGTTGAAAATGGAATTTACATGCATCCAGCTCTGGGTAGAGAGTGTGTTGGAGGTACAGCAATGAGGTGTGTTTGGATGTCATCCCGCCACTCTGTCCCAGTGGTTCTGAACGTCTAACTCTATCTGACTTAGGCTCATGTGACCCCTATTCTCCTCCCCAGACACCCCCAAGGGGGAGGCATGTGTGGGCGAGGGGAGGTGGCGGGGGTGCTGGCTGCTCAAGAGCGACATGGAGGGCCAGGGTTGCACAAGCTCATTTGGAAGTAGATGGGGACAGTTACCTCTAACAGCTTTACGATCAGTGACATCATAACCACTGGTGTCCTTGGCGATCAGAAATCCCTTTCCCCAAGGGAGTGGGGCAGCTGCTACGTGAGCTAGCTACCCAATATCAGGGAGATTAGAGGCGCTCGCTTTCCATGTTGAGCTTAATCATAGTTTTATTTCCCGTCCCTGCTTGGGTTAGTTTCTTAATTGTGCCCTTATAAAGGAATGCTGGGGCTGGATAATCTATACATACGTCTATATATATGTATGTATGTGTATGTATACATGTATGGTTTATTTGGTTCATGATTCCAGTTGGCTGGAAAAGTCCATGGTTGGGCATCTGCATCTGGGGAAGGCCTCAGGCTGCTTCCACTCATGGGGGAGGGCAAAGTGGAGCTGGGTGTGCAGAGACCACAGGGCAAGGAGGACCCAGCGGGAAGGAGGGGAAGTGCCAGGTCCTTTCCAGCAATCAGCTTTCTTGGGAACTAATGAGTGAGAACCCACTCACCCTCAGGGAGGGCATTAGTCCATTCATGAGGGATCTCCCCTCCTTACCCAAATGCTTCCCATTAGGCTCCACCTCCAACACTGAGACCACATTTTTTAAATCGAATTTAACTTTCCACTGCAGCCTCAACCTCCCAGGCTCAGGTGATCCTCCCTGAGGCTCAGCCTCCCTAGTAGCTGGAACTACAGGTGCATGCCACCATGCCTGGCTAATTTCTGTAGTTTTTTTGTAGTCGGGGGTGTCTTGCTATGCTGCCCAGGCTGATCTTGAACTCCTGGGCTCAAGCGATCCACTCACTTTGGCCTCTCCAAAATTCTGGGATCGCAGGCGTGAACCACCGTGCCCGGGCTGGGAGACCAAATTTCAACATGAAGCTTGGAGGGGACAAATATCCAAGCCATAGCCCTTGTTCCTTAGAGGATCTGGACTTGGCAGGTGACCTGGCAGGTGACTTTAGGTCACTATGAGAGTCCTCTTACTTTCACACAACTGCAACCTCCATGTGCACCTCTTCTTAAGCCACACGGAGCCGGCTGCCCAGCAGGTTTGAGAGCGGCACTTCCTGAGCTGTCCACTGATCCTTCCCCTAAATCTCGGTGCAGAGAGTCAGAGGGGTTATTCACACCTCTGCCCGGGACAAGACGGCTCGCTCAGGAAGAAACACCCGCTTCCCCAGCGGCAGCATCGTTGCAGGGCGAGGAGCAGCATCCACCACGCTTGTCCTTTCTGTGTCCCTAAATGCAAAGGCGAAAGATGGGCTTTTTCAACAGATTCAAGTCAAGCAGACGGTGGGAGAATCATGGTCTTTAAAATTTGTTTTCAAAACAATAAAGCGAGATTTAGACATTGGTAACTGACTAGCCCATGTTTATTTGAAGTACCATGGAATCCTTAATGGCAGTATTTATTCAAAACCTGTGTCAGTGAGAAAAAATATTTGGTTTCCCAGAGGCTGTGCTGGAGGAGGAAGAATTCCGGGAAACCACAATTGGGCTTAAGCATCTCCCGTCCAAACAGCTGGGGAGCCATCGGTTTCCATGTCTGTCGGGTAACTGGATGACATCACAGCTAAATCTGGGGTAACTGCACCCGGGCACTTTCTGCTTCGAGGGAGAGATTCTCACCATTTCTTACCTTCAGGAAAGACACCCATTGCATATCTGAGAATTTAGAGGGTACGTTATGCCCCACACCAAGCTAGACTATTAGGCCTTGGGAAGTTGATTTAGGCTACATGGGACTTATTTTAAGATTCTGAAGTCATTACCACTGCACTCTATCTTCTGAGTAATGTGCCTGTCTTGTAGACTCTCGGGAGGAAATGCTTCACTCCAGCTTTATTTAGGTCATTACCGCAAGGCCGAGGCGAAGGCCACGTGTGAGGTCACTGACTGGCTGCTGCCAAGGGCAGGTTTATGACACGCAGTGGATGCCTTCCCAGCAGCCCCCGCCCACACGCTGGCTGATGCACGTGTCCGGTGCCCGCACAATGATGGTTTTTTAGCCAACAAGGTGCTTCGCTGTTAAGTGGTGGAGGCTCAGGGAACAGGAGCTGCACGAACGCACAGGTAGATAGGGGCTGGTTTCCCAGGGGGCTTCGGGAAAACATTCTAATGTTTCTTTCTTCCCCAGTAACAATGAGCAGGTAGCTCTGACCACCTGCCGGGGCATCTAACTGACCTCTTCTATGATAGGCATATTAGCTGCTTGTCACGGGTCAGGGACAGATGGAGTGGACGGTGGTAGGAATCTGTGTCTGACCTTCCTCTATTGCTTCCTGGGCTTAACAACTTTGATTAAAACATTTGTCTCCTGGCTGGGCGCAGTAGCTCTTGCCTGTAATCCCAGCACTTTGGGAGACTGAGGCAGGAGGATTGCCTGAGCCTAGGAGTTCAAGATCTGCCTGGGCAACAGGGCAGAACCCCCATCTCTACAAAAATAAAAATAAATGACCCGGGTGCGGTGGCTTACATCTGTAGCCCAGTTCTTTGAGATGGAAGGATCACTTGAGCCCAGGAGGTTGAGGCTGCAATGAGATATGATCACACAACTGCACTCCAGCCTGGGTGACAGAGAAAGACTCTGTCTCTTTAAAAAAAAAAAAAAAGGCCTTCTTTCCCATAAAGAGTACATCCTAAACCAGTTTTTCCTCTAACATGAATTGACCCAAGAATCACCTGTAGATCTGTAGAGCTGCAGATCCTGATCCAGTGAGTCGGGGCAGGCATAGGAGTCTTGCAAGCTCCCAGGTGACACTGATGTCGCTGGTCTGGGGGTGCACTTTGAGCAGCCAGGACCCAAGCTTCGCTTGACTCCAGGAGACATCCAGAGCTGGCTTGCTCTTTGCTTCTCCTTAGCATCGTGCTGTGGCCATGCTGGGTGCTGGGGTCTCCATTCCTTACTGTAAGTCAACATGTAGCCATGACATTTCTGGCATCAGTGTGGATGTGTGATAAGTCCATATTTGCAGGAACCTAAGGAAAGACCCATTTGCTCATCATCTGTGAAGGTGTGGGTAGGAGACCATCAGACCTAGGGAGAGGAGAGAGCTGTGGAGGGAAATGAGAGTCAGGAAGAGAATGAGGAGCTCTGGGCATGTAGGGGGACATCAGGGTCCAAGGGGGGAGCTAGGTGGGGCCTGCCTGGGCCTCTGCAAAGAGACCTGGCGGAGGGGGTGGAAGTGGGGTGCTCGCCTGTTGGCATGTCAAGGACAGGGTGGTGATAGATTGGTCTCCTAGAGACCAAGGAGCCTCAATGAACTGTCACCTACCCCAGAGCCCAGCATAGGGTCTGGCACATGGTAAATGCTCAGACAACATGTTTTGAATGAATGGAGTGGAAATCAGGTACACATATGAGACAAGAGCCTGACACTGTGTGACGCAGGGTCAGACCGGGGGCAGGTGAGTGGTGCCTGTGTAGAGGGGACTGTGGGCCTGGTTTTCCTCACTCTGCGGTCCTGCTTCTGAACGGAGTAGCCGTGGACCTATCGTTGGGAAAAGGAACTCAGAAGAGGCCCAGTCCAGAGTCTGGGTCTTGGAAGAGAGAAACTGGGGGGCTTCAGCTGTGCAGTGACCCATAGCTGTGTGGGGTCAGGATGCAAGGCTCAGAACCAGGCGGCCGGCCCAGCCTGGGTGTTCCACTCTAGACACTCCGTGTGGACTGATGTTTGTGTGGTCCAGGGCACTGCCTCGTCCTGAGCATTTCATCGACTGGAGACTGGGTGTTTCTCATCACAGAGGAGCCTGCACAGGCTGCAGAGCAGGACCAGGCTCTGAGAGCCGGGACAGGGGCCCTGGAGGAAAGGACTTGCTGCAGCACGTGCCCATTCCCTAGACCCTCTGTCCCCAGGTGTGTGGCCAACAGTGTCCCTGTGCATTCTGTGGGCCACCAATGTCTCCAAGAAGGGAGAGTTTTCTACGGAGCCCAGCAAGGAGCAGATGATGCAGCCCTGCTGACGGCCTTTGGCTTTGCGAGTGCTCTTTAAACCCGTGCGCTCCCCGGAAGCGCTGGGCAGCTGCTCAGGCTGCGAGAAGTCTTCACTCACAGAGACGGATGCGTCCCAGGGTGCCTCACTCTGCCTTTATTCTTCCCGCCACAGGCCCAGCGTCCCCAGGCCACCTCTGCTGAGATTACACAGCGTGTTGCCATCGTGATTCGTACATTAGCTATTGTGATGTATAATTTTAGCCTGAGAAAAAAGTTGCAAGAATAGCACAAAGAAATGTTTGTTCCCTTCAACCAATTCATTAATTGTGAGCATTTTGTCTCGTTTGCTTCATATCTTCTTTCTAGTATAGTCTCTATGTATGTATCTTTTCTTAGACATACCAGCCCTGCCCATGTGCATATCTTTTCATACATGTGTGTATATATATGTGTATACATATGTGTATGTAAATATATGTATATATGTGTATATACATGCATATCCGTGTATATGTAAATATATGCATGCATGCATGTGTCTATATAGGCATATAAATATGTGTGTATGTATGTATACGTGTGCATATACACATGTGTATGTAAATATATGTGACATGTGTAATGTGCATATACATGTGTGTATATGTATATATTTGCATATACACGTGTGTATTTAATATGTGTATATGTATATGCATATATACCTGTGTATATGTGACTATATGTGTATGTGCATATACATGTGTGTATAAATATGTGTGCATGCATGTGTGTATATATGTGAATATACATATGTATGTACGTAAATATGTGTGTGTGTGTGTATATGTGTGTCTGTGTGTATCTGTGTACCACAGACAGACAGACAGACACACACACATACAGATTTTAGGGCAAGGACTATTTAAAGAGGTTGGAGATATCAGGTTTCTTCCCCTAAGCGCTTTGACATGTGTTGCTAAGAATATTCATTCTCTGACATCACTGGTATTGCTATGCCCTGTCCTAGAATCCATCACATCATCCTTATTCAAACATAATGCCCTTTGCAACCATGTTTTTTCCAGTTTAGGATCTTCTTTTGAATCTGTGTTGCATTTGGCTTTATGATCGTGATGACATTGAGGGAAAGATTATTTTCATTTTCTTTAGTAAAGAAAGTACAGGGGCCAGGCATGGTCGCTAACCCCTATAATCCCAGTGCTTTGGGAGGCCAAGGCAGGTGGATCATGAGGTCAAGAGTTTGAGACGAGCCTGGCCAAAATGGTAAAACCCTGTTTCTACTAAAAATATAAATATTAGCTGGGCACGGTGGCGGGCGCCTGTAATCCCAGCTACTCGGGAGACTGAGGCAGGAGAATCACTTGAACCTGGGAAGGGGAGGTTGCAGTGAGCCCAGACAGTGCCATTGCACTCCAGCCTGGGTGATAGAGCAAGACTCCATCTCAAAAAAACCCAAGAAAGTGCAAAACTAGAACCAACAACATCAAAGTTGCTTGTATGGAAAGGCTTGAAATCCATAAATTGTTCCCAACAGTCAGCAAACAGAATCCAGAAACCTATCCGCCGGGCAGACCTCTGAATGTGGCTGACCTCTGGGGAGCAGGTGGGTGCGGTGGTCTGCTGTCAGGTTTGCAGTGAATGAAGTGATGCCATCTGGATGCTGGCCTCCTCCACGTCTGTATGACTGAGAAGGCAGCCCCTGCTTCTTCAGTTTTGAACCTGGTTTCAGATGCTGCTCTTGGGTTAAAAAGCAGATTTCTGGCCATGCTCTTTGATCACAAATTTAATTACAAAGTTTGCTCTGACCCCAAAGGAATGAAAACTTACCTGCCAAATGAAAGCTGCAAGTTACTAGATTTTTACTTGATCAGCCTCTCTTTCTGTAACCAAAGAATCATTCTTTGTCCTGATGCGATGTCGGTCACCCTCAAGCTCAAAGCCCTTTTGTGGGGCGCCCTTATCTCTCTGAGGGCCTGTGTGGTGCAGACAAGGGGAGTGAGAGGTGATGATGTGACAGCTCTTGGCCCTACTCTTAGGCCCCGAGCCGGCAGTGGGGCTTAGACTGCAGCATCCTGACCTGACTTCCAGGCTCTGCTTCCAGCAGGTGAGTTTCTCCAGCAGGCAGAGGACACATGCAAAATTAAGATACATTTCCAGGCTGGTTTTTACGTTAAAACCCCAACTTAAAAAAACTTTTCCATAAATTACTGGGGGGCAGGTGGTGTTTGGTTATATAAGTTCTTTGGTGGTGATTTGTGAGATTTTGGTGTACCCACTGCCCAAGCAATATACACTGTGCCATATTTGCAGTCTTTTATCCCCTGCCCCCCTCCCATTCTTTCCCCCAAGTCCCCAGACTCCACTGGACGATTCTTAAGCCTTTGCATCCTCATAGCTTAGCTCCCACATATCAGTGAGAACGTATGATGTTTGGTTTTCCATTCCTGAGTTACATCACTTAGAATAATAGTCTCCAGTCTCACCCAGGTCACTGCAAGTGCATAAAAAGAAAAATTCATTTCTTTTTATGGCTGCCTAGCATTCCATATATATATCACAGTTTCTTTATCCACTCATTCATTGATGGGCATTTGGGCTGGTTCCACAACTTTGCAATTGTGAGTTGTGCTGCTACAAACGTGTGTGGAAGCATCTTTTCCAAACAATGACTTCTTTTTCCCTGGGCAGATACCCAGGAGTGGGATCGTGGATCAAATGGAAGTTCTACCTTCAGGTCTTTCGGGAATCTCCACGCTGTTTCCACAGTAGCTGTACTAGTTTTACGTTCCCACCAGCAGGGTAGACGTGCTCCCCGTTCCACTGCATCCACACCAACATTGACTGTTTTCTGATTATGGCCATCCTTGCAGGAGAAAGGTGGTATCACACTGTGGTTTTGATTTGCATTTCCCTGATAATGAGTCATGCCGAGCATTTTTCCGTATGCTTGTCGGCCATCCGTACATCTTCTTTTGAGAACTGCCTGTTGATGTGCTTAGCCCGCTTTTTGATGGGATTGCTTTTTCCTTACTGATTTGTTCAAGTTTGTTGCGGATTCTGGATACTAGACCTTTGTCAGACGTGTAGAGGATTTTCTCCCACTCTGTGGTTGTCTGTTTACTCTGCTGGCTGTTCCTTTTGCTTTTCGAAAGCTCTTTAGTTTAATTAGGTCCCAGCTATTTAGCTTTGTTTTTATTACATTTGCCTTTGGGTTCTTGGTCATGAAATTCTCACCTAAGCCAATGTCTAGAAGGGTTTTTTCCAATGTTATCTTCTAGAATTTGTGTAGGTTTAAGTCTTTAATCCGTCTCGAGCTGATTTTTGCATAAGGTGAGAGATGAGGATCCAGTTTCTTTCTCCTGCATGTGGCTAGCCCGTCATCCCAGCACCGTTTGCAGAAAAGGGTGTCCTTTCCTCACTTTATATTTTTGTTTGCTTTGTTGAAGATCAGTTAGCTACAAGTATTTGAAAAACCTCAACTTTTAAATGTTTATTACACATTTTATATAACAGCAAAATGTTCAGAATGCTTTATGGATAAATAGGAGACTTAAAAATGAACTAAACCTCACTTGGGCCACACATTAGAATTTTCCACGTGGGGCTTTGGACTGGTCTTACCTTTCTAATGTGCTTGGGTAATGATGTTTCTAGAACGTTTGTTCTTATTTGCAGGAGAGGAGGATGAGGTGCAGGGTGTGTAGGAAACTTGCTCAAGATGATCCAGCCAGTAAAGGGTGTAAGTAGGCTGTTCCAGAAGCTGCCTCCAGAGGTCACATCCCAGAGTTTACCAGCTCAGAGGTCGCCATGCTACCTCCTGGTTATGCAGTGGGGGCTGGAGTACCCCACTGAATGGGGGATCCGTTCCCAGGCAGTCCCTGAGTCCATATTTCTGCACAAAGTGCCCGGGTCCTTGTTGAGAGAGGGTAGAGAGCAGGAATCAGACGGTCTTCGTTGGCAGCCTCATTTTCTACCGTGAAACGAGCACATTAGCATCCTCTCAAGTCAGGGAGCTGTTTTAAGGATTCATGAGGCCATGCGTAGAAAAGCACCGAGCAAGTGGCTTGGATGTCAACAGGTGCCCAGGGAATGACGAAGCAGCACGTGGGGAGGATGTGGGAAGCCCTATGAGCCGCAGAGCACTCTCCCTGCTGAGGGCTCCCTGCCCTTGACCGGGGAGCAAAGGCACTTCCCAGGAGCAAAATGTTATCTGAAACACTGTATTACAAAAATTTCCAAACGCACAGAAAAATGGAAACAATCATAACGTAGACACTCCGGGTTCTACCGTGAACACTTGCGGTCCTTTACCGCGTATCTACCCGCCCGTTAGCTCTCATCCGTCACCCGTGGCATCCTGTGTTTAATGCATCCCGTGTTCAAAGCGGCTTGCGGAACTCCATTTCCTAAATATTTCACCTGGCATATCATTAATTAGAGCTTCATATGTGTTCACAGCCCTTTTTTGAGGTACAATGTAGATACAGTGTAATGTGCAGGTGCTAAGTGTACATCCACTGAGTTCTGACAAATGCATAACTTCCTTCAAGGCTCAGCATCCCCAGAATCCTAGAAAGTTCTCTAGTACCCTTTCCAAGCAATACCCCCTTCATTCTTCAGAAGGAAGCGCTGCTCCCAGGTTTTCTTCGCCATAGATTTGTTTTGCCTGTTCTAGAACTTTATAGAAAGGGGGTCGTGTTGTACATCGTCAGTTCTATCTGGCTTCTTCCAGTCAGTGTGTTTTGTGCCATGTTTGTGTCATTTGTGATGCTCTGAGAATTCATTTCTTTTTGTTAGTGAGCGGTATTCCATTTTAAGAAGATATCATAATTTGTTTTTACATTCTCTTCTTCATGGGCTGCTTCTGGGTTTTGGCTATTATTCATAAAACTGGTGTGACCAAATATTTTTGTGGACATAAATTTTCCTCTATCTTGAGTAAATACAGGATTGAAATGGTTGGGTCTGGGGTAGGCGTATTTTCTGTTTTGTAAGAGACTCCCAGACCCTTTTCCAGGGGTTGCAGCTCTCTATATCCACCAGCAATGCGTGTGTTCCGGCTGCTCCACGGCAGCACATTCAAGTCTTTTACAGATGTCAGCCATTATCGTAACATCGGTAACCTTCCAGAAAGTTCGACCTCATCTGCTGTGTTTCCATCCATCTGAAGTCTGTTAAAATGTATCCAAATCCAAATCGGTAAACCAAGAGCCAGTTCTCCAAAAGTTGTGTGGAAAATCTAAAATTTATTCTTACCACTGCTGGCTGCCCCACTGGCCCTGCTGTGCTCTTAGACACCAGGAGTTTGGGAAGTTGGTTTGTCCTCTCTTCCATTGTTCTGTTTTGTTGGAGACAGGGTCTCACTCTGTCACCCAGGCTGGAGTGCAGTCGTGCCATCACAGCTCACTGCAGGCTCAGCCTCCTGGGCTCAGCTGATCCTCCCACCTAAGCCTCCCAAGTAGCTGGGACTCCAGGTACCCGCCACCACACTCGGCTAATTTTTTTGATTTTTTTCAACAGACGAGGTTTCATCATGTTGCCCAGGCTGGTCTGGAACTCCTGAGCTCAAGCAATCCACCTGCCTTGGTCTCCCAAAGTGTTGGGGCTACAGGCGTGAGCGACTGCGCCCAACCCTCTTCCATCATTTTCAGGGAAGGATCAGGGGTCAGCTGTTCGCGTCTAGGTATGAACGAGCTTATCACTGGATCACCTGTCTCGGGAGGAAGACTTGCCCTGGGGATGTAGGAACAAGGACTAACCTGCTCAGTGCCTCCTAGTAGCCCCACTTTACCTAGTGTGTCAGTTCCTCACAGGCAGATAAACTGAAGCCCACGAAGCGTCATCACCTGAGGTTGCAGAGTTGATGAGCAAAGGTCTCAGCCCCGGTGGACTAAGATCCTGGCTTCCCGCTGGGACTCAACAGCCCCCCTGGCAGTTATTCCAATACTTCCTCAGTGTTGGAGGCTTTTACAGAAACTCCTTGCCTCTGTCTCTCACTCAGCCCTTAGAAAACCTCTAAGAGATGACCACTCCTGCCTGTGGCACAGAGAAGGACCAGGCAGAGGACCCTCGGAGGCTCGGACAGAGAACTCGCTGCGCTTTCAGTGGTCCCGGGCTGGCTCCCTGGCCCTGCTCTTATGGCTTTGGCCCAAAGCCTTCCAGATGGATGGAGCTGTGGACACTGAGTCTGGGAATGCCTCAGCCCACCTTTACTCCCTTCTCCAGCAGGAGTGGGGGTGTGCGATGTTCAAACAGGCCCAGCCTCTCTCTCAGATCCCATCTGGGCCCACACCACCCCTCCTTCCTGAAGGCATAAGTGGCCGCATGAGGATGGCTCTGGCCTTTGAACGTTCTTGAACCATCCAAGTTCAGCATATACTGTTGCTGAAGCTTCCCTCCTGCTCCTTGGACAAACTCACTTCTCCCTTCAGGGACCACTCTCACGTAGCAGAGTATACCCCTGCTGCCCAGCAAGGCCTTCACCATGCTCCGAGCCTGGCCTGTTGCTCCAGCTCCTGGAACCCCTCAGCCTTTGGTCTATGTGAATGCTCCAGGTCAGGTAGCTTGTCACTGCTGGAGGACCTGTTGCCACTCACTTCTGGCCACGAAAAACGTTTCCTGTCTGAGCAAAACCCACCTGGGAGGAACTTCTTTGCTCCCTTGTTTAATTTTTGACTCTACCAAATAAACATGAGTTTCTATCCTACGGCAGACCTCCAAACACTTTGTGGCCTGTCATCACGCTTGCCTTGGGTCTTCTCTAGGGGAGCTAGTCCTATAAGTGGGCACAGACTGACTTGACTGCAACCCCACCCACTTCTGCAGCGTATCAGGGTTCACCAGGCTTTCCTCTCCCTGTGTGATGTGAATCAGGGGTGTAGCCAGATCCACGGGGAGGAGGACCTGTCAGCAGCGTTAACCAGAGTGGACAGAGGCTTAGGAGTGGCCTTCAGGTGAACAGGCGGCATGACAGGCTGCAGACGGCCAACCAAGCCTTGCTCTGCCCCCACCTGGCTCCACACACACATGTAGGTGGTTCTGGCTCCCTGGGTGGAAAGAACAATGGGGTGGGTGGGCATTGTGAGCCTGGCAACCAGAGACCATGGAATAGCAGGGAGAGGAGGAAGGAGGACCCCTTCCAAAAACAGTGGAGTGACACCTTAGTGCCTACTTCACGGCCCATCTGGGGTCTCCCCCTGTCTGCTTCTGAGCAGAGGGTGTCCATTATATCACAAGCACAACCCCAAAATGTGCTGGAGCAGGAAGTCGAGCAGGGCCTCAGTCCCCGGGACTTTCTATACATGAGGAAGGCAGGGCTGAGCAGGCCAGATGCCGCGGTAGGAGGGGTGCACCCTGCTCCCCTCTTCTGAGTCACTGGGGTTTTGGGCTGCAGGTGGTCAGAGGGTGTCATTTTGGGGGGTTCTCAGTAATAGATGGGATACAGTAGGAGGGCAAAGTCACAGAAATTCTCTGCTGGAACTCCAAGACACGGGCTGGGAGCTGTCTGTAGGACCAAGACCCAGACTTGGGCCAGGATTAAAGGTAGGGGGGATGTGGGGTGCTGAGTGTGAGGAACAGAACTGAAGTGCAGGGAGGTGGCCTGACCTCCAGGAGCCGCCATCACTCTCGGTGCTTCCCTCCCTGTATTTCTTTCTTCCAAGAAAGCTTATTTCCAAGAGGACAGATTCGATGGGCAAAAGGCCATTTCATTTCTACTTTATAAAAATGGATGAAAGGAGAGTTGAAATAGTTTTGCCTCTTACATCCGTGGGTTTGGTTCTGAAGGCAGCCAGCCTTGGCAGGTGGATGTGGAGGTCGTGCAGGTCACACGGCCGGCTGAACTCGGCGGGTATCTCTGGTCCTGTTCCCGACCCCTGGGCCACCTAGCTCTGCTGGAATTGGCTAAGTGCTGTCCTTCCACTTTGTCTAACAGACCATGGCAAGGATAGGCCAAACAAGAAGGAGCCGCCTCAACTTGTAGGTCAGGTTGGGGCTTCAGAACACCTGAGTTCCAACCTCCGTCCTCACCACCAGCTAGCGCCACAGTGTCCTCAGCTGATTTTCTAAAAATAGTTTGGGCAATCTTGAGGGCAAACCCCATTAAAAATCTGTACCCCGTCTAGCATCCAGAGGCGTCGGCATTCGTGAGCAAACAGATCTCATTCTCGGTAGGAGTGTACCTCCTCTGGAGACACCCCCCTAGCATCTTCCAGCTGCCGGTGTCCCAGGCAGACCGTGGGGCGCCTTGGCTCTCAGCCACAGGTCTCCAACCGCTGCCTCCTCGGAGTCCTTTGCAGTCGCTTAGAAGGACGCTCTCCCTGGATTAGGGGCAGTGCTGGGCCAGGACGATCCCAGCTCCATCCTCCCACTGCAACGGCCCTTCCAAAGAAAGTCCCACTCGCAGATTCTGGGTGGACATGAATTTTGAGGAGACACGATTCAAACATGTCTTTGTTATCTCTTCCTTCTCAGGGTGCGGCCCCCCCACCCCGACAACTCGGTCTTCCCTTCGGACACTGCTGAGACCCTTACACGGGGTGGTTTCCCGAGACACTGCGGAGATCACCCCTCCCTAACGAGTTCTGCAGACTCCCTGGAAGTCTTGCTGGAAATGCTTTCTCTTTTTCCGTCTGGGATGGAAAAACGCTCCCCATGGCTCCACCATCAGTCAGAGAGACGTTCCAAGCCGGTCTTTCCACTTGGGTTTTCTCATCCGGCTGTCTTTTATTTACACGCGCCTGAAACTCCCGAACACTGCTCGGTAAACACTCCCTCATTCACAAGCAAATGCCGGCCCCGGGCCCGCACCCGTCCTTCTCCAGGAAAGGCCAGCAGACGGACTTTCTTCACATTCTCTGGGGTTTTGGGGGAAGGGTATGTTTTCCCTGACATCACTCCAAATGTATTTCTTAACAAAAACCTCCTAGCCTTTGGAAAATGGAAAAGAAGTTACTCATCTAGAAGGAAACTCCAAGTTTTTAGGACCCACAAACCCCCCGGGTGATGGCACCGCCCCGCCCGCCGGCCAGCATGTCGAGACCGCATCGCCTCGCCTGGGTTTCGGGCAGCGGTTTCTGCAGCCTTGATGTCTGGGTCACGCGTTTGAATTCCTGGCCAGGATTTTCCAGTGGGTCTTCCTACCTGCTGGGAAAGAGCCCCCGTGCAGTGCCCGCCCTGCGTCATGGTTCTCGGAACGCCCGAGCATTCTGCGTGCCTGGAGAGGTGGAGAAGCCGGGAGGATGAAGTGGGGGGGCCGTCAGCTCCTGAGCCCCCTTCATCTTTACGGAGCAATAGTGAGAGTCTTCTTCTAGGTTAGCGGTTTGTCAAATGGCCAACTTTAGAGGGAGCCACCACCCTTCTAAGAATTTTAACTATATCGTCACATGGCATTTAAATATATTCCCAAGACCAAAGGGATCACAGGGCACCAGTTTCTCAGCTGGGAGTGACTTCCTGTCACTCCCGGATTCTCTCGGCAGGAGGTAGATGAAAAGAGCTGCTGAAAAAGTGACTTCCCTGGCTTGTGATCTCCGTGGGAAGAACATGTGACCCGTCTGAGGCTTGAATGTCAGAATGCAGTGTTTTCCCGCTGATCACTGCTGTTCTGGGAAACGCAGCTGTGGTTCTGCGAGACCGTGGAGAGGTCCTTAAAAGAAGATGCACACCCGGGAAGTGGGAACCACAAGTGGCTGTGGGGAGCCCTCTTCTGCCTGCTTCTTCCTGGCCTTCCCCAGTGTGCATGCGGGCTGACCCCAGGCCATTTAACAAGCACGTATTGAGTACCTACTGTATGCCAGTCCTGGGCTGGCCCCGGGGGAAGTAGTCTTGGGTCCTGATTCTTCCTTTTGAGTTTGCTTTGTTTTGTTTTTGTTGTTGAGACAGGGTCTTGTTCTGCTGCCCAGGCTGGAGTGCAGTGGCCTGAACGTGGCTCAGTAGGCTAGATCTCCTGGGCTCAAGCGATCCTACTGCCTCAGCCTCCTGAGCAGCTGGGTCTCCCGGCACACACCACCACGCCTGGCACATTTTTTCTTTTGCACTGTTTTGTAGAGACAGGGGTCTCACTATGTTGCCCAGGCTGGTCTCTAGGTCTTGGTGTGAAGTGATCCTCCTGCCTCAGCCTCCTAAAGTGCTGGGATTACAGGCATGAGGCACTGCACCCAGCCCTGACTCCTCCCTTTGTGCTGCCCATCACCTATCAGGGCAGGGGAGACCCTCACTCACATTGTCACACAGAGGAAAGGGACCGATGACCCGAGAGAGGTGACAGTGAAGCTCTGTTTTGGGTGTCGGGGAGTGGGATGGCGGTGAGCCGAGGACTGGAAGGCAGCAGGGAGGCATGAGTGTTTGAGCTGGCACTGATTGGGTCAATATTTGCTCTCTCCTTTTGTCTTGATGCTGATTTGTGGCCTAGCATCCTCCTAGGCCGAGCCCTGATTGTATTGCTTGAACTTGGCCTCTGACCCCAGGCTGACGTGGGCCCTGGATTAGTTGCTGCCACTCAGCTTTGCCTCTCCTGAGTTCTGGTTCTGGTCAAATGTTCAGTGGTTCACTGCCCCGGGGATGGCTCTTGCCATTTTTTGTCCCAGGGTCAGGAGTTTCTGGGCCTGGAGTCAGCCCTGCCTTTCCGAGGCCAGGACCTTCCCAGCTGCCTGGTCCCCACCCCCAATCCCGTGTCTGTGGCCTTATGTTGTTGTGACCCACACTGTCCTGCCCATCATGCTGTCACCTGCTTGCCTCAACACTGGCCAGCTACTGCTGGGCCCCCTTGGAAGCCCTGACCTGGCCCAGGTTGAATGTCCCCCATCCAGACCATTTGGGGGCTACCTCTAGGCCAGGCCTTCACTGCCTGCCTGCCTACGCCCAGAGCCCACCAATGGCGAGGAGTCCGTCTGGCTAGCAGTTCCCACGGACAGTGGACCGTGGACAGTGGCTGCAGTGGACATGACACAGCCCTTCTTAGCACGGAAGGTTGATTTCAGGGTCACTATTGCACTTATCTTCCTGAGGAGGAAGCAGGAAGCCAGGCTCTCCAGGCACTGATTGCATTCTGGCCTCTCGGAGCAAGCTGGCTCAGTTGCCGCTGGTGGGCATGTACTTTTGCTCCATTTGCAGATGAGATGCTAGGCCAGGTGTCTTCCAAAGGCCATCTAGAAAGCAAATGCCAGTGGATCTGGGGTTAGACCTGGCTCTGCAAGGTCCCAAAGGCCAGAGCAGCCCTCTTCCTCCTTGTCTTCCGAGCGGCCCGTGGGTCCTGATGTCTCTGTTCCCCAAGCGCGGTGTCCTTGCACCTCAGGGCTGAACTCCTTGTCTACCTTCCACTGATACCACCCACTCGGGAAGGAGCCTCCCTTGCTCTGAAGCTGTCACTCAGGCACGGAGGCTGGAGGGCCCCAATGGGGATGGACAGGGTAGGTGGGGGAGCACTGCCTGCCTGGCAGATTCACCGAACACCGGTGTTTCTCGTCACAACGCCTCAGACAAAGCAGGCTGAGGCTTAACAGCCCTGGTTATCTGACCTAAATTCCTGCTGAAATTGAAGTCAGCCTCTTCTGATCTGACCCTGAGTGATCTGGAGGCCACGGTCACCATAGCCCTGTGAGGGGTCGTACCTTGCGCAGGGGACTGACGGTGACCGGGGCCACGTTCGCTGGTGCCCTGCCTTGATGCCCGCTTCCAGAGAGGCAGAGCTCTCAGCAGCTACACTGTCCTGGGGGCTGGGCAGGGCGGGGGCCTGGCATGTGGCCGGAAGGGTGGAGTGATGCGGGGTCGGGGGGAGAATGCATCTTGCGCCCTGTGCTCTGGCCTCCCTGTTCTCCACATGGGCTCCTGGGTGAGGACAGCTCCTGCCCCAGCCTCTCTGAAGGGCCCAGCTGACCCTTCTCCCTTCATGCCTAGCTTTGGTACCACGGACCCTGTTGTCTGGGCGTAGTTGGGTGTGGGATTAGACTCTGTGAGAGTCGGCTTAGGCCGGGAATAAAGCAGCGAAAACGGGAGCTTAAGCAACCGACACTGACGCCCTCACAGCTCTGGAGGTCGCCAGGCCAAGAGCCAGCTGTCTGGGCAGAGCCCTCCTGGCCCGTGCTGGCGCGTGCGGGGGCCCATGGTCCCTGGCGTGCCCCGGCTGCAGCCACCTCCCTCCGCCCCCGCCTCCGCCCCCGCCTCTGCTGTCTCATGGTGCTCCCTTCTCTGTGCTTCTGCGTCCAGATTTCTCTCATTTTATAAGGACGTATTAGATTTAGGGCCCACCCTACTCCGACCTGACCTTATCTTAACTCCACCTGCAAAAACCCTGTTCCCAAATAAGATCGCATTCACATGTTTGGAGGGGTAGGACTTCAACGTGTCATTTTGAGGGCCACGATTTATCCCACAAGAGACTTTAAGGCTTCTGGAGGCCATGAGCTGTCCTGCTAAGGCCCTGGGGTGGCCGGCAGCAGGCAGGACATGGGCCAGGTCGGGGCAGGCTCTGCAGACAGAAACGCCGGCACATCCACGGAGAGGTCATGCTGGTGTCCTCTCTCTCTCTCTCCCTCTCCTTTCTTGTACATTTAATTCTTCTCAAATGTGAGTTTTCTGTATCAGCATCCCGCCCCCCTCGCCCACACCCTCCTCCCACCACCCAAGTCTCACTTCCTGTTTTCTGCCTTCTGCCTGAGCTGCTTTAGAAGTTGAACCTGCAGGGCTGGGCCTGCCCCAGCAAGGCACCTATTTTTTTTTTTTTTTTTCTGGAAGGAAGAAGCAGCGACAGGTTACAGGCTGGAGGCTGTCCTTGTGCTCGGATCCCACACAGGTCCCCAGCAAGCCCCAGCACCTGCCCTGCGGGGAGTGGGGTCTTGAACACTGGTCTGTGGGAGCAATGCGGCTGCTGGGCTCTCTCAGGGGCAGGTGAGGCAGCATCTTCTCAGCCTTCATTTTCCTCCTCTGTCCCCAGGGCAAAATCCTACACAGTGGCACCCAGTGACCGGCCCTGACTTTGATCTTGGGAGCTTTCCTCTCCACCCAAGAGGCTCGGAGGTCATCTCTGTCTCAGAAAATCAGCAAGATCAACAGCGGGACAGTGGGGACTGACGGCCACTGTCATTTGCATCATGGTGAGCCCTTTAACTGTGGCTTCCTCAGGACAAACAGGCCTTCCCCATGTGAACTCGTGGCAGGCAGAGAATCTGGGTTGGGACCCTGGACGGCACCCCAGGCTGGGCTCCTGGCCTTTTCCTTCTCTGCCCTGCTAAGGCTGCCGTGCCAAGCCCTGGGACTGTCCAACAGGGAGAAGGGCCTCGGGACAAAAATGACCCTTTCTCAACATTACCCGTGGTTGAGGTTACAAGAAGCAGAGAATGTGGGAACGTTTCCAAATGAAAGTGGGGGAAGGATCACGAAGAAGCAAGTTAGGGCTGTGCCCGGCCACAGCCAGTGCCAACGCCGGGCCTCTGCAGGAGAAAGTGAGGCAGATGTGGTGAGATAACACATCCAGCCCCGAGCGCTACTCTCATCTGCCAGAGGCGGGGGGAGATATTTCTCAGTGAGATGAAAGCATGACGGATGGATTAGATCTAAGGGAGGGGCCTGCAGAGGCGCAGCTGGCAGAGGAGCAGGTTCTCTGGAGAAACTAGGGAGGGGCTGACTGTCAGTCACGACCACCAGGGATCTGAGTCAGTTCACCAGCAGCCTTGGGGACATTCACCTTGGGCTCCACAACCTGTCAGAAACCCCCTCAAGTCCAAAGGCATTGATAGAATGGCCAGGTTATTTCAGACTGACACACGTCCTAACGTGCCAGTCAGTCCACGCACCCCACATGCACCGAGCGCCTCTTGTTCACCCCAAATAAACTGCTGGAACTGGGGCAGGACTCGCAGGGGTGGAAGAGAGGGGAGATGGGCAGAGGGCAAAAGTGGGTGGTGAGAAGAGCCGACGGAGGGGTCCCACGGCAAGCGAGGCTGCGTCCCTAACCGACGTCCTGGGGCTGCTGTACAGAGAAGGAACCACGAGCTGGGAGGCTGAAGCAGACTGGCCCTCTCTCGCAGCTCGGAGGCTGCAGGTCTGAAATCAAGGTGCTGGCAGTGCTGGTTTCCGCTGGAGGCTGGGAGCGGCAAACTCTCCCCTGCCTCTCTCTCTAGGCTCTGGGGTGGGAGCTTCCCAGCGTCCTGGGCTCATTATAGATGGGTCACTCCAGTCTCCAGATCTTCTCAGGGTTTCCCTCCAGGCACCTCTAATCTCCCACTCCTTTCTCTTGTAAGGCCACCAGTCATTGGATTTAGGTTCACCCCAAGTCCAGGATGATCTCATGTAAATTGCATCTGCAGAAAGACCCTATTTCCGAATCAGTTTACATTCACAGGTACCTGGAGTTAGGACTTGGACATACCTTTTGCGGAGGGGTGGGGGGTGGTGAGGGGCTGCCATTCAGCGCACTGCACAGGGTAACCTTGGCCAAGGGCCCTTTGGTTTCACTTCCTCATTGGCGAGCTGTACTGTGTTTGGACTGCGTTGAGGCTATCAACCTTGCTGCCCCTTGGGGTTCCCCCAGGCGAGATTCTAAGCTGCTTTTCCTGGGGCTGGAGGCCACTCATTGGGATTTTGTTAAAGAGCTTCCCACCAGGTGAGCAGCCCATCTCGGGCATCAGGAGACCTTCCTGGCAAAGGTGGTGAAGTTCCTTCCTTTTGAGAGATGCCTCGGACACAGGAACCCAGGGAGGTTGCTCACCTGAAGGTTAGGGCAGGAACGGTGGAAACCTCTGGTCTTAGTCCCCTTGGAGGAATCCCTCCCTCTAAGACTCAGCTGGTGCATGCCAGGAGCCACCGTGAACTTCACTCCCAAATGGCAGCTTGCTTGTCCCCCACCTCCCCTTACTCTCAGTGGCGGCTTTGCCAGAATTAGAGGGTGTGAGAGCCACCGTGTCTCAGCACTGCAATTAAAACAGGAAGCCCTTCAGAAGCAGCGGTGTGCACCAGCCTCCTATGGGTGGAGCAGAGCAAAGCACCCGCTTTTGCCCTCTGCCCATCTTCCCTCTCCTCTACACCCTGCGGCCCCCTAGGTTCAGCAGAGTTTATTTGGGGTGAGCAACGGAGAGGCTCAGAGTACATGGGACGTGTGGGCTGACTTGCTCATTAGGACCGGTGTCAATCTGAAATAAACTGGCTGTTGTTTGGATGCCTTTGGGCTTGGGGTGGGGGTGGTTCTGGCAGTTTGTGGAGCCCAGGGTGAATGTCTGTGAGGCTGTCAGTGAATCAGATCCCTGGACTTCTCAGCTGACAGTCCAGCCCGATGGCTTCTCTGCCAGCTGTGCCTCTGCAGGTCCCTCCTCTGATCTAACTGGATGAATATTTGAATCAATAGACTGAGTCAGGCAGGATGCCATGGACCTCGTGAAATTAGCTGAAGGCCTGAAAAGGGCAGAAGGGCTGCCCTGCCCATGAGGAGGAGAGAACCCCCGCTGCCGGACGGCCTTTGAACTGGAACATCAGTTTTTCGCTGCCTTTGGACCTGAACTGAAACATTGGCTCTCCCTGGGCCTTGACTCCGCCCACATTGGAACTATGGATTGGCGCTCCCGGGCTCCAGCCTGCCCATTCACCCTGCATGTGGTGTTGGACTTAAGCTCCAAAACTGTGTGAGCCAATTTCTTATCATCACAAATTTATTTTTCTTTCTTTTCTTTTCTTTTGAGGCAGGGTTTTGCTTTTGTCACCCAGGCTGGAGTGCGGTGGCTCGATCTTGGCTCACTGCAAACTCTGCCTCCCGGGTTGGTTCCAGTGATTCCCCTGCCTCAGCCTCCTGAGTAGCTGGGACTACGGGCAGCCACCACCATGCCCGGCTGATTTTCATATTGTTAGTAGAAATGAGTTTTTGCCATGTTGTCCAGGCTGGTCTCGATCTCCTGACCTCAGGTGATCCACCTGCCTTGGCCCCCAAATGTGCTGGGATTATGGGCATGAGCCACTGCACCCGGCCCACAAATTTCCTTTATTATCAGTCTTTTATTTCTCTGGAGAATCCTGACAAAGAGTGCATACCTGAGAATTTAAAAATCACTTATTGGAGCTATTGAATCTGTTGTATTCTGTTCTTGAATATCCTTGGGGCTGGGGGAATACATACCTTCTCTCTTTTCATCTTAAAAACTAAAGCCTGACTCAAGGTAAGGGCAGTCACTGTCGTGATATGCTTTCATCCCAACGTCAGTCCCAGCGGACAGACTGTGCCCTGGGACCCTGGTGTTTTCTGGGAATGACTGTGACAGAGCAGCTGCTTGTTGTGATGAGGGCTGGTGGGTCACAGTCCCCTCTGAGTTTGCCATCACTTTTTTGGAATTCTCTGGTAGAAAGCTTTCTAAGATGTCCCGCTATAAACTCATTCTTGTGATTATTGCGTTTCAGTTCAGATTTTATTGCTCCTGCTTCATTATGTCAAAGCCACGTGATGATATCACACCTGGTGCAGAACAGCCCTGATGGTTCTGGAAGCACCACGGTCCGACCCGTCCTGACAGATGACCCAGTCATGAAATGCTGGCGCAGGTGTGGATCGAGCCATCCTCTCTCTCTCTTCACTGTCTGGAATCAAGACCCTGAAGTCCAGATGGCCAAGGACTGTTCCAGCCCTTACCGACAGGCGGAAGTCGGGACACAGGGCCTGGCTGGCACCCCGTTCTCCAGACCACGCTGCCCTCCACCGCTGGGTCCCAGGACCCAGATGTGGGTGGATCTTTGTTTCTGACTTGGGTTCGTTCCTTTATAAGAACCGCAAATCCTTTGTCCTCACGCTACTTGTTAGGACTGACAGCATTCCTGACTGTGGTGTGTGTGCTGTTATCAACAGGTTCCAAAGCTTATCCTTGAGGCTCACAGTCTCAGAGTTGAAGAGGCCCTGGCAGGCACGGGCCAGCCTTGTCTGGTAAGTGCCTAGGCCCTTGAGACCACCTCATGCCCTCATGGACAGAGACAAATTAAAAATAGAGACTTGATTCTCCTGATTGAAAAGAAGGGAAGAGATTTTCTCTCCCTTTTCTCTGAACATCTACTTTTTTTTTTGAAATGGAGTCTCACTTTGTAGCCCAGACTGGAGTGCAGTGGTGCAATCTCGGCTCACCACATCCTCCACCTTCTGGGTTCAAGAGATACTCCTGCCTCAGCCTCCTAAGTAGCTGGGATTACAGGTGTGCGCCACTGTGCCTGGCTAATTTTTTTGTATTTCTAGTACAGTGGGGGTTTCACCATGTTGGCAAGGCTGGTCTTGAACTCCTGACCTCTGGTGATCTGCCTGGCTTGGCCTCCCAAAGTGCTGGAATTATAGGCGTGAGCCACCACACCCGGACCTGAGCATTTACTTTTGAGAGCTTCTATTTCAAGTGCTTTCTTCCCTGTTTGAAATGTATGTACATCGTTTTGAAGACTAGACTGGTAGTTTCTGGCCTTGTGACCTAGCATGTCTTTCTCAAGGACCTGGAAGCCCATTTTGAACTGTAGACATCAAGGGTGATGGCATCCCCGTCTCTGCTTTCAGGGGGAAGCCAAGAGCCTAACTCAGTGCATCTTGCTTCAAGTTGCAAAACGGCCTCCTGTTAATGTTATGGAGATAGGAGTTTATTCTTCTTCTAGACACAGGCAATTAACAAACACAGATTGTAATGCCAATGACCAGGTGGCCACGGAGTCAACAGTTTGTGACAAATGGCACTGTCAGGGTCTCTTCCTTAAGGAGTGGTTATTGTTTATGTTGAAAACACGCGTGCAGTGAGTTGTAGCTGCTCCAGTCTTTAAAAGAATGCGATCCTTTCTTTGCAATCTCTTAGCCTTGCCCGAGATGCATATCACCTTCTGGCTTAATGGTTATTCAATAATAAAACTTCTCTTTCTCTTCCACCTTTGTGGAGAGGTTTTCTGGGTTGGGAGCACATTCTATTTTTAATTATATTTCCCCGGTAATGGCCTTACTTACATCTAATGACAATACATCATGGATACTTAAAATACTCTCTGGTTCTAGAAGGCATTCCCACACATTAATTCATTTGGTTTTTATAAAACCAGGAGGCATTGAAACACCACTAAATTAGAAGGGATCACTATTCCATTTCAGTCATTTCCCGTTTAGGAAACAGTGGCGCCAAGAGGAGAAATGCCACCCACGGGACCCTGTCTGGGTGTTGGCAGAACAAGGACTGACCGAGGGCATCTGGCTCTGAGTCCAGGGCCTTCCGCAGGTTTCACTGTGAGGCATGCGGAGTCTGAAAACATACTGGCACATGTGTGTCTACAGCCTCCCTGGTCTTAGATACGCCTTTGCCGTGTTACAGAAGCATCTCTGAGGGCCCTGGCACCTCTTCTGGGAGTTTCTGTTGTCTCCTTACCTTCTGATCTCTCTGGCTCCAGAGCGAGAAAGCAGCATGCCTGCCCCTCTCTTCGAGGCTCGGAGACGAAGTCCTGACCCAGGCTGCACCCTCACTTTCCATCCAACCCAGCAGCTGTTGCCCGTGGAGGAAGGGCAGTAGTCTCCAAAGTGGAATGTGAAAAGAGAAGAGTCATCCAGGCTGTGATCAGAAAGTCGAGCTTCTGCAAAGGCAAACAGAAACAGAAAAAAGACAAGGGCACGTGTTTATGTGAGGGAGAGGTTCGAGGAGCAAAACAGAGGAGGCCCAGAGAACTCTCCAGAAGGGTCTGAAGGCTGCCGTGTGCAGGAGTGGCCCTCAGCATCCAGTGTCGGGGGGCAGGGGGCAGGCTCCTTGGGTGTGGCTGTTCCAGCTGGAAGGCCAACCGTGATTCTATGTTGGGAGGAATTTCTGGGCAGAGACATCTGCCCACAGAAGGGGCCATCCCACTGGATCGATCACCTGGTGTTCAGAAGGATGAGGTCCCATCCTCAAGGTCGTGTGAGCACCCAAGTCACCTGGATGCCGGGGGCCCATCCTCCAGTGCCCAGGTAGTGAGGGGCAAGGCTGGGGGCCTGCATTTTCTGTATGTCCCCTCCCCATGCAGGTGGTCCTCCCCCACATCCTGAGAAACACCACGTTACGGCATTGCTACTGTCGGAGAGCCGCCTGGATGGGGCTGGATGCTGGACTGCATGACTCAAAGTCTCTTTCAAGTCTAAAACATTTTTCCATTGTATGACCCTCCCCCCCCAGCTCTTCCTCATGCTCTTCAACACAACCAGCTTTCCCTGAAAATAAACCCACCTGGCCACCCCTTGGAGATGAGGGCTTCTCCCGCCCTGCTTCTCCCTGCTGTGCACCTGCCTGGCAGCCGTTGCCATGGCTGGCTGTCGTGGGGATACAAAGAGGAGGCTGTGATCGCGTGGTGATGCCGCACCGCCATTTCTGCCTCCTGCCCTGGCAGGGATACATTTTGGCCATAGAGTCATGACAGATGTGTGATTTTGAGGCAGAACTTGAGCCTCTGTGAGCTTGCACACACAGGATCCTGGAAGTCTGACCTGAGATGAGAAAGGCCCCGTGGAGGTCAAGGACTTCAAATCACTCCATCTACAGGAGGAGAAAACAGGGCAGCTGCCGGCCCAGGCACCAGCGCTGGAGACAGGAGGGGCAGCACATGCCTGGGGAGAGGCTTCGTCCAGGATGGAAAGCGCTCACTTGGCCCATGCATGTGCATGTGAGAGTGGGCAGCCGTGAGTGTGCAAGTACATGAGTGTGAATGTGTGTGGGTGTGCAGATTCCAGAGTGAACATGCGTGAGTGTGCATGAGTGTGAATGTGTGTCCATTTATGTGTGTGTATGCCCATATGTGTGTGCAAGTGTGTGAATATGTGGACATGTGTTAGCGTGAGCCTGTGTGAATGAGCATGCATGAGTGACGTGGCATATGAGTTTGTGTTTGTAAGTGCATGTATGAACGTGTTTTAGTATGTGTGCCTGTATGTGTGGGTGCACCTGTGAGTGTGGATGTGTCTGTGTTTACGCCCAGTGTGAGTGCATGTATGTGAGTGTGAATGCCTGTGCACATGTGCCCTGAAAGCCGGCATGGCCCACTAGAGGCCTCCATTGGTTCTGCAGCCCCTGGATGCTATGTGGGGGATGCTGGGCTTTGCACAGAGGCCCTGACTAGGGAGAGCAAATATGGGGGCTCTCTGCTGGATGGACTGTGGGAGACACACCCCAGGAGTGTTGGGCACCACATGCTGGAGAACTTTCACCCTGTTGGGTTACAGTATGTGGTTGTTTTTCTTCTCAAAGTGTTTACATAGTGCAAACACGGAAAATCCCTCTGGCCATCGTGCAGAAAAATATGCATAAAGAATAACTGAAGAGAAATGGCTTCTGTTGATTAAACACAGACAGAAACACACACACAGAGGCAGGGGTATCCTTCCTTGTGCCTGGATGAAAGGATGGAAGGGAGGCTGAAGGAGAGACCAAGCTAGAAACACACTGTTCATTTGGAGATTCTTTTCTTTAATCACCTAGTATAAGGAGACGGCACGTTACAATGACATTTTACTGGTGACCGTAAATGAGTATGAAGTCCTCAGCTGGCAAAATGTCTTCACTTTGTCCCCGTCTTGGGGTCTGCAGTTAAATCATGATAGACGGGCAGTGGAGTGGGGTGGGAAGAACTCCGACCCGGCTTGAGGCTTGGACGAGTCTAGTTTAAATCCTGTTTACTGCCGTGTGGCCTTCTGAACCTGCTTTCTCACCTGTCTAATGGGGACAAAGGACCTATTTCATAGAGTAATCGCGAAGATGAGAGACAATGGCGTACCAGACAAATCTGTTTTAACCCATAACATTATCCCCGATTCTACCTTCATATTTTATAAACATTCATACGTTACAGTAGCAAACATTCTGAGATGATATATGAAATATAACACAAATTCATCTTGCATTTTAAAAGTCCATATTTACTTAAATCATACTTTTATTCTTTTAGTGTTCATCAAAATTCATTTTCTTATTATATAATAGCTTTAACATTTATTCTTTTCCTGTTAAAACCTTTTTAAATGAGTTGATTCTGCGTGAAGCTTTTGGTTTTCCATAAAGGCGGCATCTTCCGCGGATACCCGCTGGGCACAGCCCCTTCGCTGTGTGAACAGTTCCAGCCTCCTTTTTGTATTCTTGTCATGGCATCTGACATTTAGTCACTAACCAAGCAAAGGCAGCCGCTCGTCATCTCAGACATGAGTCTACAGAGAATAAAAGAGGTAGCAACGTCGTGCTGAGGGTGTTAGGCAAGAGCGTCCCTTCTGGTGGAATTGTTTCGTTTCTAGAACACCAGGGAGTCACGCTCCCGAACCACGCAGCCAAGATGAATCTTCGTTAATTCATCTGAATGTTTCCTCAGCAAAATCAACGAGATCTCATTCGTCCAACGTTAAAAACTGGGCTTCAGCGACAGTCAACACCAAGCAGTCAGAGGCAATCAGCAGTGTGGTTGGTACAAAGACATCGTAACCTAGAAAGAACTTTACATGAAATCTAAAACCTACTTCACAAACACCATGATGGCTGCCAAAATAAAACATAAATCACCTATATTCTTATCACTCTTCGAAATATTTTCTTCCCTTCCTATGGCTCTTTCTGGAGTTTTCTCCATGTTTATGTAACTGTACAGAGTTGTCATTTTCACAGAGATGAAATGTTATGCGTTGCTGCTTTGACTTCACATTGTTAAGTGTTTTTTTTTTATGCTGCTAAATCTTCGTGGTGAGCATTTCAACGTCTGTGTAACTGCATCAGATGCTCTGTGGTAACTACTCTCCCATTCGCCTGTGGTTGTTCAGTCATGTAAGTTTCTACTCAAAGTCATAATAAGTAATGTACATCCCTGGGACCACAGCTTCGTGCTCTCAGCCCAAGCTCCAGGAGAGGACGGGGTCAGAGCACCTGGACATTATTATGACTTTTGAACTGCATTGTGGAACCGTGTGACAGACACTTTTCTGAATGCGATGTACCACTTTGATTTGATGCTGTTTTCTCCTGCCAGTTCGGAATGATAGGGTAAGAGAATACCCTGTGTTTGATGGAGAGTCAGATTTGGGTCTGAAATGTGTCTTCTGCGTAACAACGAGATGGAATCCAGTGATGCAGGCTGCGCTGTTGGGTACTCACCTTTCCTAAGAGATGCCATCTGCTTGGAGCTGAAAAGGCTGTAACACGCAGGTGCCCCCAGGGAAACAGCCGTGGCAGTGGTGGGCGTTAACCAGCAGGCATAAGGGACTGCTCCCAGCGGTGCTTCCTCTGAAGCCATTGCCTCCACAGCAGCGCAGGGGACAGAAAGCTCCCTTCACTGGGTCCAGGCGGCTCTGGCCCCTATATGCCCTGGCATAGGAGAGACCCAGGCTGCTTGGTAGAGGCCAAGAGCCCTGTGCCACCACCACTGCCCGAAGATGCTCAGGACAGCGGGACTGGCCCTGCTGGCTCTAGTCAGTGCTGTGGGCCCCAGCCAGGCCAGTGGCTTCACAGGTGAGGGGTCTGGGCTTGGCATGGGCAGATTATGAGAAGGGGGGCTCCTTGGCATGAGTCTCATGAGGACAGCCCCCTACTGAGACCTGGGCAGGCAAGAACACCTCTGCTTTGAGAGCTCACATCTGTTCCTTGGTGGTCAAGCTTTTCATAAGTGCACACAGTAGCAGCTGTGGAGGTGGAGCAGGAATGCCGGGTAGGCTTTTGGGAAGGAGACTCCCCCAGTGGGAGCCTGCTGCTGAATCACCTGGGTATTCATGGGGGTAAAAATGCAGATTCTTAGCTAGCAGGTCTGGGGTGCAGGGCCTGGAACACTGCCTGTCTGTGGGTGATGCAGATGCTGTGGGTCCTTGGATCCCACTGAGAAGAGTGAGCTCCTGCAGACACAGAGGAAAGGTCTCCCAAACCTTGGTGCATTCAAGTTCTCCCTTACAGATTTCAAAAAAAGGGAGACCTAGCCTGAGCAACATCATGAAACCCCATCTCTACAAAAAACAAAATTAGCCAGGCATGGTGGCGCATACTTGTGGTCCCAGCTACCCAGGAGGCTGGGGTGGGAGGATCTCTTGAGCTTGGGAGGTTGAGGCTGCAGTGAGCCGAGATTGTTCCACTGCACTCCAGCCTGGGTGACAGAGCGAAATCCCCCAAAACAAAAAACCACCAAACAAAAAGAAAAAAGAAAGGCAGACCCAGAGTGGATCAGGGACTCAGCGTAGGGCACGCAGCTCTCCAAGGGCAGAGTCACCGAGGGAGCCAGGGGCCACGCCAGGGCTCTGTCCGGAGTTTTCCCAGGCATGCAGAGGGCAGAGCAGCCGCTAGAAAACGCGTGGGGGTTCTGAAATCCCACAATCGAGGGAAATGGGACTGCAGACTTTGAAATCATTTTCCTCTGAAAATCTGTCTTATTCAGTTGGAAATTTAAAGGGATCCATTCTGTTTCTAAAATCTACTATGTTTTTGTACTAGCTTAAATTTTTTCACCCAGAAGTAGGACTTTCCTTTTACTGTGATTTGTGACATGGATGTCCCTGTTGGAACAGGTAATGTGTAGATACCACAGCTCAGGTGCATAATGGGTGGGAATCCTGGCAAGCTGGAGAAGGTCTTAAGAGGTGTTTCCAGAACCCCTCATTGTATATGAGGACACAGGGCAGAACCTCAGCAACCCCACATTCACCCGCCCCGAGTTTCCCTGTTCCAGCACTGGCTTCAGGGGCATGGCTCTGCCTCAGCCTTCTACAGCCACAGGGCATGGCTGTGATTTCACAGGTGACAAGAGGAGTGCACCTGGAAGGCGTGACACGGGCACAGAATCACATGGCAAGGGTTCATGAGCCCGGGTGTGAGCGCAGGTGTGCCTGACCCCAGAACTCTTGTCGGCCTAAGAGCATTAGGCTTTCCCGCCTTGGAGACCGGAATCCAAGACCCCCAACTCCTGCTCCGATGGCCGTTGCAGGCCTTTGCGGAATGGCAGGATCTGCTAAACACCTTCTTCTCTGGGCTCAGTCAAGAAGCCAGGCTTGGGATGACACATGGCCTTGGATGAAATGTAAAAGACAAAACAGGACAAACATCTCCTGGGTTCCAGAGGAGAGGAGTGCGCGTGCGTGCGCGTTTGTGTGTGTACGCGCGTGTGTGAAGGAGGGCTCTGCTGTGGACCAGCTGGGGCCCTGTAACAATTAGGCGGGGCCCCGGCAGCTCTCTAGAGATCAGGAGCTGTAAGTGTCCTTAATGTGGTTGGCATCTCTGCTCAGCTTAAGAGGAAAAACAAGCTAGATCCACCCTGCTGGGTTCTTGGTGCAGGCAGTCCCCGACTTTGCCAGTTCGGTGTGGTCACTGAGTAGGTGACTGTGTTCCTCTGGCTGTATTCCCCCGTTCCTCAGGTAAGTCACTTCTCGGCTCTGCACCAAGCTGCTGTTGTCCCAGAAGCTGATTTGTCCTGTTCCACCCCTTATGACAAGGGCCTCCATTCCTTTGTGGAGCTACTCCATTGGTGATGGCAAGCTGCAGGTGGTCCCCCTCCCCAGAGGCCCTGCTGAGCCCACAGGGTGATTTGGGGTGCAGCCCCCGGAGGAGGTTGCGGCTCCAGTCCCTGTTACTTGTGCAGTGGGGTCACTTTGCGGCAAGTGTGTGGTCCAGCACCCGTGCTCCGCCCAGAGCAAAGCTGCAGCCTCTCCCTCACCTGGTTTGAGGGCTGGCTCTGCTCTGTTTCTTCCTGGGGCGAGTAACAACCCCCCTGAGTCCTGCTTTCTGCACACTGGTAGGCTGCTGTGAGGTCCAAGCAGGGAACCCTCAGAGATGCTGCCCCAGTGGAGGGAATAGGGACAACACAGGTTTTGTGATATTTCTGCTCCCATCTCCACGTTCCTCCCCAGAAATCAACCCAGCCGCTCACCGAGGGAAGTAAACTGTAATACTGAGCCCCCGCCTCTTGGCTGTAAGTAAAGCTTAGAGCCCAGCTGAGTATCTGAAATGCAAGCACTGTAGGTCAAACCCTCCATTCGTCCTGCATGGAGCATCCACAAACTCAGAGCCCCCTGCTAGGTGCCACGGGGGAGCAGGAGGGGACCCTTCACCATCCCTGTGTCACTCGCTAGCGCTACTGTGACAATGAAATGCAGCCGAGGTAGCTTAAATGGCAAAAACGGATTGATCCTCTCCCAGTGCTGGAGGCCAGATGTCTGAGACGAAGGTGCGGGCGGTCGGCCCCTCCTGAGCTTGTCTGAGACGAGGGTGCGGGCGGGCGGTCCCTCCTGAGCTTGTCTGAGACGAGGGTGCGGGCGGGCGGCCCCTCCTGAGCTTGTCTGAGACGAGGGTGCGGGCGGGCGGCCCCTCCTGAGCTTGTCTGAGACGAGGGTGCGGGCGGGCGGCCCCTCCTGAGCTTGTCTGAGACGAGGGTGCGGGCGGGCGGCCCCTCCTGAGCTTCTGCGGGAATCTCTGCTCCAGGCTCCAGCTTCCGAGTTGCTGGCAATCTCCGGTGTTCCTCGGCTGGTAGAAGCATCACCCCGGTTTCTGCCCTCTCTTCCCTGTGTGCCTGTCTGTCTCTACATTTCCCTTTAGTAGAAGGACCAGTCACACTAATGTCTTCACTTCAGCTTGATAATCTCCATAAGACTTAGCTGCAGATAAGGTCAGACTCCAAGTTACTGGGGTTTAGGAGTTTAACTATGAATTTTTGGAGAAACACAATTGATTTGAATTGACAATAGGGGTTCCCTGGGAGATGGGGAGCCCAGGCACCAGGTCATAAGATGTCCATGACGAAGAGGCATGTGGTGACTGTCATGGGGCCAGGGTCTCCAGAACCCAGTGTCACGTTGATGGATGATGATGGGTCTTATGCCCAGGAACCGGGCTCCGGTGAGAGACGCGTGGGGCCCAATATGGTGAACTTGATGCTCGTCCTACTGCGGGGGTGGCTGTGCCTCCTCCTGATCACAGTGGTAATGGCTGAACAGTTGAACCAGTCTAGTCTTTTTTTTTTTTTTTTGAGATGGACTCTGACTCTGTTGCCCAGGCTGGAGTGCAGTGGCACAATCTTGGCTCACTGCAATCTCTGCCTCCTGGCTTCAAGCAATTATCCTGCCTCAGCCTCCCAACTACCTGGGGTTATAGGCACACACCACCACACCTGGCTTTTCTTTTTTGTTATATATTTTTGGTAGAGATGGTGTTTCACCATGTTGGCCAGGCTGAGGCTGGTCTCGAACTCCTGACCTCAAATGATCTGCCCACCTCAGCCTCCCAAAGTGCTGGGATTACAGGCGCGAGCCACTGCGCCAAGTCTGAACTGATCTTTTATCATAAACTTCTCATGTGTGCTTTAATTACCTGTTTACTTACCTTCCATGTCATTGAGAAGAAAGCTGTCATTGTCACGCCCTGGCCGCAGTAGGCCTTCAGTGCGCACTGTAGAGAGAGCTGTTGCACGTTCCTTTCCCAGATGGCAACCTTGAGGCTCAGGGGGACCAGGAGGTAGATGCACGAGATTCTGTGGCCTGTGGAATCAGCCCACGTGGAGTGGAAAAAAGGGACGTGATCTCTGAGGGTTGATCCCAATGCTGTGCTCTTTCCTTCCTACACTGGTCGTGAGATCACTGTCCTCAGGGAAGCACACGTGGGGCCAGATGGCGTCTCCTCCCTGCTCACAGCAGCTTTCTTAGCAGACCAGGCTACGTTTGTGCTTTATTTCTCTGCCTTCACTTATGCAGCAGCCTTCCCGGCCCCCTAGCAGGAAAAGGCCTGCGGAGAGGGCTGGTGGGCAGCTCCTGCTGAGTGTGGGAGCTGTGGCCTCATGTGCTGTTGCAGAGAGCCCCTTGCAGATCACGGCTCCAGGGATCTGATCCTGGCGTCCTTCCCTCTCCGGGTCTCGGTCCGCCTCCTTGCTCGCCTCTCTTTTAGAAAAAGGCCTCTCCCTGTTGGGCTACCAGCTGTGCAGCCACCGCGTGACCCACACTGAACAGAAGGTGGAGGCTGTGCAGACACCCTACACGACCTATGTGTCCTGCGGTGGCTGGATCCCCTGGAGGCGGTGCCCCAAGACTGTTTACCGGACCCAGTACCTGGTGGTGGACGTCCCCGAGTCCAGGAATGTGACCGACTGCTGTGAGGGCTATGAGCAGCTTGGCCTCTACTGTGTCTTGCGTGAGTCCAGGGCTGCCGGGCTGGGGCAGGGCCACCCTCGCCATCGAGACTCCTGATGGGACAGTCACCATTGGCACCCATTGGCCCTGAACTTGCTAGATCTTCCAGGAGCACGGTTCCCAGCCTTGACTGGGCAGCAGGGTCATTGGCAGGGCTGTCCCTGGTCCCACCTCCAGGTTTCTGAGTCTGTGGGTGGGGGTGAAATAGAAGAATTGGCCTTTCTGACAAATTCCTGGGTGACACTATTGTTGCTGGCCCAGAGACTCCACTTTGAGAGACTCTGTTGTTCTCAGAGGGCTCCTGGGCAGCTCTAAAAATGCAGATGCCTGGGTCTCATCCTGAGAGAGTGGGAGGGAATTGGTCCATGGCATGGCATGGGTGTCAGGAGTTTTCAAAGCTCCCAGAGTGATTCTCAGACGCCGCTGAGTGTGAGAGCAGCACTGCACTCTCTTCTGCAGCAGCCTTTTCTTGCTAAAAGCTGCAGTGAAATGCGTTTGCCACCAAAATCCTACTTTGAACTCCAATACATGAAAGAGCTGGAAGGAGCCCTGAGCCACCGTGCTAAGTGCCCAAGTCCTCCAGCTTCCTCAGTGCAGGTTGAAAGCTGCGGGCCTGTAGGATGCTTGGGGCCAGTTACCAGGGTGACTGGTGTGGTTATGCTGCGCCAGGGTCTGAGGCATTGGGATGGGGCAGGGGGGTCAGGGCTCAGCCTACTGACATGCAGGTGATCTCTTCCAGGGGAGGTGTGTGTGTGTGTGTGTGTGTGTGTGTACTAATTTTGAGTCAATAGCAGGTCTGCAGTGAGTTTCTGTATAGTCAGAAGGTCCTGCCTCACACCCCCACCGTGGAAGGATGTGGGAGGGTGTGACTCCAGCTAGGTGTCGGCCCAGGTCACTGAGACACAAGGGCTGTGACCTCTAGAGTGCAGAAGCCAGCAGCTCCTGGCTGCCCCCATGGGGGTCCTACAGGACCCTTCCTTGTGGCCTGAGACCAGGACACCAGCAGAATGGGGCAAGGACTGCCCAAACCAGGGTGCCTGCCTCGTCCAGAAACCAAGGACCCCAGGGGTCTGCATAGACTGGCATGCTGGGCCCTCCTGAGTGGGCCCTCCCTCAGTCTCCAGTGCAATTTCACAGATGACAGGGCGGGTTGACGCTTTTCTGCTGTCCCATTCAGAGAGCCAGGCACAGAGAGGGCCCGATGGTTCCAGGTGTGGTGTTTAACAGGCGTGTTCCTCTTTCAGGAGTGTTAAAACAACACCATGACCAACACTTCCAACTCCAACAGAAGCCAGGCAGGACCAGCTGACCCCGGAGAAACACTTTCATCAACAATAGAAGCCAGGCAGGACCAGCTGACCCCGGAGAAACACTTTCATCACTAATAGAAACCAGGCAGGACTAGGTGACCCCAGAGAATATTTTCATCACTATTAGAAGCCAGGCAGGACCAGCTGACCCCAGAGCACGCTCATCACCAATAGAAGCCAGGCAGGACCAGGTGACCCAGAGAACACTTTCATCACCAATAGAAGCCAGGCAGGACCAGCTGACCCTGGAGAAACACTTTCATCACCAATAGAAGCCAGGCAGGACCAGCTGACCCTGGAGAAACCCTTTCATCACTAATAGAAACCAGGCAGGACTAGGTGACCCCAGAGAATATTTTCATCACTATTAGAAGCCAGGGAGGACCAGGTGACCCCAGAGCAAGCTCATCACCAATAGAAGCCAGGCAGTCCTAGGTGACCCCAGAGAACACTTTCATCAACAATAGAAGCCAGGCAGGGCCAGCTGACCCCAGAGCAACATTTTCATCAACAATAGAAGCCAGGCAGGACCAGGTGACCCAGAGAACACTTTCATCACCAATAGAAGCCAGGCAGGGCCAGCTGACCTCAGAGCAACACTTTCATCAACAATAGAAGCCAGGCAGGGCCAGCTGACCCCAGAGCAACACTTTCAATAGAAGCCAGGCAGGGCCAGCTGACCCCAGAGCAACACTTTCATCACCAATAGAAGCCAGGCAGGACCAGCTGACCCCAGAGCAACACTTTCATCTCCAGAGAAGCCAGGCAGGGCCAGCTGACCCCAGAGCAACATTTTCATCAACAATAGAAGCCAGGCAGGACCAGGTGACCCAGAGAACACTTTCATCACCAATAGAAACCAGGCAGGACTAGGTGACCCCAGAGAATATTTTCATCACTATTAGAAGCCAGGCAGGACCAGCTGACCCCAGAGCAAGCTCATCACCAATAGAAGCCAAGCAGGACCAGGTGACCCAGAGAACACTTTCATCACCAATAGAAGCCAGGCAGGACCAGCTGACCCTGGAGAAACACTTTCATCACCAATAGAAACCAGGCAGGACTAGGTGACCCCAGAGAATATTTTCATCACTATTAGAAGCCAGGCAGGACCAGGTGACCCCAGAGCAAGCTCATCACCAATAGAAGCCAGGCAGGGCCAGCTGACCCCAGAGCAACACTTTCATCAACAACAAAAGCCAGGCAGGGCCAGCTGACCCCAGAGAACACTTTCATCACCAATAGAAGCCAGGCAGGGCCAACTGACCCCAGAGCAACACTTTCATCAACAATAGAAGCCAGGCAGGGCCAGCTGACCCCAGAGAACACTTTCATCACCAATAGAAGCCAGGCAGGGCCAGCTGACCCCAGAGCAACACTTTCATCAACAATAGAAGCCAGGCAGGGCCAGCTGACCCCAGAGCAACACTTTCAATAGAAGCCAGGCAGGGCCAGCTGACCCCAGAGCAACACTTTCATCACCAATAGAAGTCAGGCAGGACCAGCTGACCCCAGAGCAACACTTTCATCAACAATAGAAGCCAGGCAGGGCCAGCTGACCCCAGAGCAACACTTTCATCAACAATAGAAGCCAGGCAGGGCCAGCTGACCCCAGAGCAACACTTTCAATAGAAGCCAGGCAGGGCCAGCTGACCCCAGAGCAACACTTTCATCACCAATAGAAGCCAGGCAGGACCAGCTGACCCCAGAGCAACACTTTCATCAACAATAGAAGCCAGGCAGGGCCAGCTGACCCCAGAGAACACTTTCATCACCAATAGAAGCCAGGCAGGGCCAGCTGACCCCAGAGCAACACTTTCATCAACAATAGAAGCCAGGCAGGGCCAGCTGACCCCAGAGCAACACTTTCATCACCAATAGAAGCCAGGCAGGGCCAGGTGACCCCAGAGCAAAACTTTCATCACCAATAGAAGCCAGGCAGGGCCAGCTGACCCCAGAGAACACTTTCATCAACAATAGAAGCCAGGCAGGACCAGCTGACCCCAGAGCAACACTTTCATCAACAATAGAAGCCAGGCAGGACCAGGTGACCCCAGAGAACACTTTCATCAACAATAGAAGCCAGGCAGGACCAGCTGACCCCAGAGCAACACTTTCATCAACAATAGAAGCCAGGCAGGACCAGGTGACCCCAGAGCAACACTTTCATCACCAATAGAAGCCAGGCAGGGCCAGCTGACCCCAGAGAACACTTTCATCAACAATAGAAGCCAGGCAGGACCAGCTGACCCCAGAGAACACTTTCATCACCAATAGAAGCCAGGCAGGACCAGGTGACCCCAGAGAAACACTTTCATCAACAATAGAAGCTAGGCAGGGCCAGCTGACCCCAGAGCAACACTTTCATCTCCAAAGAAGCCAGGCAGGACCAGCTGACTCCAGAGCAATGGCTCTTCTGTACTCTCATTGGTTCCCCAGAGGGCCACTGGCAGGGAGAAGCTGTGCCCTGGCCGGGCTGCTCAGGTGCTGGTCTAAGGAGACCCTTCCTGTCCTGATGCCTGCCCCCCATTTCCACTCTTCCTGTCTCTGAGGGCCATATGCACAGAGGGGCTAGCCTGCTGAGCCACGGTTGCTGCCGCCCCTGCTCTGTGAGCAGCTTCCCCTCCCAGTCGAGTTGAAGTGACGGGGGTCATTAGGACACAGGTGTTGGGGCCTGGTTTAGAGCACGTGGGCTTTGCAGTCAGGACATGCTCTGCTCCGTCCTGTCCTGTCTTACCTGTGAAGGCCACATCTCTTCCTGCCTGTGGGCACTGTCAGGACTAGTGAGGGGAGGAGGCCCTGGGGGAGGCTGATTGGCAGCCCCTCCTTGCCCCCGCTTGGCAGGGCCACACCAGCCCCACCCATGCCTACCTTCACCTTCTGTAAGAGACCCTGGCCGGCAGCAACAAACAAGTTAAATCCGTCCCAGAAGACAGGGAGGCCTCTCCCCACCACCTGTCCCTCATCCTCCTCCCCCTCTGCAGACCAACCTCCAGGAAGTGCCTCTTGTGGGAATCAGCTCCACTTTTAGAGTGTGAGCACCTTTAATTAGGGCTCTCCAGGGCCATACCCTTGCGGTCAGGGAGTCCTGTGGGTAAGAGTGGGCTGCCCTGGGGAGCTGCAGGGAGTGGAAAGCCAGGCCTCAGGGAGGGACATGGGGCAGGAGGGGAAGTGGACTCACCCTGCGGGCCCTGAGCCCCTCAGTACATGGCCCCTCAGGTTTTAGAAGGCTCACTCTAGCACAGTGAAGAAGGGGCAGGCCCAGAAAGAGGAAGGAAGAGATGATGCAGGGGAATGGGCATTGCCTGCATGCCTTCTTTCTAAGAAGCCAGGGCAGGAGACCCTCCGATCTCTCAGGCACCAAAGGACCGAGCATCCCTGGCTCTGCAGGTGGGGATCCAGGCTACGGGAGATCTGAGCCTCTACCACCGTGGCACAGCTCCTGGGAGGCAGGCTGGGGATGTGGGCCCGGGGCTCTCTGACCCCCAGGCAGATTTTGGGGGGCTTACCAAGCTGCACTTCAGTGTAGGAAGTTTGTGGCATTTGAGTACTGTGGCAGTGGCGATTGCTGGAGGAGGAACATTTCAGGGCACTGAGGACACAGGGTTCTTTATTAGGAAGGTCCCTGCCTGTGCCAGGGCCTGGTGAAGGGCACAGCCCATGAAGCTTCTGCAGCTCCTGCCTCCAGAGGGCCTGGATCCTGTGGGCCTCTATCTCTTCCCAGCCCCAAGCTTGGAGACATGACGCTGCTAGTGAGAAGGTGCTGTGGCGGGCGGATTTCCACGCCGGGTTCTGGCAGCACAGCCTTCTCCTGTCTGCACAGCTCTTTTGATCAAAGCCTGAAGGGTTAATGGATGCTTTTCCCGGGATGCCACACAACACGTTGGCTCTGTGGAGCTAGATGTGAGATGGTCTCAGTAACAGACCTGTCGAGAGCTGCGACTCGGATTTGTACAGAATGAAGCAGGACCCGAAGCTGGACCTGGCAGATGCTGGAGGCACCTGGAAATACTGGGAGGCATGAAGGGTGGGAGATGCTCCTTCCTCTGTGGCGGGGCCTCCAGGTTGCCTGAGTGTGGCTGACATGCACCCCAGCCACTTGGGGGTCTGAGCCTTGAAGTCCTGTCCCCCAGGCAGCGGTAAAACGCCAGCCCTGATTCCTCCTTTCTCCTCCCACTCAATAATGACTTATGCAAAAAAGGGAAGGGACGCATGAACACACGTGATATGACTTACAGTGACTTTTCAACTTGCTGAGTCCAGCATTTGGAATGCGGCGACAACTTGTGCATTATTTTAAGTTTTTGAAAAAATGATACTCACGAAAATGTATGCACGAGTCATGCAGAAAATTTGGAAACACGGGAAAGAACGAGAGGAAACTATCCCAACCCTCATCTTGTGAGTATCCACCTTCACGTGGCCTTCTCTCCGGCAGACATTTCACAAGAGGGCGTCTGTAGCCTGATTTTAGCGCTCAGCAGTCTATCCATGGCAGCTGTCACATCCGTAAGCCTCACTCCACTGCAGGCTTATATGGCCACGCGGCATGAGCTCATAAACGCATCAGCATCCATTGAGCAAGCTCTCACCCCCTAATGTTCAGTTGCTTCTGATTACTCGTGATCACATCTAATGCTGTGATGAGCATCATACAGTACAGATGCGGCTGGGCACAAGGCGGGTTCTGTACTCAGGATGAATTCTGAGAAGTGGAACCCAGCACTTAGCTGTGATCCCCAACTCCAGGGACACCCCAGTTCTGCATAGAATCAGCCTCCTGGCAAACTCTGCCTCGTTGGGCAAGCCCAGGACCCCAGCAGGAGATTCCCCAAAACTTCCTGTCCCCTCATGCTGATGACCAGGGACCCTTTGAGGAGAACCTCCTGTCCCGACCTGGCAAAGAGGCGCCAACAAGGGAGGGGAGAGACAGGAACGACTTCTCCCCAGCCCATCCACTCCTCAGCCCTGGGAGCCTTGGGTTTTGTGGCTCAAACAGAACGCTCCCGCGTTGCCTCCCTGGACCATGACTAACTGTTGCCAGGAGCTGAGCAGTTGTGTTTTATTGTTTGCATTGAGTTAGAGAAGAAGGAGATTTTTGACTTTGTACCAAGCTGGACTTGTTCAGCGTTCTGGGCACTCAGCCGGCAAGCTCCGAGGGATGGAGGGGCGTCCTGGCACCACCCAGTTGAGATGCAGCCCTTTCACTCTAAAACAGGCCCTGCTGATTAGGCAACTATTTTTGGAAGCCAGTTTTTGGGGGGATTGTTTCTATTTAACTAAACCTTTTAGTTTAGGATAGTTTTAGATTTGCAGGAAAGTTTTAAAGATAATGCAGGAAGGTTCTGTACACCCCAGCTTCCCCTAACCTCAGCACCTGCGTCTCTCGGGCCTCTTTGTCCTCAGGAGCCAACGCGCTGGGCATCGTCAGGGACTCCACACTTCACTCGGATTTCCCTGCTTGCCCCAGATGTCTTTTCTGTCCCAGGAGCCCACTGCTATTTAGTCCACATGTTGGCTTAACCCTGAGGCCTTTGCTTTTTGCACTGGGAGACAAAGCAGAGACCTCCAGGCTCTCAGCAGCGCGGCCACCTTTCTTGGTTGCAAGCGCTCTGCAGAGACCCTGGGAGACCTGAGAGGCCGGTCCCTGGGACCACAGCCTGTCGAGGCTTTCCTTTCACTTGAGCAATCTCACGAGTTTTCCCTACCCTCGCAGGGGGTGAGTCCAGGACCCAGTTACCAGCTGGCCTCATCTAGTCTTCTGGGCTCTGAGGGGTCTCGGGCTGTGCTTCTAAACCTCCCCGGGCCATAGACACACAGAGTTTGCCATGCATCTGGGCATGAGCTGGACAGCTCTGAGTAAAGCCCCGGGTTATGGTACCCATCATCAGGGTGGCTGGCTATGGAGGCTGCAGAGCTGGGCAAGCCTTCTCTGGGGCCCTGCACTGGGGTCCCTCCTCCCTCTGTGTCCTCTTCGCCGCTGCCCTCAGCCTCGTGGAGCTCCTGCCTTCTCAGATGGGGTCATCTCCTGCCCTGGGCCCACCCCTGCCGTCTTGGCAAGGGCACACTTCAGGCTCTGCCAGCATCCGGCTCATGCTCCACTGTCTCCTGTCCATGGGGTTCGGTTTCTTCTCTTTTCCCTCCTCTTGTGCTCTTCGAGCCCTGAACATCAGCCCCTGGGTTCCCGACAGCTTCCCTTTGGGTGGGTTCTCAGACTCCTGCCGTGCTTTCCAGGAGCTCTACAAGTCCTTCTTCCGGAAAGCCTGCTGTGGCCTCCCCCTGCAGCCCTGGCTGAGATCTGGTCCCTAGGACCACTGCACCTCAAGTGGGGACTCCACCGGCTGGCCTCTTGCCCTCGTTATCTTTGCCTCCTGCAGAGGCTCGGCGTATTTCTGTGTCTGGAGCTGCGTCCGAGCTGCGCTCACTCGGTGAAGGGCTAGGAGTTGTGCAGCCAGCAGCTGGTGGGCTGGTCTCAGTGGCCGCCTCCACTGCCTCTCTGCTGTTCATCTCCACGTGGGTGAGCAGTGGACGTGTCAGACTTCACGTTTGCACCACCACACTCCTGGTCTACCCCAGGCTATTCTTCCCACAGCTTTCTCCAGCTCAGGAATGGAACCCCGGGGATGCCAGGCCCAAAACCTGGGAGCCTTCCTGAAGCTGCTTCTTCTCTGACACCCCCATCCTGTTTGTCAGCACATCTTGTGGGCGCCCCCACCTGATCTCCCCAGGGTCCCATGCTGCACTCCCCTGCAATGTCACCTGGGCCAGCCCCCACGACACCCCACTCCAGGCCCGCACCTCGCCTCTCGGGCACCAGGGCTGATGTCTGCGGGCTGTTCCGAGCTTCCCTCGGCCCAGCCCAGGCACGAGCCCCTCTCCAGAGCGGCCTTCCCAGACTCCGTCCACCATGCTGCTGCATCCCCCGAGGCTCTCACCCTGTCTGAGCATCTGTAGGTCTCCTCGCACTATTGTTTCCCCACTGGAATATGCGTTTCCTGAAGGCTGGGCCCTGGGTATCCAGCACTGTGCTGGGCACAGAGCAGGTGCTCAACAAATGTTGAATGAATGAATGAGTGAATGAGTCAGCTCTCAGGACTTGAAGCAGCAGGGGCCCTCTCGGGGCAGTGGAGCCCCCTGGACCTGGACTCCTGAGGCCTAGAGAAAACAGAGACCCCCAGGACCGCAGCTGAAGCTGCCCTGGCAGGATAGATGGGCAGAGGATCAGGGAGGCAAGCCAACAGCCCTCCAGTGGGGCAGGTGTGTGCCACAGGGATGGGTCCTGAACAGGCCACAGACCCGCAGGCCGACTTCAGCACCAGGAAGCCCCCACGTCAGGTCCCGGGCAGCAAATCACGGCTTCGTCTTTTACTGCCAGCCTCATTCATGTGTCATTTTCTCCCAGCCCTCAATCGGTCCAGCGAGTTCACATCAAGACCTGGGGTCTGCCCCCCAGAGGGACCTGAACCATTCACCTCGTCCTGCGGCTTGGACACTGACTGTCCGGGGCTTCAGAAGTGCTGCCCCTGGTCAGGGGGTTATGGTTGCGTGACCCCTGCACCCCAAGGTAGGCTGCTGCGGGCCGTGCTCATGGACCTGCAGCCGAGGAGGGTCTCGATGAGGCCTGAGCTGTGTGATCTACGTGAAGGTGTGGGGAGGAGTGGGTTTCTAGGAGCCCAGCCCCTTTCACTGGGAGCCCCCACTGTGTGCGCAGGTGGCATCTGCTCTTAGATAATTTCTTAGTCAAAATCTGGCCACTGAACTCTCAGGGTAGACGAGCTCACGGCGCTTGCAGGGGCCCTGAAATGGGAAGACACTTTTGGTGGAGCAGAGACCAGATCCGCTCCAGCGGATTTCCCAGTTTGCCTGGAGAGGCGGGAGCCCCAGGTGGGTCTGTCGCAGGTGTGAAGCTGGCTGCACCTGCAGCGCCACAGGGGCCTGATGAGCTCCACATCGCCCGCAGACGGTCCCTGCTGCCTCAAATGCCTGGGCTGGTCTGGAAAGTTCTCTTTTGATTGGGGTCTGCATACAAGAGAATGGGATGGCATAGATATGTTACTTATAATGTGGCATATTGTTTAACATTTTAAATATATATTATGGCATTAGTATAGTGTGAAGTGATAAAACGATAGTATACACAATGTCAAGTATTATATGATAATATACCATTATATTACAAGATATTATGTAATATATATTTTACTATCCAATATTTGTAGTATCAATAAAATAATGACAGAATAAAATCCTTTTCCACATCAATATATATGACGGCATAGTGAGGCTGACAGGCTCTATTTAGCTCCTAAGCTGATCTCTTCAAGGGAAGGCCTGCTGCTGTGGGTCAAGGCCCAGCTCACCCCCAGCAGGGATCAGTGGTCCTAAGGGACATTAGGATGGAGAGGAGTGAGGGGCGGGCAGTGGGACATCCCCACCCGTCTCCTGTGGCAGCTGCCTTTGTGCAGGGAGGTAAATGCAGAGCAGGGCCTCGTTTCCTCTCCTGCCCCCACCCCAGTGGCCCTTGTGACTTCCACCTGTCCTGGGGCCACAATCATCAACGTTTGCCCTTATGCAGCTCCAGAGAGGGACCCTGTGGGCTCCTGGTACAACGTCACCATGCTGGTGAAAATGGACTTCAAGGAACTCCAGCAAGTGGACCCCAGGCTCCTGAACCACACGCGCCTCCTGCACTCCTTGGTGGGTGAGAAAGATAGGGGCTGTCTGCATGCTCCTTTTGGCAGCTGCTCAGGCAGACTCAGGTGGGGCTGTGGAAGGGACCTGGGGGTTGGGGAGGGTGATGTTCCACATGTGACCCCAAATGACTGAGTCTGAACCAATTTTTTTTTTTTTTGAGACAGAGTCTCCCAGGCTGGAGTACAGTGGCATGATCTTGGCTCACTGCAACCTCCACCTCCTGGGTTAAAGCAATTCTCCTGCCCCAGCCTCCTGAGTAGCTGAGATTACAGGCACCCACCACCATGCCCTGCTAATTTTTGTATTTTTAGTAGAGATGGGGTTTCACCATGTTGGCCAGGCTGGTCTTGAACTCCTGACCTCAGGTGATCTGCTTGCCTTGGCCTCCAAAAGTGCTGGGGTTACAGGTGTCAGCCACCGTGCCTGGCCCCAAATTCTAATTCTTAAAAAAATCAGCTTCGAAGAGGTGCCATTTACCTCTTTGTGTGCAACAAAATGCAGTCAACTGAAGTGTGCCATTGGACGCGTTGTGAGGTGTGTGCCCTCACAGGCCCGCCCGTTGTGGGGAGACCACCGATTCCCGAGCTTGCAGTGGTCTGGAGTCCCAGCAAAGACAGTCTAAGCCTGGAGCTCTTCCCTCACCAGCCTCACTCTCAAATCCCTCACATTCTGGCTCCTGCTTTTGAGAAGCCCACACCATCCTGGGAGTGCTAAATTGGAAACCCTAGCCTGGGGCTGGAGAGCACCCTGGGGTCCGATGGTTGGCAGCACCCCTGGCCTCTCCACACGTCAGGAGCGCACCCCAGGGTGATATCCCAGACTGCAGACATTGCCCACTGTCCCTGATTTCCAATCAGGATGTCTTCTGGAGCTCAGGCCACCACCAGTCTCGGGAATCCCAGCGTGGATAGGGCAGTGCGTGCCCCCAAGGCGGCCCTCCTGGGGATGGTCTGACCTCAGGGCCAGCTGCGGACAGGAGCCTATGCTCAGAGGGGCCCCAGCTTGGTCTAAGGTGCTGCTGCCGCCTCTGGAAATGCCGAGCACTTTTCAGACAAGGGCCGTGTTTTGTTTGGCATCTGTGTGGCCATCCTGCGCTTCAGATCTTGTGTGCACCCTTGTGTCCCTGGGGGGCTTGGTGTCAGACCCAGGGTTTCGGCGTTCCTCAGCCTTTAGACTAAGCTGGCTGGGAGCCCAGGGCAGATGGTGCACACCTCACGTTGTTCTGGGCCACTGGCCGGTGGGCTGCTGGATGGGTGGTCTGCAGCCTCAGCCTTCACAGCCCGGGCTGGGAGTGACTCCTGTTTCCCCTTGCTTGTTGAGGGGGCTGCTCAATTGGCCATTAAGAAGCCGGCTCTAAAGCCACACTGCCTGGCCTTGGTGTTGCCACTCATCAGCTATGTGACCGTGAGGAAGTCACTTAACCTCTCTGTGCCTCCTCCATTAAATATAAATAATCAACCAGGAGTGGTGGCTCACACCTGTAATCCCAGCACTTTGGGAGGCCGAAGCAGGTGGATCCCTTGAGGTCAGGAGTTCAAGACCAGCCTGGCCAACATGATGAAACCCTATCTCTACTAGAAATACAAGCATCGTGGCACATGCCTGTAATCCCAGCTACTGGGGAGGCTGAGACAGAAGAATTGCTTGAACCTGGAAGGTGGAGGTTGCAGTGAGCTGAGATTGTGCCACTGCACTCCAACCTGGGCAACAAGAGCGACACTCTGTCTCTAAATAAATATATAAATAGAAGGAATCATCATAACTGCCTGAGACTGGGCCACAAGTTTAAATCATGCATAGAAAGAGCTTGAGGTTGTTCCTGAGCCTCCTGTTACGTGTGGGGCCTGAGATGTTGTGGTGGTTGAGTTTTCAGTGTTGCCGCGTGCCGCCTGCTGCCTCCTCGCGTAGATTTCATCTCCAACCAGACCATGAGCCCCCGCAGAAGTGCCTGCCTTGCACGGGGTTCTGGCGGCCTCAGGGGCTGGGCTCCGAGGCCCGTTTCTGCTGCTGAATGAGGGGTTCCGACGAGGCCGGTGCTGCTTCCCATTTCTGTCTTCTAAGTTACCAGCCACATCTCCTCCCAGGAAGGGGCTTCAAGCGCGTCTCAGAGAAGGACTCCAGCTCTCCCCAGACCTCCTTTGGGTTCTCAGTGGAGACTTGGGGGTTGCTGGCAAAGTTTATTTTGGGGACCGCTGGCTTGGCTGTGCAGTTACTGGTTCACCTGGCTTCCCAATGGTTGAGATTTCAAGATATTAAGCTGAAATAAAAATAATGCATATGGAATGAGGAAAGTGATCATTAAACCTCAAAAAAAAAAAAAAAAGCTGGTTGTGTACAACAGGAGACCTTGGCTTTTGATCTCGGATGGTCTAATTCTGGTTCTAATTCTCTGTCGTCAGCTGCAAGAGACCTGCAGTCTTGGCAGGGGTGGGAGACGGAGGGTCCTGGGGCCGGCTGCTGTATTAGGGTCCTGGGGCCACTGTAACTGAGGACCACAGACTGGGGGCTTCAAACCACAGAAACTTACTCTCTCCCAGTTCCGGGAGCTGGAAAGTCTGAAATCACGGTGTTGGCAGGTGGACCTCCAGGCGTCTCTGCTCGGCATGCAGACGGCTGTCTCCATCTCTTCCCATTGCCTTCCCCTCATTCATGTCTGTTTCTATGTTCAAATCTCCCCTTTTATGATGGCACCAGCCATACTGAATTAGAACCCACCCTCAGTAATCATATCCGCAGTGACCCTATTTCCAGATCAGGTCAGATTTTGAGGTACTGGAGGTCAGGACTTCAACATACGGATTTTTTTTTGAGACAATGTCTCACTCTGTCTCCAAGGCTGGAGTTCAGTGACACAATCTCAGCTCACTGCAACCTCTGCCTCCAGGGTTCAAGTGATTCTCCTGTCTCAGCCTCCTGAGTAGCTGGGTCTACAGGTGCCACCACACCCAGCTAATTTTTGTATTTTCAGTAGAGATGGGGTTTCATTATGTTGGTCTGGAAGGTCTCGATCTCTTGACTTCATGATCAGCCCACCTCGGCCTCCCAAAGTGCTGGGATGACATATGGATTTTAAGGGATGGAATTCGGCCCGTAATAACTGGTGCTGAAAGGTGTTGGTGGTTCTGGTTTGCAGGACTTTTGCTGGGATAGTGACAGATGTGTAAATACTGTACAGGTTCTTTTCTGAGGAGCGGAATGGTGTGTGCACGTGTACAGTTCATTTCAGCTCTGTGGCCTCAGCCTCCTTGTTTGTCTGACGGGGTGTCCTTCTGCTGTGTGACGCTTTGATTCTGGCTTCACAGGTCACCGGTGCCCTGCAGCCATTGGCCTCCACCGTCCATCACCTGCACTCGGCCCCTGGGGACGCCTCCACCACGGTGTCGCGGCTGCTGCTGGGCCTGCCTTGGCCATTGCCCGTGGCTGACGTCTCCAGCCTGCTGGGTGACATCGCAAAGCGTGCCTATGAAGTGATCAGCGTCCAGGTGCAAGGTTGGGCTTCCCACGATCCTCTCTCCGGGGAGGCTGCACGGTGGGGCCTGAACAGCCAAAATGCAAGGTGGATGCTAAGGCCAGGCCAGTCCTTTGCCTTTTAAAGGAGGTTTAAGTTCAGGAGTGAAAGAGTAACTGCTTCAAGAGTGTTCACCCCACAGGCGTGGGACCCACCTTCAGCTCACCCTGTAAACTCCAAGCCCCAAGTGCAGACCGTGAAAACATGTTTCAGCCCGCATTTCCTGCCCCCTCCCCTTCCCTCCATCTCTCCTCGGCTCCCTCTGGCCTCCTTCACCCTCAGCAGGCTTCTCCATCCGTCCTAGTGGACACTAGAGGGCAAATCCCAGAGCCACACATGCAGAATGTGTTTCTTCAGTTCTCTGGTTTCCTAAACTTCCCTCTTGCGTCTTTCCCGTGCTTGCCAAAGACATCCTCGCACCTCAAAGGCTCCTTCAGCAGAATTCGTATGAAGCTGAGTTTGTACCTGGTAAAGCACACAGACGTGGCCTTGTCTCTGGAAGACATTACCCGTTCTTTGTAGTTACCGTTCTATGTTAGGAATTGGGAAACCTCATCTGAAAGGGACCAGATGGTACATATTTTTGGCTTTGTGGGCCCATGCGGTCTCTGTTGTCTCAAGGACTCAGCCCTGCTGCTGTAGCAGCCACAGACAGTCCCCAGGCAAACTGCCAGGCTCCCATACACCTTCCTGTCCCTAAGCAGGAGGCAGCCAGGCCAGTCTGCTGCTCCTGGGGCTTTTCGGGAGGGTGACTGCTGTGGTGAAGCCTCTTCTGTGACACTGAGGACGCAGGTGATGACACTGGGGCTCAGAGCCGTGTGAAAGCTCGAGCGATTGCATTGATCTCCCTTCCCATCCACGCGTGTTCCTCAAAGCCAAGCTGCGTTGCTCTTGTGCCATTAAGCAGAGTGTTCGCTCTGTCGTCTGCCCCACCAATGTCCTCGGGCCAGAGGTGGCAGGAGCACAGCTGTGGGTAGACCAGTTGAGTTTATTATTTGAGGCAGTGAGGGAGAACCTGCGCCGTGGAGAACCAGTGAGTCAGCAGGACGCTGTTAGAAAGAGCCTGTTCTAGGATGTGGGTTTTGACTGGGTGGTTTGGGGAGGGTCTTGGGAAGTGTGATTTTGTTCTAAATTGAAAGCTGTCAGAAGGTGGAGGCAACTCCATGATTGGAAATCTCAATGCTTCTCAGCAAAAGGACGGGAAGCATTGCATGATGGGAAGCTGCAATTTGTAAGGAACTAGTAATCACTAATTTTGGCCAAGAGAGGGGCGTTGGTATTTCGTGGGTGACACGTGAGCTTGTCCCTGTCTGTGCTTAGACAGCATTATAAAGAGGCCATGTCTGAGGCTGGTTGCAGTGAGATGGCTCTGTCTGGGAGGCTGAGGCCAGCCTCAGAACGTCAGGGGTGGCCCTGGGTTTCCTTGTTGGTGCAGAAAACACCCATTCCTTTGCTTTCTGCTTGGGGTGGGATGTTTTGGCCCCATCTTTTCATGACCACTCAGACTCAGTTCAGCCCAAAGTGATTTGCTCCCAGGAGGCTGCCAGGTGAGCCAGCCATGAGCCCTGCCTGAATGTGGGCCGCCGCTAGGATGAAGACGGCCAGCAGCTGCACAGGGCCCTCTAAGACAAGGCTTCCAGAGTCCTCCTCGGGACCACTGCCCAAGGGATCCCTCAGGTCACGTGGCACAAATCCATGGTGTGAGTCCATGGAGGCCACGCATGTGCAGGTGGATGAGGAGGATGAAGTGGCTGCGACTGCTGAGGACGGGTCCTGCTCTCCTTCCCCGTAGATGTCAATGAGTGTTTCTATGACGAGCTCAACACCTGTTCTGGAAGGGAACTGTGTGCTAACCTGGAGGGTTCGTACCGGTGCGTCTGTCACCAGGAGGCTCCAGCCACGTCTCCCCGGAAGCCGAACCCCGAGTGTGAAGGTAACGGCTGAGCTCTCTCGGATGGCGTGGGAATGGCTTACTTCCCGTTTGCCCTGGAATACTCACTGGCAGGGCTGGTGGCTGCAGCACTTACCCCGAGATAACTGTGCCATGAAATAGCTTGCTTCTTTGCATTAATCTGGTATATTGACTTTGGAAACAAAAGACGTCATTCTATTTATAGGATTCTGTTTTTAGTAGTGGTATTTCCATTCACAAAATATAGAGACTCTCGATCGCCGAAAATGTCAAATCCTAGAAAACAGCATTCCTCAGTGTGATGCTCACACTGCTCTCGAACCAGTGCTGGCCAGAGATTCATTTGCTGAACCCGGATTCTCTGAAATAGATGGTTCTGATGATTCAGGCGATTCTGCTGTTCGGTCTGTTTAGAAGTAACTCCAAGAACAGTCTTTACATTTCATTTTCATATTGAAAATCAGATTTCCAACCTCAAAGCTCATGTTAACAGAAAATTAAATGAGTGCTGGCAGTGAGCTGCACTGTTTTTTTTAACGGGAAAAGGGCGAAGGCATTTTTTAAAGGCTAGCTGGACTTTCAACCAGAGACTCTTCTTGCCGGAGGGAACGGCTGGCTCAGGGGCACAGAATATGCTTAGTTCTTTCAACCGTTACTGATGTCCTAGTAGGCCACTCCTGCATTCATTCTTTAGCTTAGGGCATGTTTATTTAGGTGCAATTCGCTGTGCTAAGTGCTGGTAATGGACGCATGCCCCAGCAGGTCCTGATCTCCGCCTGTCTAGCGGACTGAGGAAATGGAGACATTTTGGCACATGAAAGGGCATGACCAATGTCTGCACTGGAACCACGGGGATAAGCTGGGACCATCCCTAGCCTCGCAGGGTCAGCCTGGAGAGCAGAAGAGCCTGCTAGGTGAGGGGGAAGCACGTACAAGAACGTGCCGGGCTCTGTCCCTGCTGGAGTGGGGAGGGGTGTACCAACCGGGACCTGCAGGCAGGATTGGCTCTGCCATCAGGCGGCTTGGAATAAGAAGTAACGGTGTGGTCTGTAACATGGGAAGGTGTGTAAAGACGATACACTGAGTGCAGGAGTCCAGGGTGCAGAAGGTGGTGGAGAAGAGGATTCAGGTAACATTTTAGAGCTAGAACCCCTGGAACTTCCTGATGAATTCAGTGAACAGGAGGAAACAGGAAAGATGCGGAGTCCAGGTGTCTTGACTGAACAAGGGAGCAGAGGGCGTTTCCATTGGGAGGGACGGGGAAGACGCCAGCTGTTGTTATTGTCTGCAGTAGTTACAGCTGAGACGGAGTGAGTGGGGGTGCCAGGGTGCTGACTGAGTTGGACGTGTGGTGCTGGAGTTCAGAGGCGGGCGGCTGCATTCCTGAGTCCAGGGTCACCTGCCTCCAGGTGACACTTAAACCATGGTATGGCTGAGACAAGGGAAAAGGCCCAGGGCCTGTGGCCAGAGAACCCCATCCGTGCCAGGTCAGTGCAGGAAAAGAGGCTGCAGAGGATGTGGGCAAGGTGGGAAAACAGCAGGAAGGGCGTGCGAAGCATCTGGGAAGGCTCAGCAAGCCCCAAGAGAGCAAGGGCAAGTGGTGAACTGGAGGCAAGCCGGGAGGGTATGTGCATGGGCAGCCGCCGGGCAGGAAAGCGCCCACGGGAACTCACTTAAGGAGAGCAGGCGGGAAGAAGCCAGCAGCCGGCCCTGGTTAGGAAGACAGCTGGAGGAGGGAAAGGCGACCACCGGACCCTGCAGAGAAGCCTGACTGTGGAGAGGCTGAGGGAAGGAAGGCCTGATGTGGAGGAGGCTGTGGACTCCCGGGGGTCTCTCAAAAGACAGGCGATGCTGATTCCACACCTCCCAGAGCCCGGGCTCTTTCTAGTCCCTGTTCTTTTCCAGGTTTTGACCTTACTGAAGGCAGGTTTCTATTTTTAACCTTATTTAAATCTTGCTACATGCTTTCTTCACTTCCTACAGTGTATACTAAGTTTCCGAGAAGAAGCCTGGTCTTCACCAGGATAATTATTGGTCTTCTAAGGCAATCCTCTAATACTGCTCTGAGTCCAGTCCACCACGGGAGCTCTTCTGCTGCTTCCAAGGCTCTGGAACTGTAATATCGTGATAGGAGTTATGGAGAATCTCCTTACACCCAATTTGTATTCATTACTCGTTTAATCTGCAGGTTCTTTTTTTTTAAAAGGGACTCAGCAGTGAGGACAGTCCCTTTGTTGACAATAACAGCAGAGCTGGCAGCTGCCAGGGACTTCACCCGTACTGGGCTCTGCTCTCAGCACTCCGTGGCTATTGCCTTGTTTAAATTCTTACAGTAACCCCAAGGGGCAACTACTCTTCTTAAGCTCATGTTTCAGAAGAGGAAATTGAGGCAGAGGAAGATCCTTTTCTTGCATGAGATCCCCAAGCTGGTTCTCTGCAGATACGCATGAGCCAGGCTGTTCACGACTCCGGCCACCCCTGTCCCGAGACTGTCTTCCGTAGGAGCCCTCTGACAGGAGCCTGCCTGAGAGTGTGATGGCCTCTCCCCCATCTTCCGGGGCTGCCCTTGTCCCGGTGCACCCAGGGAAATCGCCATGCCCTTTCCTACCTTCAGGAGTGCTTAGGACCAAGAGTTGGGAACAGTTCTAGAAAAATTAAATTATGTTCTTTGGCGTTCCAGGACCTTACTTAACAAAGGAACATAAGGTTCTGATTTTTATTTATTTATTTCGTTAGTTTTTAGTAGAGACAGGGTCTAACTCAGGCTGGATGGAGGGCAGTGGCGTGATCACCAGTCACTACAGCCTTCAGCTCCCAGGCCCCCACGTCAGCCTCTGGAGCAGCTGGGACCACAGGCATGCACCACCACAGACGGCTCTTTTTAAATTTTTTTGTAGAGACGAGGTCCCACTGTGTAGCCCAGGCTGGTCTCAAGCTCCAGGCCTCAAGAGATCCTCCCTCCTCGGCTTCCGAAAGCCCTGGGACTGCAGGCAGGAGCCCTTGTGCCCAGCCTAAGGTTCTGATTGGCTGGCTCTTCTCAGGGACCTGCAGGCAAGAGGTGGAGGGAGTGGACCAGTTCCCAGAGCCAGCTGTGGATGTGGAGGGCTCCAGGGTCAGATCTTCCTGCCTCCCCCCAACGAGGAATGTTCCCCTCCTATCAGAATGAGGCTGTGGGGAGAGCCGCCTCGCCTTCTGCCTGCCGGCAGATGAATCCCTGGTTCCCTGAAAAGAGCAGGCACTCTGCAAAGGTTTCCTGGATCACTGTGGCCATCCCCAGAGTCTCCAGGTGTTACAAAAAAAAAAAAAAAAAAGAAAGAAAGAAAGAAAAGGCAAGTTCCAGCCCAGATCTGGCAGCAAAACACTCGAACACTCCACTACCCGCAGGACGTGGCCTTGACCTGAGTGCCCTCCGCACCCCACGACACCCACTGAGCTCTGCAAACAACCGTCTGTAGATTTCTACTTTGTGGCTTCCAGGGTGAGAGTCCCGTCCCTTTTGTGAGCACAGAAGATTGGAAAACAGGTAGTTTCCAAATAGTTATTTTTACCCTGGTCAGTCATCTGGAAAAATATTAGATTCTATTCATGGTTGGCAGTCACGCTCTGCTGTGTTGCTTGGCACGGTGAGCTGCCAGATTGCGTCAGGACACAGGGCCACTTGAGCAACCGCCACACACAAATGGGAGGCTGTGCGGTCCTGGCCTCACTTCTGATAGGGCAGGACACACTCGTCCAGTGTTTCCAGACCCGAAATCTAGAGTGATTCCAATTGTGTATTGCTAAGGGAAGCAGCGTCCCCAGCACCTTCCCTGCTGAACCAGAGATGAGTCACAGCTGCCTGGAAGAAACAAGGGCCCAGACTGTCAGACGTGGAGAATTCAGGGTGTTTCACCCAGAAAGAGGCAAAGTGCTGGACTTGTGTTTCTACCTGTGGAGGGGAGGGCTGTGGAGCAAGGGCTCTGGAGCCTGGAGTTTGGATTATCCACATTGCCGTGCCCTTGGGTCACACAAACACAGTCAAGAGCAGCACTTTCTAGGGCCACATTTTAAGGGGGACACTGAAAAGGGTCCTCATTTAAGGGTAACCAAAGGAAGGTGTCCTGGCTAATAAAACAACAACAACCAAGTTATAGGGGCCTACCCTGGAAGGGAGGAGTCAGGGGTGGGAGGAAGATTTCTAGTTTTAAAACACCCCAAGGTCTGTCCAACAAGAGACATTGACCTTAGCATGTTAGAAGTTGGTTGGTTTTGCAATACAAGGAAAACTCTCTGGCTAGTCACAGGGGCTCACATCTGTAATCCCAGCACTTTGGGAGGCTGAGGCGGATGGATCACGAGGTCAGGAGTTCAAGACCAGCCTGGCCAAGATGGTGAAACCCCATCTCTCCTAAACATATAAAAATTAGCCTGGTGTGGTGGCAGGTACCTGTAATCCCAGCTACTCAGGAGGCTGAGGCAGGAGAATCACTTGAACCCAGGAGGCAGAGGTTGCAGTGAGCTGAGATCGCGCCATTGCATTCCAGCCTGGCGACAGAACAAGACTTTGTCTCAAAAAAGAAGAAGAAAAGAAAACTCTCCAAGCTGTGCTGTCCAGCCACAGGAACGGCTGCCTTGAAAGTGAATTAAAGAAGGGTTGGGAGATACATAAATTTCCTGGGATTTCCTAACAGAGACCCCTGAACTAGGTGGCTTCAAACAAGAGAAATGTATCCTTTCACAGTTCTGAACACCACAAAGTTGAGATAGTTACACTGGGCCCAAATCAGGATGCCAGCAGGGCTGTGCACCCGGAGGCTCTAGGAGAACTCATTCCTTGCCCTCTGCCCTCTGGTGGTGGCCAGCATTCCTTGGCTTGTGGCTGCATCACGCCTTCTTCTTGTTAGATTTTTGTTGTTGTTGAAAGGGTCTTGCTCTGTCACTCAGGCTGAAGTGCAGTGGCACAATTTTGGCCTACTGCAGCCTCCATCTCCCAGGTCAATTGATCCTCCTACCTCAGCCCCCCACGTAGCTGGGACTACAGACACACATCACCACGTCCGGCTAATTTTTGCATTTTTTGTAAAGATGGGGTCTCACTATATTGCCCAGGCTGGTTTCGAACTCCAGGGCTCAAGCCATCCGCCCACATTGGCCTCCCAAAGAGCTAGGATTAGTCGTGAGCCACCATGCCTAGCCCCACTCCATCTTCTAAGTGAACATCTTTGTTCTCTCTCCACCTCTCCACTCCAGCTTCATATCGCCTGCGTGTGTGTGTGTGTGTGTGTGTGTTTGTGCTAATCTCCCTGATTCTCTCTTACAAAGACACTTGTGATTGCATTTAGGATGGAACTAGGAAATCCAGGATAATCTTTCCATCTGAAGATGCTTCACTGAATCACATCTGCAAAGATTCCTTTTCCAAATAAGGTCATATTCTTAGGTCGCAGGGATTAGGACCTGGTATCTCTGAAGGTCATGATTCAGCCTCGTACTGTGCTAGGACAGCTTAGTAGCGGAGCAAGTGCACTCTGCCATTTGCTATTGTTCAGCTTTGCCATTTACCACCTACTTGACCTTTCTAGGCCTCAGTTTTGTCCTCTGTGAAATGGGGATCCTAGATCCTATTACCTGGGATTGCTGTAAGGACTGCAGAGGATACCATGTCTTGTGTACACAGCACCCAGGAAACTTCATCTATAACCATGTCGCCAATAGCTTGGCTGGTTTGTGACATGGATGTCATGGGAGGGAGAGCTGCAGGGGGCTCATGCCGGGAGTTAATTCCTAGCTCCCTGCAAGTTCCTACCGTGGCTGTGCTGGCTTGGACGCTCTGGACATTGACTCTTCATTGTTTTCCCGGTCTTATGGCAATGCTGGGTGCATAGCAGATGCTCAAAAAAAAAAAAATGAGCCATAAGAAATTGGTGCCCTCATTGGTCAAACATGGTCAGATATGGACAATGCCAAATGCTTCAAAGTAACAGACAGGAGAAAGCGCCACACAGACACTGGATGGGAACGTCGTCCTCGGGGAGAATGCATTCCTTTGGATTAGATAAGACTCTTTCTCCAAATGCTCACAATCTCTCCTAGCTGCAGAAGTCACTGATGGCAGCTTCCACAGATGCCTCGGAGGGTTTCACAGCGCTTGAAACACCAGGTTGGCAAGTCCCCCATCCAGTGATCCAAAAAGCCACTGGCATCTTAACTGAAAGAGTGAATATGTTTATTAAAAGAGGTAAAGTATGCCTTGCCAGCCGCGCGCGCTCCGAGCCTTCTTTCTAAACACCATTCCGCTGTGTTCTTTTCAAATTCATACAGACACCATTTCAATTTTAACTGCACTCTGCTTGGAAGCACTCCTCATAGAATGTGCTTTTAAGTGGCCGGTAATCTGGGTGGGCCATCTGTTGTCCCAGCCATGTGCTCTCTCGTTCCATGTCAAGTTTGAGATGACGGCAGCGAGGAGGCAGGGCTGGAGCCCTGGGTGTGGGCTGGGGGCTGCTGTTCAAGCTGCTGGGCCCGCTCGCGTTGACCCACTTTCCTATCTGCAGGGCGTTTCGCTGTCACCCCATCCTCCACCGAAGTGGATACAAAATGCTTCGGGCTGTGTCCTGCCTGTACAAAAATAGAACCGACAGTGCTTTTAGCAGACTTTTCGGAAAAGCAATGGTAGCCCTTCCTTCCTTTCTCAGTGAGACATATGTTCCCAAGAAACAGACTTTAAAAAGCTGAGTGGTTGTTAGAAGGCCAGGCAGTGGGGGGTCTTTTTTGATTCCAGGGTTCTGGTGACCCTGGAGACAGGGGTGCCACCCACACTCTCAGGTCCCAAGGTTTGGGCCACCCTCAGTTGAAGCATTTCTGCTTTTCTTGCCGCAAAAGAAAATACCGTAAAGTATGAACCAGCATCCGTGTCTGTTTCCCTGCTCAGTGTGCAGAAAGTCACTGGACAATCCTGTAAAAAGTATAGACGTGTCTTTTAAGAACGGTGTTCTACCCCACAGCCTAACAGTGTTATTGGCAGCATCAGAATTTGGATGGCTGTCACTAACCCTGTCCGAGTGAGCCTGTCCAGATTCCAGTAATAGATGCCCATCTACTGGGAGGTGGAGTGGCAGGGTTTTCATTGGAAAAGCTCACCTTCACAGGGACCAAGATTCAAAAGAGGCAGCTTAGTCTCGGGTTGGAAGGAGGAGACAGCAGGGCTATCTCGCCTGGTGGTGACTGGGCATTACTTTGGATTCTGAGCCTCTTGACAGCCAAGGCAAAAAGGGAAATGAGTTGGATTGTGTTGGTTTTCTCTTTTTTTAATTTGTGATTGAGAGAAAGCAGATACCTGTGTCTAAAAACAGAATTTTTTCACGATAATGGAAAGCATATATCCTACCAATCCTTACATAAGAGGCTTTGGGAAGCCACACATTATAAAATGACTTTCTTTACCATGCTTTTGCAAACTACATTTTTAAAAGTTCCTCGTTGCTCGTATTTTTTTCTTTTTCTTTTTTTTTTTGAGATGGAGTTTCGCTCTTGTTACCCAGGCTGGAGTGCAATGGCGCGATCTTGGCTCACCACAACCTCCGCCTCCTGGGTTCAGGCAATTCTCCTGCCTCAGCCTCCCAAGTAGCTGGGATTACAGGCGCGCACCACCATGCCCAGCTAATTTTTTGTATTTTTAGTAGAGACGGGGTTTCACCTTGTTGACCAGGATGGTCCCGGCCGCTTGTTTTTATAGAACTTACCTTCCGATGTGAAAATATTGGTGGCTAGCCTGGGGGCCATCGAGTTTTTATATAATCCTTACTGCCCAGATACTTGCTGTACAGCCAGAATTTTTTCAACCAAAAAAGAGCTTCAGTGCTGTTTGAGCACTAGAATATATATAGGTTGGTCCATCAGAACGTTGCTCCCTAAGGCACGGATTTCAATAGGAAAGCATGAAAAGGACGGTAAAGGAAACGGCCTGATTTCGGAGTCCTGCTTCCTGACGGGGCCACTGTTTACTGCGTGATCCCAGAGTCATCCCAGTGCAGAAGTTCTTGTGCAAATGATCAAGTGCTTGCTTGTCGTGAATCAGAGTGGCCCGGGGCCCTGGGACAGGCTGCCAAGTGGGTATTTGCAGACGAGGCACTGAAACCTGACACTGTCAGGGCCATTGCTGCAGATGTTTTCCATACAATGGCTGCTGGCGGGTCCCGAGAGAGATAGCGTTCTGACTTTGCAGAAATCACAGATTCTGGACCTCAAGAGCGCCACGACTCAATGCTATTCCCGGTGTGGACCGAGGCCCACTTGGATGACCCCCACCCTCTGACGTGGCTCAGTGATAGAGGGGCTGCGCTTTCAGCTTCAGACCTCTCGCCTCTCTGTTTCATCTCAGATATCCCCGTCACCCGGTGCAATCCTGAACTACCTTCCAAAATTACTCAGAAGCCTGGGGAGAGAGAATATCGATGCCTCTGTTTTGAATGAATGGGTTTCATTTATAATTGGTTAAAAAAGAAAGCAAGTCCTGTCCTGCATGACTCAACTTGATCAATAGATCGGTGGGAACCGAGCTGAGACGAGGCCGCGTCACTTGCTTCAGAAGATAAAACCGCCCTCGCTGACCCTATGCTGGTCTTCTCTTTCTGTGATTTCACAGATTGCCCTACACTCAGTGACTACAGGATCCTCAATGTCACCGGTGGCGGTTTTCAAGTATCCTGGCGTTTGAATTCTACGCAGAACCGCACTTTCTATGTCCGGGTTTACCGGGGTGAGGAGTTGCTCAGGAGCGCCAGGACACGGGGCCTGGCACTGGCAGTATCTGGGCTGGAGGCTGGAGTGCTCTACAGGGTGAAGACCAGCTACCAGGGGTGCGGGGCAGATGTCTCCACCATGCTGACCGTCAAGACCGGTAAGAAGGCCACCAGCCAGAGACCCCCGTTAGCTCGCAAGCTTGCCGTCCTCGGTCCCAGTCCTGTGGCTCCGGCGCTTTGTGGGCACCAGTAGTCACGGATCTCCCCGCACTTCCTCCGTTCCCTCCAAGCTGTCCCACAGCCTGCCCCACATTGCACTCGCCTGCTGGTACCTTCCCGGGCTCCCTCGCTTCCCTTCATCTCGTCCTGTTCAGGGTTCACTCTGCCGTGAGAGGGGACGACATGTGGACTCAGAAGCATCGACAAGGCATCAGCTAGAGGGAAGCAAAGAAATATAAAATTGTGATAATGAAGCAGAAGGTGGCAGCTCCTGGCAGGCAGATCAGGACCTACCCTGTCATGCTTACCCTGCGGCGCCGAGGCCGTCTGAGTTCCTGAGAGAGGAGCATTGCTGTTGTTTTCGTGCCTCGCTTCCGCGTGATGCGTGCAGAGCGAATGCAGTGCCCACCATATTTGTGCCGGGAGGAAACTTTTTTCTTTTTGAGACAGGATCTTGCTCTGTCACCCAGGCTGGAGTGCAGTGGTGCGATCACAGCTCACTGCAGCCTCAACCCCTTCCCCTCAAGTGACCCTGTGATCCTCCCACCTCAGCCTCCCTTGTAGGTGGGACCACAGGCACACACCACCATGCCTGGCTAATTATTTAATTTTTCATAAACATGGAGTCTTGCCAGGTTGCTCAGGCTGGTCTCAAACTCCTGGGCTCAAGTGACCCCAGGAGGAAACCCAGGAATGACTTGAGCAGCGCCCACCCCACCAACCCCGTGCCCTCCGGAAAAAACTTACATGCCAACATCAGGCACAAATAATTTGGAAGACTCTTGGATTACCGACCTGCTCCACATCCCAGCCTTTTCTTTCCTTTTCCATATGATACAAATGCCTTTTTTTTTTTTTTTTTTTTTGTAGAGCCGTTTTTAAGCAGCTCAGTTTGCTTTAAAGGCCTTGTCTAATTCCATCTTGTCTAATTTCTCCTTGTCATGAGCCTGTGATGCCGGGAGGCAGCAGGTGTTATGGTGGCAGCTGATGCTCAGAGCCTCTGGGGAGTCCAATTCCCAGGGCCCTGGAGGAGGCCGCCTGTGCACAGTGCTCTGCGATTTGTTGGGGCCTGAGAATCAGACACAAGGGGTGCTCCTCCCTCCTGCTAAGACAGGAGATCCACAGGGGCCCTAACTGGGAAATATACAACATACAACATCGATGGCATTTCTGCTGCCTTAAGTGTGGCGTGCACAGGTGACACACTCTCTGATGGCCCATACCTTGCCAGCTGGCTGAGTGCCAGGGTGGGGCACAGCTGTGGGTGGCTGTTACATAACTGGAGACATGTGCAGAATTGTGGCCAGTCTGCTCCCGGGCCCGCCGGCTCTTGGGTTGTGCATGCTGGGTTTCCTCTTAGTAATGAGAGACGAATATTCCATGTCCCATCTTGAACCTTTTTTCCATCTTCGTTTATGTCCAAAAATAAGGCAACCTCCCTTGTAAGTGAGCAACCCTACCAGTTTGACTGTCACAGAGCACGTTCTTGAGAGGCGGGACTTTCAGAGCTCAATGCTGGGACGTCCCCAGGCAGGTTGGAATCTGTTGGTCACCCTGATGTTGGAGGCCTGAGTAAGGGCCCCATGTGAGTACCCGCTGGGCCCTGTGATTGTGAACAGGGCAGAGGAAAGCTGCAGCCACCCCACGGGAAAGGACCCTTTGTGCACTGGTTGAATCCCAGTTCCTGTGGGTATGGCTTGTGTGTGACGTTTGTACCTCCTTCCTGGGATGCCTCTGCCCTGGACATAAAAGTGTGTGTTTATTCTTTCATTTCTTACATTTATTCCCCCCAATTAGGATACCTCAATCGAAGATTCATGCCTCACTCTATTAAAAAAAATTCCCCACCAAAGAATAGGCTTCACAGCAAACATTAACAGAAAAGTGTGCGACTTTTGACCACGGGCTGATCTGTTTCACTGTCTGTCTTAGAAGCCCAGGTGTTTGAAGTCACAATAAAGATCGTAAACCGAAACCTGACGGAGCAGTTACGTGACCGCAGCAGCGTGGAGTACCAGGCCTTTTCCAGAGAGCTGCTTCACGAGGTAAAGCCGCAATGCAGACACACAAACCTTTTCTTGGGTGTTTTGAGCGAGGCCATCAAACAGAAGCCGTGAATTCCTGCCCAGCTCTTCCTCTGGGATTGTGGCAAAAATACATGTTATTTCAGCTTCAGGGGAAGCCAAAGGCAAATCGCACAGTAATTTCTCAAGTTTCCCCCTGCTTTCATTCGGTACTTAATCCAGATACTGGGGCCATCCCTCTTTAAAATATGTGCCTTTATTCAAATGGTCTACACCACTTAATCCTACTGCTGGGTTTTCTGCGGAATCTTCTGTCTGAGGGCTCTGTCCTCCAGTCTGGGGTAGCTTCATTAGCGAAGCATTTATCTACAATCATGGCATCCATTCCTCCCTCGTGGCTAAAGGGAGACATCAGCAGACCAGCCAGGGAGAATCGAGCCAGTGTGCAGCACTGTCTATGCACAGATGCGGCACTGGAGAGAAGAGTGACTTCCTAAGCTGCCAAGAATCACATAAGGTCTGAGGTTTTACCCTCCCTGCAAACTCACAAGTGAGTCTGCCACAGTTTCATGGATGCTGGCAGAAGACATGAGACTCCTGGGCCAGAGACAAAAGACTGTATTACTCACAGCACAGCAGGCAGCATGCATGTGCTTTTGTGCCATTTCCTGCACCGAGTCCCACAGAGGTGATGCACGGGGCCCAGGGAACGAAGCACGCAAAGTGCGTCTGCACCTGAGCTGAGGATCCCTGATCCTAGGGAACCTGAATCTTTTATAATGGGTGCAGGCACTTGCTCCAGAAGTAGAAATTATCTGTTACATTGGACAGTAACAAGCCTGCCCTTTGCTCTGGAGGGGGCCACTATCTCTCCCTCCCAAGGCTGTTCACTATGCAAATATCCTTGGAAAGAGATTCTAAAACAAAGGGCTTCTACTTGCAAGATGTGTAGAAATGCCGGAGAGCCACAGAGGATGCTTCCCAACATTCACCTGCAGGGGAATCCGGTTTTGAATGTTTTCAGATAATTCCCTCTTTTTTAATGTTAACTCATCGTGTGTGCAAGTGTGGGGTGGTGGAAAGGCAGGGAACCAGGCTGGTATCTCCCTTGCTTGGGCATGGGCAGTCCTGAGCACCTGGCTCTATGTGTGTGTCTCCTGCAGGATACAGCCTAGTAAGTGAGGGGACAGCTGCAAATGGCCGTAGGCATTGTTCCTTGGTGAGGCCTCTCCATCTATCAATCCATCTATCAGTCCATCTATCAATCCATCCATCATCAATCCATCCATTAGTCCATCCATCAGTCCATCCATCAATCCATCTATCAATCAGTCCAGTAGTCTTTCTTGGACACTCACACATGTGACCTTCGTACCAGTTTTCAGGACACTCAAGAGGGGATTGTTCATCTGATGCTCCACAACTGGGAGCTTGATTGTAGTGGTCACTGTGAGTCTCCAGCACACACCAGGTGAGGCCCGGCCGTCCCAGGGAAAGCTCAGCTCAGGTGCTGTGAACAGGAGGCTCTCTGCTTGCTCTGAGAAGCTGGTTGCTGGGTGCCTCCTATTGATTGTAGAGGAGACAGAGAGGTCCATGTGCCATCCATCGGTCATGCCTGGAACCCTGCTTAATGGTGGTGAAGGCGTGCATGGGTGTCTGCCCTGTCTGAATAGCTGTTGCCTCTTCTTGGCTAGGTCGAGAGCTCCTTCCCGCCGGTGGTGTCTGACTTGTACCAAAGTGGGAAACTGAGGATGCACATCGTGTCTCTCCAGGCGGGAAGCGTGGCCGTGAGGCTCAGGCTTACCGTGCAGGACCCCAGGGTTCCTGTGGGTGTCTCCACGCTGGCCCCAATGCTCCAGTCCCTGCTGGCAAGCACAGTGTTCCAGATTGACCAGCAGGGGACACTCGTGCAAGGTACAGTCCGGCCATCCGCTCTGCTGCCTGCTGCCCTCCAGCTCAGAAGCCCTCTTGGTGATTTTATTTGAGTCAGTCTTTCCATTATTTCAAAGGGTAAAGAAATGTAAATCCTTATTCTAGCTTCCTCCACCGGAACCAGGGGCCGGGGCAGTAGCCCTGAACAACCAGCCCACCTGCGTCTCACCAGTCAGCACAGGACACTGAATGAAACGGGGCTGGAGGGTCCCCTCTGCGGAAGGGGACAGGAGTTCACTGTGTCTGTGGTCAGGTCCCCCTAGCACTTCTGGGCAGCTGTGCAATTGCCCACCTGTGGGTCTATTTTTTTTTCTTTCTTTTTTTTGAGACAGGGTCTTGCTCTTGTTACCCAGGCTGGAATGCAGTGGCATGATCTCAGCTCACTGCAACCTCCACCTCCTGGGTTCAAGTGATTCTCCTGCCTCAGCCTCCCGAGTAGCTGGAATTACAGGTGCCCACCACCACGCCTGGCTAATTTTGTATTTTTAGTAGAGACGTGGTTTCACCATGTTGGCCAGGATGGTCTCACCATGTTGGCCAGCTCGGATGATCCACCCACCTTAGCCTCCCGAAGTTCTGGGATTACAGGTGTGAGCCACTGTGCCCAGCCTCTGTGGGTCTATTTCATTACCTTGTGTGTTGTTTCATTTTACTTGGTGTTGCCTTAAAGCAGGAGGTCATGGACAGAGGACAGCTGAAAAGGCAGAGAGTTAAAGAGAGAGACAGAGACCAGGTTTTTGCCATCCCACAGCAGGCACAAAGCTCTCTCCTCACAGTGAGGCCATATGCAGTCTCTAGATCCACAAGCTCCAGTTTTGGGCTCAATCTGTGGAGTGGGCATCTCCTGGGGTGCTGGGTCTTGGAGCTCAGCCACGTGCTGGCTTGCAGTCCCAACCTTCCCCCACCAGGAGGTGCTGGGAAGAACTGGGGGGGGCGTTAGGGGGCATCTGTGCTTCAAAGTCATGCCTGGAAACCTCAGCCTGGGGGTCAGTCTGTTCACTTGGCATCCCCTAAGGATGGGGATACTGCAATGTCCCTTGTACCTGGTGAGATGCCACCTAGCTGGGCTGCAGGGTAGGGCCTGTGGGTGGGGTCCACAGTGTATGCCCCAGCAGGGTGCTCAGTATGTGACTTCATGATCCAACCTTCTGGGGGATTCAGCCTTCAGATGGATGCAGCCAAGCCCATCCTCCACACCTCCCTGCCTCCCTCCTCCTGTCCTCTGGGACCAGGGCTCAGGAGATGCTGGAACCCTGCCAAATGAGAACTTGGACAGCAGGGATGTCATGGGTTGAGTGGTGGCCCCTCCAAAAAGATATGTTCACCTGGAATTTCAGAATGTGACCTTATTTGGAATAAGGGTCTTTGCAGATATGATTAAGGTGAGGATGTCAAGATGAGGCCCTCCTGCCGTTGGATTTGGGGTGGGCCTGAAGTCCAATGACAAGTGTCTTTATATGAGACAAGAAGAGGAGACACAGACACAGAGGCCAAGATTGGAGTGACACGGTCGCAAGCCAAGGAACTCGTGGAGCCACGAGATAAGACCCTGGAAGAGGCATGGGAAAGCTCCTTTGCTGGAGCCCAGAGGGAGGGCAGCCCGGCCGACACCTTGAGTTTGGACTTCCGGCTTCTGGAATGGTGGGAATATATCATCTGTGTCATTTCAGGCCCCCCAGCTGGTGGTGTTCGTGATGACAGCCACAGGAGGCTCATGTCTTGCATCCTGCGGACTGGATGCTCTGTCTTAAGTATTCCCACCACCCATTCCCCACGCAGTTCCAGTGTCCCCGCAGAAGGTGTTAAGCTCCTTGGGCAGGCTCTTGCCCGGCGGGGTCACCGCAGGCTCTGGGCTGCTTCCTACACCTTTCGGAGCTGAGGTGCTGCTGCGGGCCAGTCCCTGAGCTGGGGGGTTGGCTGTGTGGCCAGCAATGGTCACGCCTTGGTCTGTGCGTGGCTGGGGAGATAGCCCTGCCTCTGCTATCTTTTGGCTCTGTTACCACTGGTGTCTTCAGACTCCACGGCTAGGGGAGCAACCGTGGGCACTGCCCCTACCTGGGGAGGCAGTGTGAGGCCTGAGCCCAGCTTCCATGGGGACTCCCACCCCTCCCTGAGAGCCCCACCTTCACGGCGAGGACCTGCAGAAGACATTTGATACCACTGCAAAAAAAAAAACCAAGAAACCAAAACACAAAAAGAGCTCCTTGGAAGAAGAAAAGGCATTTGCGCTGTGGCCCACATGGAAACACTGTCGTTGGCACAACTGGAGCTTCCCTGAGTCGTTCAGGAGCGCGCACTGCCCGTGGGTGACAAGGGCCACAGCCCGTGCAGGGGTCAGGCTGTCATGACCTTATCTTTACCGTTAGGCCATCCATCCTGGGGCCTGGGGTTTCCTGAGCCAGTCGTGGTGAACTGTGCCGGTGGCCATGTGTCCAGTCTTTCCCCAGGAAGGTACGGCCCGTGCTGGGAGGCCTGGAGGCCGAGCCGCCCCCTGTGCCTATGAGCTGCACCCTCACAGTGCAGCCATGCCTCCTGCTCACTGCCTCATGGGAGGCGGCGGAACCGGTTGGAATCCCAGCTCTGACACTCACTCACTATGTGACACTGCACAGATGACTTCCTCTTTCTGGGCCTCAGGATGCTCCTCTGTGAAACGAGAAGATTACAGCAACATGCCCCCTCCTATGGCGGTGGGGTAAATCGAGGGACAATGCCTGCGTGGGTTTGGTCCAGCGCCTGCGCATGGCGACGGGCATTTCCGATGTTCCTCCACTGTTCAGGGTTAACTCCAGGATTCACTTTCATATCTTGGCTGAGAGCTCACCTAGGAAGGTCGCCTAGTGACCCTTGGGTTCCCACTGGCCCTTCCTCATCTCTGGGCTCCTCTCTCTGCCCCTCACATCACTCCCATTCAATCTCTTGCTCCTAACAGCACCGCCCCTGCTCCTCCTCTCCCCCATTCTCAGGAGAGATTCTCATACCGTGCCTGTTTGTCCTAGAGTGAGGGCCATCAATGGGCTTCTATGAGGCACTGCTGTGAACCCTCTGCACCAACCTCGGCCAGAGGAGCGGGACCCCCGCTGGCATCCTTCTACGTGAGAGGCCATTTGGGTCTTCTGGGGCCCCGGAATCATGCTGCTTCTCCTGGGGCCAGTCAGAGCAGACTGAGCTGAGCTCCTCAAAGATTCCCGTCAGCTGCCTGCTCCCACCGGCCTCGCCACTGTGCCAGGCCCTTCCAGCCCCTCTGCAGACTGGGAGAAGGGCCGTGAGCAAGGGTCCTGGCCTGGGGCTGTTGCCGTCCCCCTCACCTGCTGGCCAGGCTCACCTACTGCAGGCTGCTTCCTTTCCTTAGGCTCACGGGCACTGTGGTTTGTCCAGCATCCATTCGCGGTGGCATTAGGCCCAGGTGCTCTGTGCTCTCTTTCTCCCAGTGTGAATCTGACACATGGCCCCAGGAGAGTCTGAGGGGCATCACTTCCAGAGAACACCCTGGGCCCTGAAGGACAGCTCATGGTCATACTGAGGAGCCTACGCCTTGCTGGGACAGGGTGGCCCAGGGGGTCCGGGGTCTGTACCTGCTCCCAGACCCTCTCCAGCTTGTTGTTCTGGGTGGGGCCAGCTCAGGAGGGGCACCTGGGCTAGGAGCCTCTGGAGCAGCTGTCCCCACCCCTCCAGGAGAGGGCTCAGCCCTTGTCCCAGCTGAAGGGCCAGTGGGAGGAGCATGCAGCATCCTTCCCTGGGTTCCCGCCCCCTCTGGACCCACGTCTGGCCAGCCCTCGAGGGTGCAGAGGCTCACTGGCAGCTCTTCTGCTCCCACACCTGCCTCTTCCTATGAACTGCAGGGCTGGCAAGCCTCAAGGCTTAATGCAGGACTAAACACAGCTGCCAGCGCTTCTTCTGAGCTTGCTTGGGAGCTGTCTGGGGGGACGGGGGAGTGAAGGCTAGGTGAATCACCACGCACCAAAATAGACACCAGGTGCTTGGTGGTTTGAGCCAGCGTCTTGCCTGGTGCCTCTGCTGTCCTCCATGGACTGCAGCCCGGCCAGCCTACGCTCCAGCCCCAACCCGGATCACCCCTGGAGAGGTACCTGTAGGCTGGACGTTGAGTAGCACCCCAGGAAGAGGTGTGGGCGGGCACCAGCAGCGTTCTGATGGCAAGGCAGCCTCCAGGCCATGCCATCATGGTGGCACAGCTGTTGTGTTGTTCTCCAGAGAAGCTGCCTCTGTGGAGACAGAAAGCAGCACAACAGGAAAAACCATGACGAGTCTCTGAGCACTCAGCGGCAGGGTTTTCTTTGCACGCAACTGAACTGGTCCCTCGTCATGGCTTAAATTCCAACTGAGCTGGAGCTTCCTGGCACTCTGGGCACCTCCAGCTGCAGCTTTGCAGAAGCACTCACAGAAGCACTGTCACCATCTAGCAGGGCCCGCCCCGCTGACCTCAGCTCAGTCACCCCCATGGGAACTGCATTGTCCTTGTCCCCGCTGACATTCCCCAGGCAGGCCCTCCAGTGACATGACTTCCCATGTCTTTGGGGCACAGGAGGAAGTGCACACCCGTTGAGACACCTGGGTGGTCTAAAATGGTGCGGCAAGTTCATGTGAGACTCAGGTGGACCCCCTCCCCGGCTCAGTCGTTTTTCTGTTTCTTGGTTGAGACACTAAGTATTGGATAATGTGGGCACATTGAAGAGAAGAGAACGCATTTCAACTTTTTGGGTGTGGAAACAGAATAAGAGAGGGATACATGCACACCTGTGGGTGCTGTGTCACCCAAAGGAAGCAACATTTCTTTGCCCCCAAATTAGCCAGCCGATGTGAAGGTAGGCACAGGCAGGCCATAAGCTGTCACGAGGGTGTTGGACGGATGCCCCGCCTCTGCCCCAAAAGTGCCCCTGCTCCGGCCATTCACCGCAAAGATGGCCAGGAAGGACTCCTTCCAGCGCGGGTCTGTCTTCTGACCACTCTGACCATTTGCTCCTGGGTCTTGTCTTGTGTCTCCCCCGGCAGACTGGGACGAGTGTGTGGACAGCACGGAGCACGACTGCTCGCCGGCTGCCTGGTGCATCAATCTGGAGGGCTCCTACACCTGCCAGTGCCGAACAGCCAGGGACGCCATGCCCTCCCGCGCGGGCCGGGTCTGTGAGGGTGTGTATTCTCCCCTACACTGCCAACTCTGGGAAGGCCCCTGGGTGGGGATCTGGGGGTGAGGCAAGGTCCAATTCTCCATCAGGTGCAGTGCTGAGGACCTATGGTAATGTTAGGGACTCACAGAAATATTTCATTTCAATTTCTTTTAAAACTAGAAGAGAAATTAATAGAAGGATAGCAAATATACATAAAACAATGAATCCAGCCTGGATGACACTCATCTCTATCCAAATGCCATTATAAAGTGTAGTTTTTGATAGATTTTTAAGTGGAGGGGCACAGGGGTCCATGAAGGCCAAGTTCCCTGGGCCCACAGAAGTCACGAGGGGGGCCCCTGAACTCTAGACCTGCTGTATCAGCCCCACGTCTTTTCTGAGCCAGTTCTGATGGGTGGGTTGGGGATACCTGGGGTGCTGAGTTGAGCAGCAGGAGGAGGCCACATGCAGACCTAAAATGCGGTGACTGATTAGCAGTGTCCACCTGCACGCAGGTGTGGCAGAGGCACCCAGACGCCGGCTTGCAGCCCCCGAGGCCTTTCTAGCTGGAAGTCAGCGGCTGAGGCCTGTTCCCTGGGAGAATATTCCTTAGCCGCTGCGTGCTGACCGCTTCCGAACACCCCACGCTTGACCTCTCCTGTGTGTCTTACCTGCCTAATGTCCTGCAAGCCGATGGCAGCACCAAGCCCCACACTGAGCACAAATCTGGGGGAAGTTGTCCCATTTTTCCCAAAGCCCTGATGGATTAATCTGAGGCTTGTGAGAACCACGCCCTGCATTCAAGTCAGGGTTTGCAGCCCCTGCCAGGTGGATCCCTCACCCCCTGCTTCAGTTTCCTCATTTATCCAGCGGAAATGTGTGACTTGCCTTCAGGAAGCCCCAGGGAGCCTGTAAACACCGGCCAGTGAGACACTCCTGAAAGCTGGCTGAGCCCGCCTGCCTCCCTGCCCAGGTCCACGTGGGATGCAGAGCTGTCCTGTGGGACATGGGCGGGATCCAGCAGGATCTGACACTGGATGTGTCTTGGCAGGTGACCTGGTGAGCCCCACCGGCGGTGGGCTGTCTGCGGCAACAGGGGTCACGGTCCCAGCTCTTGGCACGGGAATGACAGCCCTCGGCTTAGAGAACTTCACCTTGTCACCCAGCCCTGGGCACCTTCGGAGCACCCCGGCAGTAGGCCAGACCTGGACCCCAGGGCCCCCACCCAGGAGAGGAGGCAGCAGTGTGGTTGGGTATGACAGAAACAACACAGGAAAAGGTGTGGAGCAGGAGGCGCCCAGCATTGCCCCAGGTTTGGGGATGGACCAAGGGAGCCAGGCAAACTCCAGCCAGGGGAGCACCAGCCAGGGGAGCACCAGCCACGAGATCCCCGGCCACAGGAACACTGTCAGGGTGATAGGCACCACCTCCTCCCCCAAGGCTCCTGGGTCAACCCACAGCTTCCCTCCTGGGGCCACAGATGGCCCACTGGCCCTCCCTGAACAGTTACTGGGAAACTCCTCCTGGCCTTCCCCTACCAAGGACCCCACTGGCCATGTCATGTGGCATGCCACACGTCCCACCTGGGAAACACTTCTGAATCCCACGTGGCTGCAAAATGAGAACAGTGGACCCTCTGGCTCTGCAGACCTGCCATCGACCCCCACCCTTACACCTCTGAAGAGCCCTGCCTGTGGTGAGTTCCTCCAATGATGCATGCTGGGGCCTAGGACCAAGAGGGGCCATGCAGCCTATGGGAGCCTCAGGTGGCAAAGCCCCTGCAGCCGTGGAGGTGCAGGCTGCTAGCATGGCTCAGGTGGCATCCTCATCTTGTGCATGAGGAAACGGGTGTCCAGCAGATGGTTTCTGTTCGAATTAGGAAGGCAGCTTGGTCTTCTCACCTGTTCCAGCCCTCTCCTCCCACCTCACAGGGCTCCCTGTTTGCAGCAGCTGGGGCAGAGGTCTGCCTCAGGAGCAGTCTTTGGGCTTACTTGTCACATTAGGTACTGGAGCCATCCCCTGAGGTGGTGGCCACCCCAGTTGTCCTGCCTCCTAGCAGGGCTGTGCCCCAGCCTCCCCAGCCCTGATCAGCGTGATGTCACCTCACAACAATTCTGGACCCCCCAGTAATGGTGCATGCCCATAGCTGTGCTGCATCTGCACTGTTCCACACCCCTCGGCTGTTCTGTCACCCTCCTAAGTGTTCTGCGGCCCAGCAGCTGCTCTGCACACCAATGTGTGCTGCACCCCAACCTTTCTGCACTCCTGGGTTTTCTGTACTCCCAGCTGATCTGACCCCCCCCAGCTGTTCTGTATCTGCCCAGCTATTCTGCACCTCCCCAGCTGTTCTACGTCTCCCCAACCGTTCTGCGTCTGCCCAGCTGTTCTATATCTCCCCGGCTGTTCTGCGTCTCCCCGGCTGTTCTGCGTCTCCCCAGCCGTTCTACGTCTCCCCAGCTGTTCTGCACCTCCCCAGCTGTTCTGCTTCTGCCCAGCTGTTCTGCACCTCCCCAGCTGTTCTGCGTCTGCCCAGCTGTTCTGCACCTCCCCAGCTGTTCTGCGTCTGCCCAGCTGTTCTGCACCTCCCCAGCTGTTCTGCGTCTGCCCAGCTGTTCTGCACCTCCCCAGCTGTTCTGCGTCTGCCCAGCTGTTCTGCACCTCCCCAGCTGTTCTGCGTCTGCCCAGCTGTTCTATATCTCCCTAGCTGTTCTATATCTCCCTAGCTGTTCTGCATCTGCCCAGCTGTTTGCACCTCCCCAGCTGTTCTGCGTCTGCTCAGCTGTTCTATATCTCCCCAGCTGTTCTATATCTCCCCAGCTCTTCTGCGTCTCCCCAGCTGTTCTATATCTCCCCAGCAGTTCTATATCTCCCCGGCTTTTCTGCATCTCCCCAGCTGTTCTATGTCTCCCCAGCTGTTCTATGTCTCCCCAGCTGTTCTATACCTCCCCGGCTCTTCTGCATCTCCCTGGCTGTTCTATGTCTCCCCAGCTGTTCTGCATCTCCCCAGCTGTTCTATGTCTCCTCAGCTGTTCTATACCTCCCCGGCTCTTTTGCATCTCCCTGGCTGTTCTGTCTCCCCAGCTGTTCTAAATCTCCCCAGCTGTTCTGCATCTCCCCAGCTGTTCTGCATCTTCCCGGCTCTTCTGCATCTCCCCAGCTGTTCTATATCTCCCCAGCAGTTCTATATCTCCCCAGCTTTTCTGCATCTCCCCAGCTGTTCTATGTCTCTCCAGCTGTTCTATGTCTCCCCAGCTGTTCTATACCTCCCCGGCTCTTCTGCATCTCCCTGGCTGTTCTATGTCTCCCCAGCTGTTCTGCATCTCCCCAGCTGTTCTGCATCTCCCCGGCTCTTCTGCATCTCCCGGGCTGTTCTATATCTCCTCAGTTGTTCTGTATCCCCCAGTTGCTCTGCATCTCCCCAGCTGCGCTGTGACTCCCCAGCCGTTCTACGCCTTCCCAGCTGTTCTGCACCTCCGTAGGTGTTCTGCACCTCCCCAGCTGCTTCACGCACCCTCAGCTGTTCTGCATCTTTCCAGTTGCTCTGCATCTCCCCAGCTGCCCTGTGACTCCCTAGCCGTTCTGCGCCTTCCCAGCTGTTCTGCACCTCCGTAGGTGTTCTGCACCTCCCCAGCTGCTCACGCACCCTCAGCTGTTCTGCCCCCATGTTTGTTCTTCACTTTCCTTGCTGTTCTTCACCCCAGATGTTTTGCACCCTCACAGATGCTCTGCATTGTCCGCTTTTCTGCACACCCAGTTGTTTGTTTACCCCCTAAGTGTTTTGTACCCCCTCTGCTCTACATATCCAGGGTTCCTGCACCCCCTTAGCTGTTTTGCACCCCTTGTCCCACTGTAACCCCCAGCAGTTTTATGTTACCTGTAGAATATTTAGCCATCACCAAGCCCCAGGTGACATCTCAGGAGATTCACAGCAGATCAGTGCAGGAACTGGGTCTCGGCCATGACAGTCCTGTGAGCTTGCAGAGATGGCCTGCCTCTGGATTTTACCCAAATAAACTGTTAAAAGTGCTCTCCATCAGTGCATTTCCTCTGCTAAGCAGTACAGGCTCCAAGACTAAATTCTTAAGCCCATGTAAGTCAGTATTACCAAGGGACCTGGTGTCTTCCTGTAAGAATGGCTCTCTAGCCAGCATTGTCACCAATCCTGACCCTTAGGTGGACCCTGGGTAAATCCACCCAAGGGTCAAGAGTGGACAGTCCATCTGAGGAGCCACCAAGAACCTTCTCGAGAGGCCTTCATTTTGGGGAAATCCAGGGGCCTCAGGGATGTATATGAACCATCTGCTGAAGGAAAACAAAATCAGAAGCATTTGCTATTGTCCTGAGGAGGGGCACAGGGGAAAGGAAGCCCAGGCTCTGGAGCCTTGTGCAGGATCCTGCTCACCCATCACAAGACTTGCCTTGGTGGTCATCACCTGCAAACCCCCTGTGTTCCCATGGTGATGAACTGGATTTTTGGTATCAGGGGAGGCTTCTTGTCTCCTCTCTCCTGGGAATGGCTTGATTTTAACTTTGGTGTTTACACTGCACTTCCCAGTTCCCGTCTCCATTGGGAGGATCGTGGTCTCCAATGTGACCAGCACAGGTTTCCACCTGGCATGGGAGGCGCGTCTCGCTCTGGGCTCTGCCTTCCAGCTCACTCTGACTTCTGCGTGGAGCCCCACGGTGGTCCTAGAGACCTGGGACACGAGTGTGACCCTGTCGGGGCTGGAGCCTGGGGTCTTGCACCTGGTGGAGATCGTGGCCAAAGTGTGTGGGAAAGAAGGAGCCAGAGCTCGTCTGAAAGTGAGGACAGGTAACAGGCTTCCATTTGTTTTTAAACAGGAATAAAAGGTCTGAAGAAGACGTTCAGTGGGTTAAGGCTTAAGAGAGCTGGATTTGTCTGTGGGCTGCTAGGTGCCATTGTTCCTCTCAGCTTAGGGGTATCCAGCCAGCTTCATCCTCAGCAGGCATGCAACAAACAACATCCAGGCAGGAGGCAGCTTATTCAGGAAAAGGCATTAGGCAGCCTTTGGGCACAGGCAGAGGGCTGTGGACCATGCCTGGGGGCTGCGGGTGTGGGCTCGCCTGTGTCCTTGTGGGGATGCGGTACAGAAGACACGCGCGCTGCCCGTCTGTTGAGCTGCACCCATTCCCTCTGATCTCAACAGTCTCAAAGGACTTGGCTTTCAAGAAGGACATCAGCAGATAACCAACAGGCACACAGATGATCTGTGAGCAGCCTGCTGGAGCCAGAGCCCGGGCCACAAAGTAAAGAACTGAGCAGTAATGAATCAAACAGAGACTGCTGCTTGGAGCTGAGCAGTGACAACATTACATGTATTTGGATGAAATTCCTATTTTTTCCATTAGCATTGAAACGTGGGTATTTTCTTCTGTGTACGTTTCCCAAATAGTCAGGGGCGTGTGAGGCTGCAGGTCAGTTTTCACATCCTGGGCAGCTTCCCAAGCGTTGCCAGCAGTGGTCTGTGCAGTGGGGTGCGCACCCCTTGAGGGAGGTGTAAGATGGCCTATTGGGATGCAGTAACAAGAGTTTAGAACGTCTGTCCCAGGTACACCAGGGGACAGACCATGCTGTAAAGCCCTGGTCAGCCATGCCGGGGAAGTTATACAACAGATGGAGTGCATGGCGTTAATTGTGCAAGTTCACGACCAGCTGGAGAGGAGGGAGATTAGTGCTGGCTGGGTGGTCAGGCACGGTGGCCCTGGTGTCTGAGAGCCAGAGCTGGGCCTCCGAAGGTCTCAGCTGCTCTGGAAGGGACAGGCTGCATGTGGGACCCAGAGCCTGCTCTCACCTGTGCACATGACCTGCTGCTGATGGCTTTCAGACTGGGCTGCCCATGCCAGCCATGGAGACTGAAGCAGAGGCCCTCAGGGGCAGCAATAGCAATGATGTCAAGGACATAGAGTTTGGGGTTGGCCCAGGAATGCATAGCAGAATGGCTCTGTGGTTTGTCTTGAGCCTGAGTGAGAAACTCTGGGGAGATGGACTCTAAGCCCCCGAGAGGAGAGCTGTGTCTTTCTTCTTCACTATCTAGAATGCCTCTGGCACATGGCAGGTGCTTCACAAATATCTAGACGGACTGACTGAACACTGGCGTGGCTGCCATGCCAAGGCCAGGATGGGGTGGCAACATTTCTGGGCCACGTTTATGTGCCACATACTCCTAGAAGCCCTCCATGGAGGGAAAAGATTCAGATGGAACAGGTGATACCAAAACAGGGATTGTCCATAGACCAGGGGAGGTGGGGCTGCTTCGGGAGGAAGAAGGGCCCGCTCTAAACAAGGCTCCTGGGCACCCTGTGGGCATATGGGCTCTGAGCAGAGACCTGGCCAGGGTCCTGAGTCCTGGTGTACCTGGGACAGCCCAGTTTGCACCTGTGGCCCTGGCAAAGTTATTTAATGGTGCCTCCACATGCTCTAAGTCACGCCAGCTTGCTGGTAAATTGTTTGAACACCCCGGCATGGGTAACGGCAGCAAGGAAGGAAGGCTGTGTGTGAGTTGTGGGGAGAGTTGCAGGGGCCGGGCTGACTCTGGAAGGTTCTCCCACTGGGCTCAGGCTTTGTCCTGTGTCCTCCTGAATCTGGTTGGCTGTCTCCCCGGGCCCCTGGCACTATTCCTTCCTTCTAGAGCACAGGCCAGCCTTGGTGTGATGCTCTTCCTGGATGTGAGAATATGCTTTTTAAGACTGAAATGATAGTCTGTTATCGAATACATCGCCAATTCCAAATGTGCTTATCCTCCATCCTGCAGCGGCCCAGAAGCTCACTGGAAAGGTCAGAATCGCAAATGTTGGGTACTCAGAATCCTTTGGTAATGCAAGCAGCCAGGAGTATCGACGTTTCCTAGAACTATTCTTCAGGACGGTGAGTTGGCGAGATCAGCCCTTAATTCCTTTCAGGAGGGAAGGGGAGGAAGGCTGATTGAATTCTTGGCAGGTGCCGTGGCTCATGTCTGTAATCCTAGCACTTTGGGAGGCAGAGGCGGCGTGTTGCCTGAGCTCAGGGGTTCGAGACCAGCCTGGGCAACATGGCAAAACCCCATATCCATAAAAAAAAAATACAAAAATTAGCCAGTCCTGGTGGCGCATGCCTGTGATTCCAGCCACTTGGGAGGCTAAGACAGGAGAATCTCTTGAACCTGGGAGGCAGAGGCTGCAGTAAGCTGAGATCGTGCCATTGCACTCCAAACTGTACAACAGAGTGAGACCCTGTCTAAAAAAAAAAGAATTCTAGTTTCATCCAACTAGGAATTTGACTTGAAGGTCCTATGAACTCCTCATTTCTGAGGGAAGCCAGGACCTTAAACTCTGGCCTGGCTCTCTGAGTGTCCCTGGATCCTCCCTGGTACAGACACAGTCAGCAGACACGACCCTTCCTCTGCCACATCCTTGCTTCACGTGGTTTTCTGTCCAGTGAAACCTGTTTGTCAGTTGTGGAACCTATGAAGCAGAAATTCCGTCCTTTTTTTTTTTTTTTTTTAAAGGCTTTACAAAATGAGGTCTGTTTCATAGACCATAAAATCTTCACTTTTAAACTGTAGAGTTCAGTAGTTTAGACTGTTTTGCAAAATTGTGCAACCATCACCACTATCTAATTCCAGAACATTTTTATCACCCAGAAAGAAACCTCACACCCATTAGAAGTTACTCCCAGCTGGGCACAGTGACTCACACCTGTAATCCAAGCAATTTGGGAGGCTAAGGCAGGTGCATCACCTGAGGTCAGGCATTCGAGATCAGCCTGACCAACAAGATGAAACCCCATCTCTACTAAAAATACAAAAATTAGCCAGGCGTGGTGGTACACACCTGTAATTCCAGCTACTCAGGAGGCTGAGTCAGGAGAATTGCTTGAACTCGGGAGGCAGAGGTTGCAGTGAGCTGAGATCTCACCATTGCACTCCAGCCTGGGCAACAGAGCAAGACTCCATCTCAAAAAAAAAAAAAAAAGAAAGAAAGAAAGAAAAAAAAAAAGGAAGTCATTCCCTCTTGCTATTTCCTCCAGTCCCTGGTAACCACGAATCTGCTTTCTGTCTCTATGGATATGTCCACTGTGAACATTTCAAAGAAATAGAACTGTGCAATATGTGACTTTTTCTGGCTTCTTTCAGTTAAAATGAGGTTTTTGGGTGTCATCCACGTGGCAACATGTGTCAGCACTATTTATGTATTTATTTCTTTGAGATGGAGTTTTGCTGTAGTTGCCTAGGCTGGAGTGTAGTGGTGTGATCTCAGCTCACCACAACCTCTGCCTCCCGAGTTCAAGCGATCCTCCTGCATTCCTTCTTGTGGCTAGGGTGCAACTTTATCATGCAGACTCATCCATTTATTCACTGACAGGCACTGGGTGGCTCCCCCATTCTGTTATAAATAGTACTGCGGGGCCAGGCGCGCAGGCTCACGCCTGTAATCTCAGCACTTTGGGAGGCCGTGGTGGGCGGATCACCTGAGGTCAGGAGTTCAAGACCAGCCTGACCAACATGGAGAAACCCCAACTCTACTAAAAATACAAAATTAGCCGGATGTGGTGGTGTGCGCCTGTAATCCCAGCTACTCAGGAGGCTGAGGCAGGAGAATCTGTTGAATCCTGGAGGCGGAGGTTGCGGTGAGCTGAGATCGTGCCATTGCACTCCAGCCTGGGCAACAAGAGCGAAATGCTATTTAAATTAAATAAATAAGCAAATAAATATTGCTGCGATGCCCTTCCTCAACAAAAGTTCTTTCCCTGCCCCTTCCTGCACCCTTCCCTGCCATCCCCTCAGCATTCTCTGGGAGTCTACCTGCTACCATTTAGTGACGTGCATTCTTATGGACTTCTTGAGGTGTAGGGAGTGCCCTTGTCATAATCTAGTGACTTTGTTTGCCTGAAATCTCACATCGTAGCTTTCCCTGAGTCTGGGCACGGTGGCTCACACCTATAATCGCAGCACTTTGGGAGGCCGAGGCGGGTGGATCACGAGGTCAAGAGATCGAGACCATCCTGGTCAACATGGTGAAACCCCGTCTCTACTAAAAATACAAAAATTAGCTGGGCATGGTGGTGCCTGCCTGTAGTCCCAGCTACTCGGGAGGCTGAGGCAGGAGAATTGCTTGAACCCAGGATGCAGAGGTTGCGGTGAGCCGAGATCGTGCCATTCCACTCCAGCCTGGGTAACATGAGCGAAACTCCATCCCCCCCCACCAAAAAAAAAAAAAGACTCCGCATAGAGAGGGTTTGACACTGCCACCTAGTGGTCTAGGTCTGGAATCCCCAGCGCTTCACCCATGCATGAAACGATCCCGCCGCCTTCTGGAGCAGTCCCGGTGCTCCAGCTCATTCCCAGCTCCCGCTGCGTGCATTCAAGAGTTGTTGACAGTTTGACTAATAATATGGTTTGATTAATAATGTGGTTTCATTGATAAGGTTGAATAGTAATTACCATGTTAAACAACAAACGCTGAATCCTTCCACCGGGTTCTGGAGGCCAAATGAGGCGGCTGCATTTCCTTCCCGAGTTTCTTGGTTAATGTTTCCTCTTTGTCCGTTTTTTGGGGATGCTGTTTTTCTGTTTGCCTAGAATTTCAGGACAGCAAATAATTATACAACTTAATCACAGAAGTAGGATGTTAAGAGACACTTCGGGGTTTCACTTGCTGGTAACCGCAGACGTGGATGTCCAGAGGTGTTGTCTGCCTGCCTCGGTGCCTGGTTCCTGCCCACTTCCTAGCAAGGGGCCTGGAACTTTGCTTAGAGGTTGGTTTGAAATGCAGCTGAAAGTGACCTTAGTCCAAGACTATGACAGACTCCCCTGAGAGAAAAAGAGAGGGAAGAACCGATTGTGAAGACAACCATGAACACAGTCGTCTGCCTGTGCCAAGGGCAGCTGGCTCTCCCTGGGGTCCAAAGTCTCGGAGAGGGACGATGGATCTGATCCCCTTGGTGACTCAGAGGCTGGGAGGTGAGTCCATGACCGGGGCCTCGGGCCACTGCACCTGTGAGGACCACCCCTGGAGGAGCCCTTTCCATAGGAGATTTGCACTGTGGATGATTGATGCTCATTACAAAGTTGTTTGCCTTTCTGGGTGCTTTGACCGTGGTGGGTCAGCGTGGAATCATACAGTGCCTGGCATGTGACTCTGCGCAAAGAGACGCAGGCCGTTCAGGGGCAGGAACCTACTGTCCTAGTAGGGGTGGTGGAAATGCTCATGGGAAGCAGTCTGGGGACAGGCAGGGAGGGAGGATGAAAGGGGACACGTTCAGCAGTGCCAGGAGCAAAGAGGCTGTTGCAGAGAAAGCAGCAGAAGTGGCCTCCCTCCCCACCACCCTGCACTCAGCCCCTGCCCTCTGTGGCTGCAAACCCGGAGTATGAGCTTCTAAAAGCCCTTGTGAGCTCCCAGCAAATTTTAAGCCCCATGAGGAAGGGTCTCTGCCTGTGCCCCAAGTCCCATCCTCTACTCACAGGTGTCTTTCTGAAGCTGTTTGCTGGTTTATGGGGAAGCAAGGGTTCTTCTCATATCACAGACGCTCCCAGGCATTTGTGCTGGGCTTGAAAGCACAGCAGATGGGAAAGGGCCCAGAACCAGCCTGTGGCTTTGACCTTTGTGCCACGGGCCAGCCCAGCTGCTGGGCAGACTCCCAGGAGGAGCTGCCTTGGGACAGGCACCTGTTTTCTCTCAGTGTGGGGATCCCCTCACATGGCCTCTTCCCCCACAGGTGTGGGACTCCCTGCCAGCTGCCCTGCGTCAGCACGTGGACGCTGGCGGGGTCAGGATGGAAGTCATTGGTGTCACCAACGGCAGTGTCGTGGTCGAGTTTCACTTGCTGATCATTGCAGACCTGGATGTCCGGGAGGTGGCCTCCGCGTTCCTCACCGCCTTCCAGACGGCGCCTCTGCTGGAGGTGATGGGAGGAGACACCTTCATACAGGGTAGGGAGGCTGGGCGGCGCCTCTGATGGAGGTGATGGGAGGAGACACCTTCATACAGGGTGGGGAGGCTGGGCGGCACCTCTGCTGGAGGTGGTCGGAGGAGACACCTTCATACAGGGTAGGGAGGCTGGGCGGCGCCTCTGCTGGAGGTGATGGGAGGAGACACCTTCATACAGGGTAGGGAGGCTGGGGGGCACCTCTGCTGGAGGTGATGGGAGGAGACACCTTCATACAGAGTAGGGAGGCTGGGGGGCGCCTCTGCTGGAGGTGGTCGGAGGAGACACCTTCATACAGGGTAGGGAGGCTGGGACGGCGCCTCTGCTGGAGGTGGTCGGAGGAGACACCTTCATACAGGGTAGGGAGGCTGGGCGGCACCTCTGCTGGAGGTGGTCGGAGGAGACACCTTCATACAGGGTAGGGAGGCTGGGCGGCACCTCTGCTGGAGGTGGTCGGAGGAGACACCTTCATACAGGGTAGGGAGGCTGGGGGGCGCCTCTGCTGGAGGTGGTCGGAGGAGACACCTTCATACAGGGTGGGGAGGCTGGGGGGCGCCTCTGCTGGAGGTGGTCGGAGGAGACACCTTCATACAGGGTAGGGAGGCTGGGACGGCGCCTCTCCCATGTTCCCGAACCAGCGGCAGCCACTACCCTGCACTTCTGAAAGATGCTGTGTGGTGGCCCTTCCTCCCCCGGAATTAGATGAACATGTGGAATAGAGGGACATCTCTGTCCCTCCCTCTTACTGTGATGATAATGTTTTGAAGGCTGAAGTGCTGAAAACATCTTCAGGTGAATCTGCAGATTCCCGGGGTGCTGTTTTCTTCCCGGGTCTGCTGCTCCTCAGCTACGTGTTTCCATGGGCAGAAGGCAGACATGTCCCTCCCAAGCACCGTTCCCAGGGAGATCCCAGTAAAAATGATTCACAAGAAAAGCAGGGAGAAAAAGACAACGTAGATTCTTTTTCCTTATCATACTTGAACATAAATGATGAACAGCTTATAGATGCATGTGTCGGAAACCAAAGGCCTTTTAAAAGTTGAAGACTAGTATCTTTTTGACGTTTAGAATAAGAAGGACTTCCTAAGGAAAACACGATTTTCAGAGGAAAAGGATGAGATACTACACAGGGATAAATCAAAATAAGGCACAATTTTAAAGCAAAGTTAAAAAAAACTTTCAATAATTTGATGACGTATTGGTATCCCAAGTATATAGAGAGATCACACAAATAGATGAGATCCTGATGGATAAATGCACGGAAGAGCGACACAGATGAGGAGTGAAAGAAGAAACACGGGCGACCGACACAGCTGTGGTGACCACCGGCTTCCCCATTAAAACGCCTTGTACTCTTTGCCCATCAAACTGCAAAAAAGGTCTTCTTTTTCCTGGTGAAAGTGTAGTGAGGCAGGTGTTTACACAGATTCCTGGGGCAGGAGGACGTGCTTACACTTCCTGGAAAGGAATTCAGTGATAGAAGCCACGTGCTTTCAAAGTGGCCATCCACTTCCATTCTGAAACATCACCTCTAATGACTGTGTCCCAGTGAATTTAGTCTCAGTTTGGGTTGTAGTTTAAATACAAAGATGTTCATCTTCAGTGTTACTTCAAATGCCAGAGCTGGAAATCACCAGTTGCTCTAGTAAGAGAGAAGGTGCCCAGTTACTGCGTGTCCCTGCCCCGGCTTGTTGTGCAAACATGGGAATCGAGGCTTGTGGATTTGCATGCTGCTAGTTGGTAGCAGGGGCAAGCTGTGCTCTCAGAGCCTGGCTGCATTTTAAATGGCCGGAAGGAAGTAGGCCCACATGCCAACATGCCCCTGGCCATGCTTTTCTGGTTCTTATCCATGTTCTGCAGTAAACCTGTTTTGCTGTCAGTGAGCGGCTGAGTGTCATGGTGAAAGACAAACAGCCTGGGTGCCTTTTGCCCGGGGGTGGGCTTACAGCCTGGGTGCCTTTTGCCCGGGGTTGGGCTTACAGCCTGGGTGCCTTTTGCCCGGGGTGGGCTTACAGCCTGGGTGCCTTTTGCCCGGGGGTGGGCTTACAGCCTGGGTGCCTTTTGCCCGGGGGTGGGCTTACAGCCTGGGTGCCTTTTGCCCGGGAATGGGCTTACAGCCTGGGTGCCTTTTGCCCGGGGGTGGGCTTACAGCCTGGGTGCCTTTTGCCCGGGGTGGGCTTACAGCCTGAGGGCCTTTTGCCCGGGGTGGGCTTACAGCCTGGGTGCCTTGGGCTGGACCAAGGTGGGTCTCGGGGCCTGGGCATCTCCTGGTCACTCCCTGGAACTGAAGGGATGGCTGTGCTCTGCCCAGATGCCCACCTCCCACCCCGGCCTTGGGCCAGACTCCTCCTTCCAGAACAGCCCTGCACACATCCCTAGCCCACTCCCGGCCCCAGCAGCAGGAAGCAGAATTGGGGAGCTTCACTGTGGACGGCTCTGGCTGGAGTTTCCAGCTTTGTCTGTGAGATGCACAACCCCCCCCACCCCCCGCTGTCGCCCCCAGCAGGCTGTGGGAGCCTGCAAGTCCCCAGGGGTGTTCTTGGGTTTTGTGTTCTAAATGTTGTGTAGATTACGACGAGTGTGAAAGGAAGGAGGATGACTGTTTGCCGGGGACAGCCTGCCGAAACACCCTCGGCTCTTTCACTTGCAGCTGCGAGGGAGGAGCCCCCGACTTCTCTGTACAATATTCTGAGAGACCCTGTGAAGGTAATGTCATCATTTTTTTCTGAATACTGTCTCATCATCGGGTTTTTTAAGGACATTCACGTGCAAAGGGCTTCTTGTCCCTATGAGGTCGTATTTTTATGTCCTGGGCAAGTTTGCAGTGTGTGTGAGTTGTGGTCACATGTGTGCATGTGACGTATGTGTACGTGCGTGTGTGCATGTTCCTTCCCATTCTTTCATACGTGTCCAGGCTTCTGGGCAGTGCCTTATCTCTCCGAGTGCTAGCTCTGACATCCATGAAGAGAAAGTGCATACATACATGAGGTGTGAACCTACAGATGCTGAACGACTGACTTGTGAAACACGCAGCCTTGGACAAGCGACAAGGGGAATGTTTCCTCTCGGCCACTCTTTCCAACCAGCACTTTTGCAGTTAAGAGGGGCCTTAGTGGACTTGGTGTGTGCATGTCCTGTGTATGTGCATGTGTGTACATGTGTGACTGTGTGCATGTGTGTATGTGCATATATGAGTGCACGTGCATACATGTGTGTGCGTGCATGTAAATGTGTGCATGCATGTGTGAGCGTGTGGGTATGCATGCGTGTGCATGCATGTGTGTGAGCATGTGGGTATGCATGTGTGTGCATGCATGTCTGCATGTGTATGTGGTGTGTGTGCACGTGTGTGTGTGGTTGTGGCTGGAACATGTGGTTCCCAGGTGTGGGTGCTGCAGAGTGCAGGGCAGCTCCACTCTGCTCCTTACTCCCTCCCCTCCATGCCAACCCCAAACACAGAGCCACTCTTTGCCTGTTCCTCTTTGTGCCTTGCAGGTGACTCTGCAGGCAACGAGAGCGCCACCCACCCAGAGAGGCCCCTCATGGCAGCAGGGACCAAGGCTGCCTTTGTGCAAGGCATCAGCCCCACCCCCCAGGGCCTGCCCCAACGGCTGAACCTGACCGGAGCAGTCAGGGTGCTCTGTGAGATCGAGAAGGTGGTTGTCGCCATCCAGAAGCGCTTCCTGCAGCAGGAATCCATCCCTGAGTCCTCGCTGTATCTGAGCCACCCCTCCTGCAACGTGAGCCTCAGCAATGGCACGCACGTGCTTCTGGAGGCTGGCTGGAGCGAGTGCGGGACCGTCATGCAGAGTGTAAGGCAGGAGAGCCAGGCTCAGGACACACGCTCGGGCACAGGGCTCAGGATGCACGCCAGGGTGCAGAGGGCTCAGGACGCAGGACACATGCTCGGGCACAGGGCTTGGGATACACACTAGGGCGCAGGGCTCAGGATACACGCTAGGGCGCAGACGGCTCTAGGTCGTATGGGCCTTGATGGGGGGGGTCAGGCAAGACTCTGCACTCCGAGGGGAACCCAGCAAGGGGCATCAGGATAGGACTGAGTTCTCAACCAGGGACCAGGCTGTACCCCAGAAGCAGAAGGGAGATGTGAGTCCACCCAGCAGGGACTCTGGTGCAAAGTGCCTGGGGCAGGCTTCTGAATCAGGGCTTAAAGCTCCTCCCTGCACAGACAGGATGGAGAGCCAGGGGACCAGAAGAGGCAGGAAAAGCCAAGCAGTTGTGTGTGGATATGAGTGTGTGGGTGCTCAGCGGGGTCCGTGGGAGTTTAGGGTCTAAGCTGTCCTACCTCGGAGAAGCAGCCCCGTCCCTGTGGCTCTGCCTCTCGAGGTGCCTTGGTGGGGGGCGCTGCTTCTGGTTGGGGCTCTGGACACACCCCCTAGAGGGGAAGGGGTGACCTCTGGTACTGGGCGGGGCAAAGCTGGCAGATGAAACCCAGAGCCCGCTCCCTTGGGCATGGGTCGTCAATGGCTGGGAGCCGACAAGGTAGGAACGGGGTGGTAGGGTGTCCTCAGCAGGAGCTGGGACGTGGACCTCGGGGCTGGGTAAGGAGCTAGCCCTGGGGAGCAGAGGCCAGAAAGTCCCAGAGGCCGAGAGACGAAGTGGGGAAGTTGGGACGTCAGGTGCCCCCATTGTGTGGAGACTGCTTGGAGCCTGGAGCTGGGACTGAGGGTGGCCAGGAAGCTGAGGGACTCAGGTGGATGGTCTGAGGCCGTCACAGAGCACGAGCTTGCTTGGGAGGCACAGCTCACTCTGCTGAGCTCATTCCACTCCCTCGGGGGCTCCTCGGACCCTCCCTGGGCTGAAGGACGGACCTGCACCATTTCAACAGCTACGAAACGTTCCCTCTCAAGCCCTCAACCTGCACAACTTAAGGAGAACTGCCCGGGATTAGTTTTTATTCCCTTAAAGATTCTTAGATGCCCACGAGGAGGCCAGGCAGTGGCAGCCCTGAGGGCTGTCTGCAGGGGGGATGGGCAGTGATCCGTGGCTACTGTGGCTTCTCGGCAGCTTCTACGGTGAGGGAGGTCTGGGGTGAGAGGTGCATGTGGCCCAGCCTGCTACAGCATCCTTGAGCCTACGCAGGGCTCCTGCAGGGCTGTGGGGCTAGGTGGAGGGGCTGAGGGTTCAGGACAGCCTGCCTGTTGCTCAGAGCACCCCTGCACCCCTGTGGTTCCAGTGGAGAGGCAGCGCCTCCCGGGGCTGGGGCTCTGCAGCCAGCAGCTACCTCTGTTTTTCTGAGCTACACCTGGCTTGATTATTAAGGGCAGTGTGGTTTGGGGCACGTGGAAAGAAAAGGGAAATGTGTCTCTGATGAGTCACCCAGGTCCTGGAATCCACAGGAGCTCTTGGAGGTTTTTGACACTTGTCAGAAACTAAGTTTCCCAGAAAGGCTTATTTGTGCAACTGCCATGAAATCCTCACAGGCTCAGGTTTTGCCCCCTCGGGTCAACAGGGAATCAGCAGAGGCCGACCCTTAGGCTCTCTTAGGTGATTTATGGTTGGGAGATTCATCAGGGTCTCGATGCTTCTGGTGAGAGGCTTTAGAAAAGACCCCTACCCCCGTCCACGCCACCACCTAGAGCCGTGGTCCACAGCAGGGCATGGGGAGCCAGCTGGGGCCTGGGAACTCCTCACACTTCGTTTTGTGATCAGAACGTGACAAGCACGGTGGTGAGGACCACGCTGAGGAACGACTTGCCCCCAGAGGGCATCATCCACTACCTGAAGATCCTGAGCCCCATCTATTGTGCCTTCCAGAATGACCTGCTGACATCCTCCGGCTTCACCCCAGAATGGGGGTAAGGGAGAAGCACCCCCACTGCTCTGTGCCACGTGCCCCTAGAGCACCTGCCCTTTGAGGGTTCTTTAGGATTTCAACCACTTATGGACCCTTCATTGAGACGAAATATGCAAATGGGCGTGGCCGGGCTGCACTGGCAGCTGCTGGCTCCCCAGCCTTCATTCCCACTTTCCACTCAGGGCCAGCTGGAGAAGGCCAAGTATGTCCCCTGGCCAATCCCATCGGATGGTCCCACTTGCAGTGAGCCACTGGCGGGCGCCCACCCACAGCCTGCATCAGGCACCACTTTTGCTATGCTAGGTGGTCCCCTAACCTGCCACCTCCACCATCAGAAGTTAGGGAGGCAACCCCTGGGCCAGCCTGCCCTGAAGAAACGGCCTCCACGTGCTCTCATTTGGGGCTGGTGGGTCTTCTCGTTCATTCACACGCTCCTCTGGAGCTGCATGTTGGGGGAGAAGTGGGAACGGGAGGGGCCGTGATAATGCACCTCCTGAAACACACCTCCCACAAGCTGCTCCCTGTTGCAGGGTTTACACCGTCATCGAGGACCTCCACGGCGCTGGGAATTTTGTTACCGAAATGCAGTTGTTCATTGGAGACTCTCCCATACCTCAGAATTACAGTGTGTCCGCAAGCGAAGACGTCAAGATCGAAGTGGGGCTCTACAGGCAGAAAAGCAACCTCAAGGTGGTCCTGATGGAGTGCTGGGCAACCCCGTCCAGCAACGCCCGGGACCCGGTCACCTTCAGCTTCATTACCAACAGGTAGGGCTCCGGAGCACAGGAACCCCCATCCAGCAATGCCCAGGCTTTATTACCAATAAGTAGAGCTCAGGAGCACAGGGACCCCCATCCTGCAATGCCCAGGCTTTATTACCAACAGGGAGGGCTCAGGAGCACAGGAACCCCCATCCCGCAATGCCCAGGCTTTATTACCAACAGGGAGGGCTCAGGAGCACAGGAACCCCCATCCCACAATGCCCAGGCTTTATTACCAACAGGGAGGGCTCAGGAGCACAGGAACCCCCATCCTGCAATGCCCAGGCTTTATTACCAACAGGGAGGGCTCAGGAGCACAGGAACCCCCATCCCACAATGCCCAGGCTTTATTACCAACAGGGAGGGCTCAGGAGCACAGGAACCCCCATCCCACAATGCCCAGGCTTTATTACCAACAGGGAGGGCTCAGGAGCACAGGAACCCCCATCCCACAATGCCCAGGCTTTATTACCAACAGGGAGGGCTCAGGAGCACAGGAACCCCCATCCCACAATGCCCAGGCTTTATTACCAACAGGGAGGGCTCAGGAGCACAGGAACCCCCATCCTGCAATGCCCAGGCTTTATTACCAACAGGGAGGGCTCAGGAGCACAGGAACCCCCATCCCGCAATGCCCAGGCTTTATTACCAACAGGGAGGGCTCAGGAGCACAGGGACCCCCATCCAGCAATGTCCAGGCTTTATTACCAATAAGTAGAGCTCAGGAGCACAGGGACCCCCATCCTGCAATGCCCAGGCTTTATTACCAATAAGTAGAGCTCAGGAGCACAGGGACCCCCATCCCGCAATGCCCAGGCTTTATTACCAACAGGGAGGGCTCAGGAGCACAGGAACCCCCATCCCGCAATGCCCAGGCTTTATTGCCAATAAGTAGAGCTCAGGAGCACAGGGACCCCCATCCTGCAATGCCCAGGCTTTATTACCAATAAGTAGAGCTCAGGAGCACAGGGACCCCCATCCCGCAATGCCCAGGCTTTATTACCAACAGGGAGGGCTCAGGAGCACAGGAACCCCCATCCCGCAATGCCCAGGCTTTATTGCCAATAAGTAGAGCTCAGGAGCACAGGGACCCCCATCCTGCAATGCCCAGGCTTTATTACCAATAAGTAGAGCTCAGGAGCACAGGAACCCCCATCCTGCAATGCCCAGGCTTTATTACCAACAGGGAGGGCTCAGGAGCACAGGAACCCCCATCCCGCAATGCCCAGGCTTTATTACCAACAGGGAGGGCTCAGGAGCACAGGAACCCCCATCCTGCAATGCCCAGGCTTTATTGCCAATAAGTAGAGCTCAGGAGCACAGGAACCCCCATCCTGCAATGCCCAGGCTTTATTACCAATAAGTAGAGCTCAGGAGCACAGGAACCCCCATCCCGCAATGCCCAGGCTTTATTACCAACAGGGAGGGCTCAGGAGCACAGGAACCCCCATCCTGCAATGCCCAGGCTTTATTACCAACAGGGAGGGCTCAGGAGCACAGGAACCCCCATCCCGCAATGCCCAGGCGTTATTACCAACAGGGAGGGCTCAGGAGCACAGGAACCCCCATCCTGCAATGCCCAGGATTTATTACCAATAAGTAGAGCTCAGGAGCACAGGAACCCCCATCCTGCAATGCCCAGGCTTTATTACCAACAGGGAGGGCTCAGGAGCACAGGAACCCCCATCCCGCAATGCCCAGGCTTTATTACCAACAGGGAGGGCTCAGGAGCACAGGAACCCCCATCCTGCAATGCCCAGGCTTTATTACCAATAAGTAGAGCTCAGGAGCACAGGAACCCCCATCCCGCAATGCCCAGGCTTTATTACCAACAGGGAGGGCTCAGGAGCACAGGAACCCCCATCCTGCAATGCCCAGGCTTTATTACCAATAAGTAGAGCTCAGGAGCACAGGAACCCCCATCCCGCAATGCCCAGGCTTTATTACCAACAGGGAGGGCTCAGGAGCACAGGAACCCCCATCCTGCAATGCCCAGGCTTTATTACCAATAAGTAGAGCTCAGGAGCACAGGAACCCCCATCCTGCAATGCCCAGGCTTTATTACCAATAAGTAGAGCTCAGGAGCACAGGAACCCCCATCCTGCAATGCCCAGGCTTTATTACCAATAAGTAGAGCTCAGGAGCACAGGAACCCCCATCCTGCAATGCCCAGGCTTTATTACCAATAAGTAGAGCTCAGGAGCACAGGAACCCCCATCCTGCAATGCCCAGGCTTTATTACCAACAGGGAGGGCTCAGGAGCACAGGAACCCCCATCCTGCAATGCCCAGGCTTTATTACCAACAGGGAGGGCTCAGGAGCACAGGAACCCCCATCCCGCAATGCCCAGGCTTTATTACCAACAGGGAGGGCTCAGGAGCACAGGAACCCCCATCCTGCAATGCCCAGGCTTTATTACCAATAAGTAGAGCTCAGGAGCACAGGAACCCCCATCCTGCAATGCCCAGGCTTTATTACCAATAAGTAGAGCTCAGGAGCACAGGAACCCCCATCCTGCAATGCCCAGGCTTTATTACCAATAAGTAGAGCTCAGGAGCACAGGAACCCCCATCCTGCAATGCCCAGGCTTTATTACCAATAAGTAGAGCTCAGGAGCACAGGAACCCCCATCCTGCAATGCCCAGGCTTTATTACCAATAAGTAGAGCTCAGGAGCACAGGAACCCCCATCCTGCAATGCCCAGGCTTTATTACCAATAAGTAGAGCTCAGGAGCACAGGAACCCCCATCCTGCAATGCCCAGGCTTTATTACCAATAAGTAGAGCTCAGGAGCACAGGAACCCCCATCCTGCAATGCCCAGGCTTTATTACCAATAAGTAGAGCTCAGGAGCACAGGAACCCCCATCCCGCAATGCCCAGGCTTTATTACCAACAGGGAGGGCTCAGGAGCACAGGAACCCCCATCCCGCAATGCCCAGGCTTTATTACCAACAGGGAGGGCTCAGGAGCACAGGAACCCCCATCCTGCAATGCCCAGGCTTTATTACCAATAAGTAGAGCTCAGGAGCACAGGAACCCCCATCCTGCAATGCCCAGGCTTTATTACCAATAAGTAGAGCTCAGGAGCACAGGAACCCCCATCCCGCAATGCCCAGGCTTTATTACCAACAGGGAGGGCTCAGGAGCACAGGAACCCCCATCCTGCAATGCCCAGGCTTTATTACCAATAAGTAGAGCTCAGGAGCACAGGAACCCCCATCCTGCAATGCCCAGGCTTTATTACCAATAAGTAGAGCTCAGGAGCACAGGAACCCCCATCCCGCAATGCCCAGGCTTTATTACCAACAGGGAGGGCTCAGGAGCACAGGAACCCCCATCCTGCAATGCCCAGGCTTTATTACCAACAGGGAGGGCTCAGGAGCACAGGAACCCCCATCCTGCAATGCCCAGGCTTTATTACCAATAAGTAGAGCTCAGGAGCACAGGAACCCCCATCCCGCAATGCCCAGGCTTTATTACCAACAGGGAGGGCTCAGGAGCACAGGAACCCCCATCCTGCAATGCCCAGGCTTTATTACCAATAAGTAGAGCTCAGGAGCACAGGAACCCCCATCCTGCAATGCCCAGGCTTTATTACCAATAAGTAGAGCTCAGGAGCACAGGAACCCCCATCCCGCAATGCCCAGGCTTTATTACCAACAGGGAGGGCTCAGGAGCACAGGAACCCCCATCCTGCAATGCCCAGGCTTTATTACCAACAGGGAGGGCTCAGGAGCACAGGAACCCCCATCCCGCAATGCCCAGGCTTTATTACCAACAGGGAGGGCTCAGGAGCACAGGAACCCCCATCCTGCAATGCCCAGGCTTTATTACCAACAGGGAGGGCTCAGGAGCACAGGAACCCCCATCCTGCAATGCCCAGGCTTTATTACCAATAAGTAGAGCTCAGGAGCACAGGAACCCCCATCCCGCAATGCCCAGGCTTTATTACCAACAGGGAGGGCTCAGGAGCACAGGAACCCCCATCCTGCAATGCCCAGGCTTTATTACCAACAGGGAGGGCTCAGGAGCACAGGAACCCCCATCCTGCAATGCCCAGGCTTTATTACCAATAAGTAGAGCTCAGGAGCACAGGAACCCCCATCCTGCAATGCCCAGGCTTTATTACCAATAAGTAGAGCTCAGGAGCACAGGAACCCCCATCCCGCAATGCCCAGGCTTTATTACCAACAGGGAGGGCTCAGGAGCACAGGAACCCCCATCCTGCAATGCCCAGGCTTTATTACCAACAGGGAGGGCTCAGGAGCACAGGAACCCCCATCCTGCAATGCCCAGGCTTTATTACCAATAAGTAGAGCTCAGGAGCACAGGAACCCCCATCCCGCAATGCCCAGGCTTTATTACCAACAGGGAGGGCTCAGGAGCACAGGAACCCCCATCCTGCAATGCCCAGGCTTTATTACCAATAAGTAGAGCTCAGGAGCACAGGAACCCCCATCCTGCAATGCCCAGGCTTTATTACCAATAAGTAGAGCTCAGGAGCACAGGAACCCCCATCCCGCAATGCCCAGGCTTTATTACCAACAGGGAGGGCTCAGGAGCACAGGAACCCCCATCCTGCAATGCCCAGGCTTTATTACCAATAAGTAGAGCTCAGGAGCACAGGAACCCCCATCCTGCAATGCCCAGGCTTTATTACCAATAAGTAGAGCTCAGGAGCACAGGAACCCCCATCCCGCAATGCCCAGGCTTTATTACCAACAGGGAGGGCTCAGGAGCACAGGAACCCCCATCCCGCAATGCCCAGGCTTTATTACCAACAGGGAGGGCTCAGGAGCACAGGAACCCCCATCCTGCAATGCCCAGGCTTTATTACCAATAAGTAGAGCTCAGGAGCACAGGAACCCCCATCCTGCAATGCCCAGGCTTTATTACCAATAAGTAGAGCTCAGGAGCACAGGAACCCCCATCCCGCAATGCCCAGGCTTTATTACCAACAGGGAGGGCTCAGGAGCACAGGAACCCCCATCCCGCAATGCCCAGGCTTTATTACCAACCGGGAGGGCTCAGGAGCACAGGAACCCCCATCCTGCAATGCCCAGGCTTTATTACCAACAGGGAGGGCTCAGGAGCACAGGAACCCCCATCCTGCAATGCCCAGGCTTTATTACCAATAAGTAGAGCTCAGGAGCACAGGAACCCCCATCCCGCAATGCCCAGGCTTTATTACCAACAGGGAGGGCTCAGCAGCACAGGAACCCCCATCCTGCAATGCCCAGGCTTTATTACCAACAGGGAGGGCTCAGGAGCACAGGAACCCCCATCCTGCAATGCCCAGGCTTTATTACCAATAAGTAGAGCTCAGGAGCACAGGAACCCCCATCCTGCAATGCCCAGGCTTTATTACCAACAGGGAGGGCTCAGGAGCACAGGAACCCGCATCCTGCAATGCCCAGGCTTTATTACCAATAAGTAGAGCTCAGGAGCACAGGAACCCCCATCCCGCAATGCCCAGGCTTTATTACCAACAGGGAGGGCTCAGGAGCACAGGAACCCCCATCCTGCAATGCCCAGGCTTTATTACCAACAGGGAGGGCTCAGGAGCACAGGAACCCCCATCCTGCAATGCCCAGGCTTTATTACCAATAAGTAGAGCTCAGGAGCACAGGAACCCCCATCCAGCAATGTCCAGGCTTTATTACCAATAAGTAGAGCTCAGGAGCACAGGAACCCCCATCCTGCAATGCCCAGGCTTTATTACCAATAAGTAGAGCTCAGGAGCACAGGGACCCCCATCCAGCAATGTCCAGGCTTTATTACCAATAAGTAGAGCTCAGGAGCACAGGAACCCCCATCCCGCAATGCCCAGGCTTTATTACCAACAGGGAGGGCTCAGGAGCACAGGAACCCCCATCCTGCAATGCCCAGGCTTTATTACCAATAAGTAGAGCTCAGGAGCACAGGAACCCCCATCCCGCAATGCCCAGGCTTTATTACCAACAGGGAGGGCTCAGGAGCACAGGAACCCCCATCCTGCAATGCCCAGGCTTTATTACCAACAGGGAGGGCTCAGGAGCACAGGGACCCCCATCCAGCAATGTCCAGGCTTTATTACCAATAAGTAGAGCTCAGGAGCACAGGAACCCCCATCCCGCAATGCCCAGGCTTTATTACCAACAGGGAGGGCTCAGGAGCACAGGAACCCCCATCCTGCAATGCCCAGGCTTTATTACCAATAAGTAGAGCTCAGGAGCACAGGAACCCCCATCCCGCAATGCCCAGGCTTTATTACCAACAGGGAGGGCTCAGGAGCACAGGAACCCCCATCCTGCAATGCCCAGGCTTTATTACCAATAAGTAGAGCTCAGGAGCACAGGAACCCCCATCCCGCAATGCCCAGGCTTTATTACCAACAGGGAGGGCTCAGGAGCACAGGAACCCCCATCCTGCAATGCCCAGGCTTTATTACCAACAGGGAGGGCTCAGGAGCACAGGGACCCCCATCCAGCAATGTCCAGGCTTTATTACCAATAAGTAGAGCTCAGGAGCACAGGAACCCCCATCCTGCAATGCCCAGGCTTTATTACCAACAGGGAGGGCTCAGGAGCACAGGGACCCCCATCCAGCAATGTCCAGGCTTTATTACCAACAGGGAGGGCTCAGGAGCACAGGGACCCCCATCCTGCAATGCCCAGGCTTTATTACCAACAGGGAGGGCTCAGGAGCACAGGGACCCCCATCCAGCAATGCCCAGGCTTTATTACCAACAGGGAGGGCTCAGGAGCACAGGGACCCCCATCCAGCAATGCCCAGGCTTTATTACCAACAGGGAGGGCTCAGGAGCACAGGGACCCCCATCCTGCAATGCCCAGGCTTTATTACCAACAGGGGGGGCTCAGGAGCACAGGAACCCCCATCCTGCAATGCCCAGGCTTTATTGCCAATAAGTAGAGCTCAGGAGCACAGGGACCCCCATCCTGCAATGCCCAGGCTTTATTACCAATAAGTAGAGCTCAGGAGCACAGGAACCCCCATCCTGCAATGCCCAGGCTTTATTACCAACAGGGAGGGCTCAGGAGCACAGGAACCCCCATCCTGCAATGCCCAGGCTTTATTACCAATAAGTAGAGCTCAGGAGCACAGGAACCCCCATCCTGCAATGCCCAGGCTTTATTACCAACAGGGAGGGCTCAGGAGCACAGGAACCCCCATCCTGCAATGCCCAGGCTTTATTACCAATAAGTAGAGCTCAGGAGCACAGGAACCCCCATCCCGCAATGCCCAGGCTTTATTACCAACAGGGAGGGCTCAGGAGCACAGGAACCCCCATCCTGCAATGCCCAGGCTTTATTACCAACAGGGAGGGCTCAGGAGCACAGGAACCCCCATCCTGCAATGCCCAGGCTTTATTACCAACAGGGAGGGCTCAGGAGCACAGGAACCCCCTTCCTGCAATGCCCAGGCTTTATTACCAACAGGGAGGGCTCAGGAGCACAGGAACCCCCATCCCGCAATGCCCAGGCTTTATTACCAACAGGGAGGGCTCAGAAGCACAGGAACCCCCATCCAGCAATGTCCAGGCTTTATTACCAACAGGGAGGGCTCAGGAGCACAGGAACCCCCATCCCGCAATGCCCAGGCTTTATTACCAACAGGGAGGGCTCAGGAGCACAGGAACCCCCATCCTGCAATGCCCAGGCTTTATTACCAACAGGGAGGGCTCAGGAGCACAGGAACCCCCATCCAGCAATGCTGGAGCTTCATTACCAACAGGGAGGGCTCAGGAGTACAGGGACCCCCAACCAGCAATGCTTCGTTAACAACAGGTGGGGCTCGTGCCGGCACTGCTGTTGCCTGGCTGGCTGTGTGGCCGGCCCTGGGCTCTGTGGGACTTCTAGGCGAGTGCTGTCAAGGACCTGCGTTTGGGGGAATAAATGAGGCGGGCTGTCCTCGACTCCCCCGGAGCCTGTGGGATCTGTGAGTGTCTTCAGATGTAGTCGTGAGTAAGCTCATCTGAGAAGAAGGACAGCGGGGCTTGCTGACAACCGGAGTCCCATTTCCTGTCTTCTCAGCTGCCCCGTGCCCAACACATACACCCACATGATTGAGAACGGCTACTCCAGCAAGGCCCGGTTCAAGCTGAGGATCTTCTCCTTCATCCACAACTCCATGGTCTACCTGCACTGCAAACTCCGCATCTGCATGGACTCCCCCGGGGCCACGTGCAAAATCGTAAGTGTTTTTCTGGTTTTCTAAACATTTGGTTGGATTCGGGTTCCTTACTGTTACAACGAAAGGCTCTGTTAATAAAAGCCTGGGGCTCAAGTGGCCGGGGAGCTGTCGCTGTGCTTGTCCTGCAGACTCCGTGTCTGAAATGGTATTTCCACAGCAGGCAGCCCTTGGCTGGAGGACCCCTGTGAATTGGTGGCATTTCCCATTTCCCAGTGACTGAGCTAAGTCCCTCTTGAGGCTATCGTGTTCAACCGACTGTCACATCGGCACTGTCTTGCTGTGACACCTAGTGCTACTAAGGTGACTTACGCATATAAAAATGTCTCTTTAACATGGATGGAACATACCAAATATCAGCCGCTCTGTTATTTAATGAAGATTTTTTCCCTGTCCTTTGTTCAAGATTCACACAGGGGTAATTTTACATTCCTGTGTCCTTAGACTTTTGAATTTGAAATATGCTTTGTAATCCTGAGGTTTGAAAACTGTTCTTTGTACCACAGACAAGTACATGAGGTGGCCACGTGTTGGCCACTGTTGTCTGAGGCAGGGGACAGCTTAAAGTGCTCCAGCGCCTTTTGCTCAGTGACTGAATGCAACTCTCTCCTTGGAGGGTGTGCTCATTTCTGCGCTCACCTGAGCACACGTCACAGAACGCAGCTGTTTTCCTAGGTGATCAAGCTCTGAACCCCTGCAGGATGTGGATAGGGAAGACACACAAGGAAGGCTGATTCAGTTCATGTTCATTTTGCTGAAACAGTAGATCTTCCTGAGCAATGGGACAGAAGGAACCTCAGGTTCTAATGGCAGCAGGCTGAAGGCCACACACGAGGAGCCTGCCCATGGTTCCATCGGAGCCTCAGAGACGACAGGAGCAGTGACAGCCACCGCCAGGATTTGTCTCTGCAGGGAGTGGCTGGCTCTCAAGTTCTTCACAATAAGAGCACTGCACATGGCGTTTTCTCCCAAGCTACTTTAGGATGGTTAGTGCATGAGCTTTCCAGGCTGCTGTAAGAATGCGCCACAAACTGAATGGTGTAAGCAATGGACATTTATTGTTGGAAATAGATGCTCGGTGCCGCAAAGAAAAATCAGCACTGAGACAAAGGATCTTTCAGCAACACAATTTGTATTTCCTGGGCTGCAGGAAGGGCACCCTCGCTAGCCATTGTGCCGTGAGAGTACAATGAACAAAGGAAAACAGACACATTTATCCCTTACGCATTTGGGGCCGTCCTCACTGCTGTGTCTGATCTCCGTTGGCTGGAGCCAGACCTCACAATCTAAACTAAAACCCGATTGGCTAACAACTTAAAACTTTTCTAAACAGGTAACAGCAATGGAGAGCTGGGACATGCCTGTGAGCACGTCCAGCACAGATATCTTGGTTAAAGTACAAGGATGTAGAGTATACTACATGCCTGTAAGCATGGCGTGTCTAACAGCTACATAGGATAGGGCTTCACAAAGTCATTAGCACACTTATCATTTATCAAGAAAAGAAACTAAAAAGGGGCTTTTCTACTTCCCACACTTACTGTCTCAGTTCTGGAGTCAGGAAGTCCAAGATAGAGGTGTCAGCCAGGCTGGTTCCCTCTGAGAGTTATAAAGGAAGGATTCGTCCCAGGGCTCTCTCCCAGCCTCTGGTGGCCTGGGGCGTTCCTTGGCTGGTAGATGGCATTTTCGCTGTCTCTTTGCTTCGCCTTCCCTCGGCACACATCTGTGTCTGTGTCCAAATTTCCCCTTTACATAAGGACACCAGCCATAGTGGATTATCTGTTTCCAAATAAGGTCACATTCACAGGTGCTGGGGTTTAGGACTTCGATCCCTTTTTGGAGGATATGTTGCAACCCATCTCAGGCACATAGTACGCAGATCCCACAGTGTCACTGAGCCAGGCAGTCTTTTTTGTAAGGCCAAGATGTAAAGAGGAGCAAAGGCTGCCACAGCCTTTGGAGAACACAGAGGGACTTTGAGGCCTGTGGCCAAGATACGGTCCTCAAGGGATCCAAGGAACCAGCTCTAGGAACCAAAAGCAGCTCAAGGGTCTGCCCCAGCCTGCTGCTCCTGCAGACCCCACCTCCTTCCCCACTGATGCCTGGGCCTGCCTCTTGCAGCATCGGGACCCTACGCTGGTCTCACCAGGTCTCCCACTCTTCTGCCTAAACTCAGCCCCCTTGCCTTGCAACTTTCAGCAGGATAAAATCGTATGAATCAGATGACCATCCTTAATAGTGAGCTACTTTCTCAGAAATGTTCAACTGATTTGATGTTTCTCTCCTTGGAAAAAAAACCCAGAATTGCAGTAACTTTCGGTTGCTGAAAAACAGTGAAACCTCTGCCACACACCAGATGTCCTGGGGACCCCTCATTCGGTCTGAAGGTGAGTTGATGACTTTGTTTAGTCAGCTAAGGAAAAGATGCAGCCAATTCCTTTCCACCAGCGTGTATTCAGAAAAGCAACTGTTTTGAAATGTGGAACTCTTGAGAGACTTCTGAAAGGCCTATAATAATAGAAACACTAATGGTTAATATTCACTGAGAGCTGCTACGTGTCAGCATGGCGCTAAGTTCTTCACATGCGGAATGTAACATGCTCCTCTCAGCAACCCTGGGGGGCATCATCTATTGCCATACCCATCTACGGATGAAAAGACTGAGGCTTCAAGAGGTCAGGCACAAAGTTACATAATGAAATGTTTTGAGCTGCTTAATATCAAGCCAGTGAAGTTTTCTGACACTGGGTAAATACATCGAGTAGGTTTTTAAGAGATAATAACTCAAGCTATAATCAGGCTTGAGTGTGTGTGTATGTGTGTGCGCGTGCATGTGTGTGCACGTGCGTGTGTGTGTGCGTGTGCATGCATGCACAAATGTTTACCCATTTATCCATTCATCAAGAAAAAGCTGTTTTATTCAAAAGATGCAAAAAATGGCATGTCTGTCCCCCTCAGCTTAAGACTCCCAACAGCCAATTACACTGCACGCATTTTCAAAACCCCAAATCAATTTTCCAGAACAAACATTTTATTTTCTATATGGACTATCATCTTATTTTGAAAAAAAAAAATTGGTTTGGGGGAAATTGTGTGCTTTGGGTATTGAGAGAGAACCCACCAGTTATCCCACAGTATCTGTCCTCATCTCTTTTCCTAGGAATCAAGTCCCCAGCTTTTGCTGGTACATGGCTGGCAGGAATAAAAACGAATTCCAACCTCCTGGCAGTTAAGTGGGGCCATGTGAATAAGTTCTGACCAATGAGGTGTCAATGGAATAGTCATGTGACAACATTTAGAGGTACACCTTCCTTAAAAGATGTCTGTGCCCACCGTCTGCCACTTTCTTTTTCTTCTTTTTTTTTTTGAGATGGAGTCTAGCTCTGTCGTCCAGGCTGGAGTGCAGTGGCACGATCTTGGCTCACTGCAATCTCTGCCTCCTGTGTTCAAGTGATTCTTCTGCCTTAGCCTCCCAAGTAGCTGGGATTAGAGGTGCCTGCCACCACGCCCAGATAATTTTAGTATTTTTAGTAGAGACGGGGTATCACTGTGTTGGCCAGGATAGTCTTGAACTCCTGACCTCATGATCCGCCTGCCTCAGCCTCCCAAAGTGCTGGGATTACAAATGTGAGCCGCTGTGCCCTGCCTGCCACTTTCTTCTTTAGGGCCATGGGGCCCAGACCTTGGAGGGATCTGGCTTCCCCAGAACACTGTGGGCAAGGGGCCAAGGCAGGCCTGGACTCTGACCTCCACTTTTATACCAGGAAGAAAGAAACTTTCCCATCCTTTAGGCCACTGCTATTTTGGTTTTCTCTCTTTCCTTCTTGCTCTTTCTCTTTCTTGACTCATTTGCTGGTTCTCATCCAAAGCATTTGGGAAACTAAAAAAGTAAACACGGTCCCGGGCCACACCCAGGCCACACCCAGGCCACACCCAGGCCACACCCAGGCTACACCCAGGCCACACCCAGGCCACACCCAGGCCCACTCACTCAGAATCTCTAGATTTGGGTCCCAGGCCCCTGGGCTGATCATCAGGTGACTGTTGGTCGAGGTGCTGGGACAACCTGCTTCTCCTCACTCTTCATTTTCTTAAATTGCTGGGAAGAATTGGTCAGCCTATTTCTTTCACCCTATAAGAAATAGCATCCATATGAAATGTGTTCTCATTAATAGATAATGTGTTCTTTCATGAATAGAAATTAAACTTCTCCTTCATTCATTGATATTATAGGGAATGCCATGACTAGGGGATGAAAAGCACAAGACTTGGAGTTGGGACACCTGAGTTTGATTATAGAGTCTGACACTTATGAGCTGTGTGGTTCATCCATCAGCCCCCCATACATCTATCTACTCATCTTTCCATCTGTCATTTATCCATCCATCCATCTCTCCATCTATCCATTTATCCATCCACCTATTCATTGATCATCCATCCATCCACCCATTCATCCATCTATCCATCTATCATCCACACATCTATCATCCATCCGTCCACTCATCTATTATCCATTCATCCATCTACCCATTCATTCATCCATCCATCCACTCATTCATTCATCCATCTATCATCCATCCGTCCAGTCACCCACCCATCCATCTATCCATCTACTCATCTATCATCCATCTATCCATTGATCATCCATCTATCCATCTATCATCCATTCATCTATCATCCATCCATCCACCCATTCATTAATTCTCCATCATCCATCCATCCATTCACCCATTCATTCATCATCCATCCATCCATTCATCCATCTATCCATCCACTCATCTATTATCCATCCATTGATCATTCATCCATCCACTCTTTCATTCATCCATCTGTCTACCTCCATCCATCCATTCATCTATCCATCCATTCATCTATCATCCATCATCCATCTATCATCCATCCATTCATTCATCTATCATCTATCTAGTCATTCATCATCCATCATCCATCCATTCATCCATCCATCCATCCATCCATTCATCCATCATCCATCCATCTATTCCTTTGTCTATCATCCATCCATTCATCTATCATCTATCTATTCATCCATTTATCCATCCATCAATTCATTCATCTATCATCTGTTCATCCATCCATCCATTCATCTGTCATCTATCAATCCATTATCCATCTATCATCCATCCATTCATTAATCCATCCATTCATCTATCATCTACCCATTCATCCATCCTTTTATCATCCATTCATCCCTCCATCATTCATCCATTCATCCTCCATCCATCAATTCATCCATCTGCCCATCCATCCATTTATCTATCCATCTATCCACGTATTCATTAATTCATTCACCTGCTATGTTTCAGATGCTCTGATTTTTCCTTGCAGCATGCCCTGCCTACCTCATAAGGTTGTTGTGAGTGTCTATTGATAAGAGATTTGTGAGGTTGAAAGTAGGCTCCTTGGATTCAAAGCTTGACTCTGACACTGCATAATTTTGTGACTTTGTGCATGCTGCATGTGCATTGTGCCTTATGTGAAATGGAAAAAATAATAATTCCTGCTTCATACATAGAAGTTATTGATAAGTGCTACTTTTCACTTGTAACCGGTAGAGCACTGCAGTGGCATAACCAATGCAAGAAGGGTGTGACTTCTCAGGCTGAAGAACAATGATTGTACATATTCATGCTGCTCAACATTCTTTCTCATTGTGTTCGTAGCCTTTGTTGGGTCTATGACTGTCATACAAATGCACAGCAAAATCTTTTAGACACATGGAGTCTCCCAGTTGGTGGGGACTTGCCTACGCTTTAATAGTGACACAGTTGAAGACTGCAGAGGTGAGAGGAGGCTGGCAGACATGTTCCTCAGGACCTCACCTCTATCCACAGCTTCTGAGCTCCCATGCTCTGCCCCCGCCATCACCAGCACCTCCACTTCAGGGAAGAAATGAGGACGACTCAGCAATTTTGGGGAATGCGCCTAAGCTCACACAGCTGGTACCTGCATGAGCTGGGCCTGAGAGTGCAGATCCAGGCTGTTTATAACCCGCTCTCTTCTCTCTGTCCCCAGGGAACTGGGCTGGTTTCATTTTGAGGCCTCCCTCCACCCCAGCCCTCACATCATATTCACGATGTCCTGGCATCTCCGTAACAGAATCTCACAGCCTGGGTGGCTTAATCAACAGAAATCTGTTTTCTCCCAGTTCTGGAGGCCAGAAGTCCAAAATCAAGGTGCTGGCAGAGCCACAGTCTCTCGGAACATTGTAGCGGGGAGTTCTCCCCTGCGCCATCCTCGTTTCTGCTGGCTGTGGTCAGTCTTTGGTGGACCTTGGCTTGCAGCTGCCTCCCTCCAGTCTCTGCCCCCATCTGCACACAGACTTCTCCCTGTGTGTCCGTGTGCACCTGGCCTTCTTTTTACAAGGACACCAGTCACATAGGACTAAGGGCCGATCTACCTCAATGTGGCTTCATCTTAACTAATTGCATCTGCAACAATTCCATTTCCAAATAAGGCCATGCCCCACAGTGCTGGGGGGTCAGGATTTTTTTTTGTTGTTGTTAAAACAAGTTGTTTTTTTCAATATTTTATTTTTTATTAATAAAATAATTGTATGTATTCATGGGGTACATATTTTGATATGTACAATCTAGTGATCAGATAAGGATAATTAGCATGTTCATCATCTCAAACATTTATTTTTTTATTTTTATTTTTTATTATACATTAAGTTCTGGGTACGTGTGCAGACTATGCAGGTTTGTTACATTGGTGTACACGTGCCGTGGTAGTGGTTTGCTGCATCCATCACCCTGTTATCTACATTAAGTATTTCTACTAATGCTATCCCTCTCCAATACCCCCACCCCTTGCTATTCCTCCCCTAGCCCCCCACTCACCAGGTCCTGGTGTGTGATGTTCCCCTCCCTGTGTCTGTGTGTCCTCATTGTTCAACATCCACTTATGAGTGAGAATATTCAGTGTTTGGTTTTCTGTTCTTGTGTCAGTTTGCTGAGAATGATGATTTCCAATTTCATCCATGTCCCTTCAAAGGACATGAACTCATCCTTTTTTTATGGCTGCATAGTATTCCATTTTGTGTATGTGCCACATTTCTTTATCCAGTCTGTCATTGATGGGCATTTGGGTTGGTTCCAAGTCTTTGTTTTTGTGAACAATGCTGCAGTGAACATACGTGTGCATGTGTCTTTATAATAGAATGATTTATAATCCTTTGGGTATATACCCAGTAATGGCATTGCTGGGTTAAATGGAATTTCTATTTCTAGATCCTTGAGGAATCACCACACTGTCTTCCACAATGGTTGAATTAATTTATACTCCCACCAACAGTGTAAAAGCATTTCTATTTCTCCACATCCTCTCCAGCATCTGTTGTCTCCTGATTTTTTAATGATTGTCATTCTAACTGGTGTGAGGTAGTATCTCAATGTGGTTTTGATTTGCATTTCTCTAATGCCCAGTGATGATTAGCTTTTTTTCATAGGTTTGTTGACTGTATAAATGTCTTCTTTTGGAAAGTGTCTGTTCATATCCTTTGCCCACTTTTTGATGGGATTGTTTTTTTCTCGTAAATTTGTTTAAGTTCTCCATAGATTCTGGATATTAGCCCTTTGTCGGATGGGTAGATTGCAAAAATTTTTTCCCATTCTGTTGGTTGCCAGTTCACTCTATTGATAGTTTCTTTTGCCGTGCAGAAGCTCTTAAGTTTAATTAGATCCCATTTGTCTATTTTGGCTTTTGTTGCCATTGCTTTTGGTGTTTTAATCATGAAATCTTTGCCCATGCCTATGTCCTGAATGATATTGTCTAGGTTTTCTTCTAGAGTTTTTATGGTGCTAGGCCTCATGTTTAAATCTTTAATCCATCTAGAGTTAATTTTTGTATAATGTGTAAGGAAGGGACCCCGTTTCAGCTTTCTGCATATGGCTAGTTAGTTTTCCCAACACCATTTATTAAACAGGGAATCCTTTCCCCTTTGCTTGTTTTTGTCAGGTTTGTCAAAGATCAGATGGTTGTAGTTGTGTGGTCTTCTTTCTGAGGACTCTGTTCTGTTCCATTGGTCTATGTCTCTGTTTTGGTACCAGTACCATGATGTTGTTATCACAGTAGCTTTGTAATATAGTTTGAAGTCAGGTAAGTGTGATGCCTCCAGCTTTGTTTTTTTTTTCTTAGGATTGTCTTGGCTAGTTGGGCTCTTTTTTGGTTCCATTTGAAGTTTAAGGTGTTTTTTTCCCCAATTCTTTGAAGAAAGTCATTGGTAGTTCGATGGGGATAGCATTAAATCTATTGGGGCAGTATGGCCATTTGATTTCAGCATATTTGTTTTTGCAAAAGGTGAGGGGTTTGCAATTTAACACAGAGATAAGCCCGTGTATTGACAATTTAAGAAAGCATCCATTTGGGCATCTTCCCCGAATGTATACTACCAACAAACAGCATATCAGCATCATAATTTCTGCATTCAGCTTTTGGAACTCTTCCACGGTCTTTCTTTCCTAGCTTCCCCACTTATTTCACAGTCATGAGAGCGTCCCTGTGCTGAGAAGCAGAGAAAGTTTGAGGACAGTGTCCAGGGAGTGCTCAGTGGCAGGAAGGGCCTGCAGCAAGTCCTGAGACCGCTCAGCAGTGAGGAGACCGAGGAGCCCTAGACAGTGGCTGAGCTGGAACTCAGACCCGTGGAAGGGCCCTGTTTCCTCTGCATCTGGGTTCTTTTTATTTTTGATTTTTTATCTTACTTTAAGTTCTGGGAAACCTGTGCAGAATGTGCAGGTTTATTACGTAGGTATACCTGTGCCATGGCGGTTTGCTGCACCCACCAACCCATCATCTCGGTTTTAAGCCCCACCTGAGTTCTTCCCTTTCCCTCACTGGGTTATATCCCCCTTTACAACAGCAGCCGTGGCTCAGAGTCCTGCCCATCATTTAATTTACCCCCGCATCATGGACTGACATGCAGTCTGACGGTCATGGTGCACACGCAGCTCCACAGGCATGGAGGCTCTCTGAGCACGGAGATGCCCTGTTTGGCAGGACCTTGCCAATGGCTGTGGGAAACTGTGATCCACGATTCTTGGAGCTTGTTCTCCATTTCTAGCTAATCTTGCCGTGGGGAGTAACCATTCCTGGGCTTTGGTGTCAGTCAGTGGGCAGAACTGGTCTGCAGACACGTTGTGGCCAGCCCCGAGCTAGTGGATCAGTTAGGAGCACACAGCTGCAGGTCACAGAAACCTAGCTGGAGAAGTGGTGACTGAACAGGGCTGCGTCTTTCTCGGGGCTGACAGTCCGGGGCCATTCCAGGCTGCAAGGGGCCAGCAGGATTGGGTCTCCTTGGTCTTTCTGTTCCAGCATCCTCAGGGAGGTGTCCCTCCTTGTGCTGGCAAGGTGGCCCGTAACTCAAGGAACAGGAGGAAGGTCCACTAGAGAGCTCTTGGGGGTTGGACTTAGGGGCCATCGTGATTTAGGAGTGGTCTGGGGAGGCAGCCAGCTAGGGTTTGGGGCGCTTAGTTCCTTGGGGAAGTTGCAGTCACTCTGGCTGGAGGAGGGGGAGTTCCCTGTTCCTCTCTCTGGAGGGGTGGTCTGGTTCTAGCCAACTTACTGTTCAGCACCCCAGGGATCCTCCAGTGCCATTGTCAAACAGCCTTGCTGATGGTGACACCCCTGTGCTGTTTCTTGGGGGACCCAAAGCAGCATCTACTCTGGGCAGACTGCCTGGAAATCAATACAGGGAATGGAAACGGGATCTCAAGTGCTCCTGGTTGCCCAGGAAGGCTGTTTCCAAAGTGAATCTTCCTGATATGTGGGGGGGGAAACACCCCGAGATGGAGGGGACTGGGGGGGACAACGTGTTGCAGGATGTGGCTGTGACCTGGCTATAGATGCCCTTGATGATGAGTTATGCCCTGACAAGGTGCACTCCCCAGGGCGGGGCCACCAAGTGGGGAGGGGTCACCTCTCCCCCTTGGTTGATGGGGCTGGCCAGAGAGCTGGCAGATGGCTGGCATCTTTCTCAGTCAGCTCAGTTTTTAAAAAAAATTAAGGCCGGGTGTGGTGGCTCACACCTGTAATCCCAGCACTTTGGGAGGCCAAGGCAGGTGGATCACAAGGTTAAGAGATTGAGACCATCCTGGCCAAAATGGTGAAACCGTTTCTACTGAAAATATAAAAATTAGCTGGGCATGGTGGTGGGTACCTGTAGTCCCAGCTACTCAGGAGGCTGAGGCAGAAGAATCGCTTGAACCTGGGAGGCAGAGGTTGCAATGAGCTGAGATTGTGCCACTGCACTCCAGCCTGGTGACAGAGGAAGACTCTGTTAAAAAAAAAAAATTTAACTTGAGATGAAAGTCACGTAACCTCAAGCTATCTGTGTTAAAGTAAATCACTCAGTGGTGTTTAGTACGTGGACAATGTGGCACAGCCACCAACTCCATCTAGTTTCAAAATGTTTTCCTCACCCTGAATGCGGCTTCATACTCACTAGTGACTCCCCGTCCGCCTTCCCCTCCTCCCTGGAAATCGCCCTTTTTCTGTCGGTTCGGTTCCTATAACAGGATCACGTTGCATGTGCCTCAGGCGCCGGCTTCTTTCACTCAGCGCGACGTGTTCAAGGCTCACTGACATCGCAGTGGGTTGGTGCTTTTTTCCCCCCTGGCTGGGTAACGTTCCCCAGTGGGTCCGCGCTTTGTTCCCCCCGGGCTGGGTAATGTTCCCCAGTGGGTTCGCGCTTTGTTCCCCCCGGGCTGGGTAACGTTCCCCAGTGGGTCCGCGCTTTGTTCCCCCCGCGCTGGGTAACGTTCCCCAGTGGGTCCGCGCTTTGTTCCCCCCGGGCTGGGTAACGTTCCATTGCGTGCTGGGCCGCATTGTGTGGATTCATTCACCAGTTGGTGGGTATTTGGGTTGTTGACCCCCTTTGGCTGGTGCTGTGAACATGGATGTGGAAGAAGCTGTTGGAGCCCCTGTTCTCACGTCTTTTAGGGTCCACACTGTTTTTCCATTGCTCCTCTGGGCCTGGAGACGGCCCACTCCTCTGTGTTGTGGAGACTGTGTAGGCCCAACCTGTGTCTCCACACAGGGAGTCAGGCTGGGCTCTCCTCCCGCCACAGGAAGACCTGTTGGTTCCTCCCAGCCCCGGCTCATGGCCCAGGCCTCCCCAGGCCGCGCTGTCCTTACTGCAGTGCTGTCCTGGGCTCGGACACCTGCCTCACCTTTAATAACCCAGAGCCACACAGGTGTGCATGTGGGCCTCACATTCCCAAGCTTCAGATCCATCAGCCCAGATCTGGGTACGGGATTAAATAAAGGGAGAAGATATGAAAAGAAAATCACCTTAAAAAGTTTGGAAATGGAGAGGAGAATAATTTAAATAAAAAAAAACCTTATACGTGGCAAAAAAGTAAAAGGAAAGAATGGACATAGATCAATGTAGAAGTCGCTGAGTTAGAAATCAGACAGGTAGAATCAATGAATGGTCTGGTTCTTTGAAAAACATCTCTGGGATAGAAAATTCAACAGCCAACCTAGTTCTTTAGAGACAGCTTTAAAATACAAAAGTCGATTTTCTGCTGATTCTTGAAGCTGTATCATTGTAGTTTGGAATACAATTCTCTCTACTTTTATGTTTAGACATTTCTATATAAAAAATAAAAATAGAGAAGAGAAATAGCAGGAAAACATAAACTGACAAATACATGTAAATATCAGAAAAATAAAGACAAAACCGTGAGCGGTAAATAGAGTGTCAGTACCCAGTGGCAAAGTTCACCAGGACAATAAAGCACCTTCTGTCTGTCGCCTTCCTCCATTCAGGCAGATCTCTCACCTGTGCCTGTCTCCTCCCCAGGTGAGCCTCCACGTGCAGAAGCAGGCCTGGGCACTGGCTATGTGGTCCTCACCGTGGTGGCCATCTCTGTGCTGGTGGTGGGAGCAGCCACCTTTCTGATCGTGCGCTACCGGAGAACCAATGGGAGATACAACTTTACAATCCAGTCCGACAACCTCAGCTACCGGCTGTTCTACGGATAGGAGGCGCAGGCTGGCAGGAAGGTGGGTGCGGAGTGGGCGTGTCTGATGTGTGGGTCCTGCCTTGGCCACTCACGGGGACGGCAGAGTGGGATTTGGCCAAGGGTAGATTTGTGTGTGCGTCTGTGTTTTGTGGCCCTTTACGGGGTGTGCAGCCTCACTTCTGAAAAGGCAGCCATGAGCAGGCAGGGGGGAAACTGTAGGTGGGTTGGTGAAGGTTTCATTGCTTCACACGCTCACTGGACTGGCTTCATGATACCAGCGTGCTACACCACGGGTGACCGTGGGACCCAGGTGCCCACCACAAATCCTGTCTCTGCCACTCACTCTCTGGGCTGCCCAGGCAAGGTATTGAGCCTCTTGGTGCCTCAGTTTCCTCATTCGTAAAAGGAAATGTGGTAACAGCCCCGGCCACGCACAGGCTGTGAGATTCAAATGGGAAGATGCACAATAGGCCCCGCTGTGGGGTCCGACACCTTCGGTCACTGACGGATCCTAATGATTGTCCTCCGCTGACTGTCCCTGAAACCCGTCACTCGCAGGGATCGTCATATGTGGCGTGGACACCACAGGGCACCCACACACCACGCTGCTCAGGGCCACAGCCCCGACTTGCGTATGACCTTTTGAGGCTGGAGACCTCTGGAGGCTGAAGACCTCTGGAGGCTGATCTGCCCTGTGGACTTGTTCTTCCTGGGTCTGCACATAGCCCACCACAAATGAATGACACGTGTGATGGAGGCAGGGTTGTTAGTGTAAACCTCTAGTGGGAAACACCAAGACTGTGACTTTTGTAAAGATTTTGAGGTTTTTCCAACAAAGAACATGCCTGTAATCCCAGCACTTTGGGATGCCAAGGAGGGAGGATCACTTAAGCCTGGGGAACATAGAAAGATCCCATCTCTATAAAAAACACAAAAATAAGCCGGATATAGTGGCGTACACCTGTGGTCCCAGCTACTCGGGAGGCTGAGGTGGGAGGATGGCTTAAGCTCGGGAGGTGGAGGTTGCAGTAAGCCGAGACCGCCCCACTGCACTCCAGAGGAAGACCCTGTCCCAACATAACTAAATAAATAATAGAAGAAGAAGAGAAGGGACCACAGGGCTTATCTGGCAGGGCATGTGACTGCTGCTTCCAAATGCTCTCGAGGTGCCTGTGGTTAGGGGGCTGGGATTGATCTGGGCCCCCACGCTGGGCGTTAGTCCAGGCGCTGCTCCCTCACCCGTGTGTTCTCCCTGCATCCACCTCACCTGGCAGGACTCGGCTGCTCAGGAGGCAGAGCCAAGCAAGGCTTCCTTCGTCCGAGGATTTCTTTAGCAGGTGACTGTGTTTTCATTTTCTGTGGTCATGGTTCTCTCTCTACTTCTCTTGCAAAAACCTTTACATGAGAGAAGCCTGCTTCATGGTAACTTCAAATGGAAGAAACAGAAAATTCCTCCACAGACCTGACTTGCCCAGGCCACGTGGAGTGAGGCCAGCTCTGGAGCACCTTCCCACCACATGCCGCCACACTGGCCAGCCTCCCCGGAGGCCACCACCAACTTCCCCACCTCCGGTGGTGTTAGGGGAACCAACCCTCTGTTAGCTGCGGAGGTTGCAGACCATGGGAGGAATCTTCTCTCCCGTCTGAAGCACATTTCCTTTCCTCTAGCATGAGGAACGCTGGTTCCCTGGGGAAGCAGACAGTTTTCCCATCTAATTTATTCGATTCAACAAATGTTATTGTGTGAAGGTTTCTCCTGGTCCCTCTCGTCTTCACCCCAGGAAACAGCCTCCCATGGACCCATCATTACCGCATTAGGCCGGTCTCACACTGCTCTAAAGAAATGCCTGAGACTGGGTCACTCGTAAGAAAAGAAGTCGGCTGGTGGTTCCACAGGCTGTACAGGAAGCATGCGACATCGGCCTCAGGGGAGAACTTATGATGATGGTGGGAGGCCAAAGGGAAGCAGGCATGTCTCACATGGCTGGCGCAGGAGGAAGGGGTCGGGGCAGGTGCTACAGACTTCTAATCAGCCAGATCTCGTGAGGACTCTGTCATGAGACAGCCCCAAGGGGATGGTGCTAAACCAGTCACGAAGGATCCAACCACCTCCCAGCAGGCCCCACCTCCAACATGGAGATCACATTCAACATGAAACATGGGTGGGGGTGGAGATCCACACCATATCAGCTGCCCACCCTGTAAGCCAAGACCCCAAATGAAGAATGTTCTGGATGCCCTCGAATGGTGGGCAGGAAGGCCAAGCATGCCCCTGCTAGCATTTTCCACCCACGTATTCCCAGACCTGAGCTGCCTTCTCTCCAGGGTTCTCCCCAGGAAGGATTCTCTCGCTGGCTCCCCAAAACAGGCTCTTGGGAAAGGAACTATGTTTTCTACTAAGGTTAGCAGCACCCGACAGTGCTGGCTGTGTGGCCACACATGGGACATCGTCCTTAGCACTATGCACTAGCATCCTGTGTTGTAGATGGGAATCAGGGCAGAAAGGGATAGATGTCCCGGGTCACGTGGCTAGGAGGTGGCAGAGCTGGGACTACATGGGATTTCCATTTGGCTCTGCGGTCAGCTCTCTTAGCTACCAAGCTTAGAGTCTTTCTTTCTTTCTTTCTTTCTTTCTTTCTTTCTTTCTTTCTTTCTTTCTTTCTTTCTTTCTTTCTTTCTTCTTTCTTTCTTTTTCTTTCTTTCTTTCTTTCTCTCTCTCTCTTTCTCTCTCTCTTTCTTTCACTCTCTCTTTCTCTCTCTCTCTTTCTTTCTTTCTTCTTTCTTTCTCTCTCTCTCTCTCTCTCTCTCCCTCTCTCTCTCTCTTGTTTTGAGACAGAGTCTCATTCTATGTCCCAGGCTGGAGTGCAGTGATGTAATCTTGGCTCACTGCAACCTCTGCCTCCCAGGTTCCAGTGATTCTCCTGCCTCAGCCTCCTGAGTAGCTGGGAGTACAGGTGCATGCCACCATGCCCAGCTAATTTTTGTATTTTTAGTAGAGACGAGATTTCACCATGTTGGTCAGCTGGTCTTGAACTCCTGACCTCAAGTGAACCACCAGCCTTGGCCTCCCAAAGTGCTGGGATTACAGGCGTGAGCCACGATGCCCAGCCACCTTAGAGCCTTTCTAAGGCTAGTATGCGTGTGACTGATGGGCCCTTAGAACAATGCCCTTGCCTTTCCCCTTCATCAGAGACCTGGAGAATTTATATTTTAGCAGTTGTGCAAGCAGGTTCATAATTCTTGCTGTGGGGGCACCAGGTGTCCCAGTTTAGAAGGAACAACTGTTGTGGGTACAGGGAAAGAACCTTCCCAGGACCTCTGAGCCTCCCAGGGAGGCAGGTGCTGCTTAGTTGTGGTCTGGGTCCTCCGCCACCTCTGAGAATCCCAAATGGGGTGGGCACAGCAGTGAAGTTTCAGTTCAACTGTACACCCTAATAGAGAAAAATAAGTGAGCTTCCTCAGCTTGGTAGCTTTTGGCTTCTGGTTTGCGGCCCATGGGGTTTGGGTCATGAACACCCTCTCGTCACCAACCCTATTGCCTTCCATCCTGGGCAGGAGACGTTGTCAATACCAGCCTGCCCCTCTTCATCACGCAAGCAGCTTCTCCAGCCAAGCCTGTCTCGCCTGTGCTCAGGTCCTTATTCTCTTGAGATAACAGATTTTTGAAACAACTCAGCAAAGTGTGGTAGACACTGGCCCCAATCTTAAAATGAGGAAATGGGGCCCAGAGAACTCAAGGAAATCCTCCCAGGTCACACAGCAAAGTCTACAGCACACATTTCCAAAAGGCAACCTCCATGCTGCCCTCGCTGGGCTACTGCGCCAGAGAAAATACCACCCGCTTGTGGATGTGAGTTGGCCAATGTGAGACGGATGCTTTTATCGCTTTGTCTTACCCCCTATCCTGCCAGGACTCCTGGTAACTAATGTGCACATTATTCTGGGGTCTCAGAACTCTTACATCACAGACGGGGTCAGTGCTAGAGGCCAGTCACCTCCCTAGGTAGAGTTACGAGGAAATGTCAGTGCCTCTTATTTAGTATTTAAGACATGAGTCCCAGCAACGAGGCCCACACTTGTCTTGCTTGCTTTCTAAGGAAGTCTGGTGGGTTGGTGCCAAGGTTACACTGAATGTCCCCTCCTCAAAATCAAAACATCCGAGGGAAAACTGGCCTCTCGCCTTTCCTTGCTCTCCTGCGGCTTCTGTCTTCTGAAGTGAGAACGGTCTCATCACTAGTTCTAAACTTTCTGCAGCATCTGCTGTTTGAAAACCATCGCCAACCCACCCACTCCCTGCCAGGTTGGTCCTTGGGCAGCCCCACTCAGAAATGTTCCCAGAGTGCTGGTGGGTTCTCCACGGATGGTGCAAAGGTGCAGGCGCCCCAGGTGTGCTTGTCCAGCTGAGGTATCTGCACCAGCCACCCCCACCAGTTGGTGTGGTGAAAGCGTCACCCACCTGAGAGCAGGCACAGTCCCATGGCCCCTGTTCCAGTTGGTGTGGTGAGAGCGTCACCCACCTGAGAGCAGGCACAGCCCCACGGCCCCCGTTCCGCTGTGCACTCTGGTAGTGGCTGGATTTTCATTTGGGGCATCTGTCCCTCTCCGGGAAGCATAGATGCCACGCCCTCGGGTTGGTAGTTCCTCCAGCACACATCCTCCTGGGGTTTTCTGTGTCAGCTTCACATTTCCTCCCTGCAAGCTGACCCGGGTGACCTCTTCCTCCATGCAGGTCGCCGTGAGTCAACCTGCCTCGAGAACCTTGGAGCTTCCCTGGCGGGCTGCCCCAGGATCCGTAGTGTCTCTCTGCATCTCCATCCATCCCTTGGTTCTTAACTCTTCAAGCCTTAATGGGGGTCTGCTCTGATGGGTGTGCACTGCCAGCGCCTGAGTGAGCCCAGAGAAGATGACAGCAGCCACCGTCTTCCCCCAAGAGGCAGGCTGTCTGGTGGGTCCCAGAGGAGCCACACCTCACAGGCAGATGAAGGGGCTATGGGAATGGGGGCAGTGCTGGGGGTGCCCCGGCTCTACCACCACCCACACGGCCCCCACAGTCCAGACCTCCCAGACCTGTGACCCTCCACGGCAGCCCATGGGACCCTCCTGGGCTTGCTCTCCCTTGACATCCCTCACTCTTTGGCAAATATAGAATATTCCACATTCTCAGAGAGACCGGGCAGTGCTCTTAATGCTCTTTTAAAAATAGGTCAGTCTTAGAAATACGCTGCTGATGTTATTCTTGGAGGATGTTTATGCTCATCAACTTTTCTCCTGTGTACTAAGCTATTGCTTTTATTTACACAACCGCGACTCAAAAGGCACTCCATTAATATGACAGTCTTTTTAGTAAGTAGAAATAACATATACACATCACTACATTTTTCTAAGCATTTTCACAGCCATTTTTTTTTCGCATAATCCGACCACAGGAGGAGCTGTGATTTACCCATTACACAATGAGAAACCAGAGGAGTTGATTAATTACTTAATTGAGGTCACAGAATGAATTAGCAAGAAAATGGTTCTAAAACATAAGCATTTTAGTCTAGCATTTTCTCCATTATACCGTCCTGAGTGATAATGCTTTGTACTTTATTTGAAATAAACTGGAATTGTGTTAGATAGCTCATACCTCAACGTAGAGTGCTTTTCCTCAACGAACTTAGAACTGTAATGTGGCCTTAGTTTTCAATCTGTGATATGAATTTTGTTGAATATATCTAATTGTCATTCATAAAGAACATTTGGGGAAAAGGAATATTCTCAGAGTCAGTAAAGGATGACAGTGGGTGATGCGTGTGGATCACAGATTCTGAGCAGTAGAATCGATTGCACAGGACACTGCGATGCGGCTGGTTGTGCTGGATGCGCCGTCTGGGACGGTCACATTACAGGCTCACTGGGCCTCCGCCGAGGGCTGGTGCTGCGTCGGCACTCTGGGGAGGCCAGGAACACATCTCCGACTCTTCCCAAGTCACGTCCAGCTGCTCTGATGTCAGCTGAGGAACTTTCACTTGCCTTTCTTGGAAGAGCGCGACATATTCAGTAAAACTGTGTGAGCCCCATGACTGTGTGGCTCATTGGATTTCAGATAAAGTCCTTGGCGTATATTTAAAAACCCTGTCTTTCAAACTTTGTCCACAGCTTTCGTGTACTCTTAATACACATGCCACGTCTGTTCATTTGTGTTTTCTACAATAATGAAAACGTGATTTCTTCTCATCCAAGTCTATTCTTTGACAAATACTCCCTGAACACTCGCGGTGCTCCAAGCCCTGAGCTCAGTGCTCTGGGCAAAATGGTGAGGGAGGCAAACAGAGCCCTGCCCTCACAGAGCACATGGTCTTGTGGGGGAGGGAGACACTGAAATCAGATGATGGGACCCATGCGAGGTGCTGAAAGTGACGATTACACGTGTGCTGTGAGATGCCCCGACCTGGTTCCTTCATTTGCCCATCTAGCCATCTAACTACCCATCCATTCACCCACCCATCCACACATCTGTCCACCCATCCACACATCTGTCCACCCATCCACACATCCGCCCACCCATCCACACATCCGTCCACCCATCCACACATCTGTCCACCCATCCACACATCCGTCCAACCATCCACACATCCGTCCACCCATCCACACATCCGCCCACCCATCCACACATCCATCCACCCATCCACACATCCGCCCACCCATCCACACATCCGCCCACCCATCCATTCACCCACCCATCCACACATCCGTCCACCCATCCACACATCCGCCCACCCATCCACACATCCGCCCACCCATCCATTCATCCACCCATCCACACATCCGTCCACCCATCCACACATCCGTCCACCCATCCACACATCCGTCCACCCATCCACACATCCACTCATCCGTCCACCCATCCACACATCCGTCCACCCATCCACACATCCGTCCACCCATCCACACATCCGTCCACCCATCCACACATCTGTCCACCCATCCACACATCCGTCCACCCATCCACACATCTGTCCACCCATCCACACATCCACTCATCTGTCCATTTATCTACCCATCAACCCATCTGTCCACCTGTCCGCACATCTGCTCCTCTGTCCATCCATCCATGCATCCAGCCCATCCACCCATTCACCCATCTGTCCATCCATTCATCCATCTAACCATTTGTTCGTTATTCAACCATCCATCCATGCATTCATTCATCCACCCATTCATCCAACCACTCACCCACGCATCCACCCACTCACCCACCTCTCCATCCATCCATCCACTAAAGCATCCACTCCACCACCCATCCATTCACCCACCCATCCACCCATTCACCCATCTGCCCATCCATTCATTGATCTAACCATTTGTTAATCTATTCAACCATCCATCCATTCACTCAACCATTCATCCATCCACTCATCCAACCACTCACCCACCTCTCCATCCATCCATCCACTAAAGTATCCACTCCACCACCCATCCATTCACCCACCCATCCACTCACCCAGCCATCCATCTGACCATCCACTCAACCAACCATCCATCCATCCCTTCATCCACTCAACCAAGGAATGTGCATTGAGTCCCAGTTTATATACTGACATGAAGAAGACAAGAAGAATGAGGCAGAGTTTCTGCCCTCAAGTATTCAGAATCCATCTGAAGAGAAACCCCTGTGGATAGTCTAATACATGCAGCAAATCCAGGGAGGCCTCTGGAGGAAGGAAGGGCGAGAAACTAAGAAGAATGCACGTCTATGCATATGGACTTGTGCACCTGTTCACATTTCCTCATTGGAAGGGCTCTGGGCGCTGCCGCGTCATCACTACTGTTCCGGAGGATTCCCAGCATGCACATTGCCTGTAGCTTACACCCTCCAATCCTAGCCTGTTTCCACGGGCATGGCCTAAGAGATTAAATTCAAAGTGTACTGAAACTGAAGGAGGAAGGGGGACCCAGGGTGGCCATTGGATGTCTGCAGAAGTTGTTCACTGCTCTCCAGTGCAGATGTCACCCCAGGGTTGTGCAGTGTACAACCTGTGAGACCGGACTTCAGGGCCACGGAGATTCCCTGGCCCTGAAGGGATTCATGGAGGTTGCCCAGAAGATCTCTTCACAGACTGAGTAGGCAACTCAAGTCCTCCTGTCTGTGGAAGGGGGAGTGTGTGGGAGATGCAGACGCGTTCTATACAAGCTTCCTTACAAGCCCTCCACAAATGATTGTTCTCGCTTCACAGATGAGGAAACGGAGACAGTACACAACTTTTCTGAAGTCAAACATCTGGCCACGGAGCAGCTGCAATTCAAACCGAGCACATGGGGCATAAAGTTCATGCCACCCTCTGCTTCCCGTGGGGGGTGGGAAGGAAGGCCTTTGCAGACTTTAGAACTCAGAGTGCCTCTGAGATGTGGAAAGAGGGCTTAGGGGTTCCCCATGGGCAGTGAGCCTTGGGCTCCTGGGGTCCTGGGTCCCTGGAGGTTCTCATGTTCAGACACCATTAGGACATCAATCTCCTGGCCCAGGATCCCAAGCTGCAAATCACTATACAGTGGAATATCTAATGGAGATGGAGGGTCTGATGGAAGAGAATCTGATGGCGTAGGAGGGTCTGATGGAGGTGGAGAATCACCGGGGCCTTCAATGGGCCCCCTGGCCCAAGCTGCATCTCTCTATGCTGACCACTAGATGGCGACATAAGCCATCTAGTGCCCAGCATGGCTGCGGGAACCTGTGTTTCCGCTGCCACCACAGCCCTGGGCTCTCTTGTTGGTTCTCCTTCACTGGGTTTGAGGTTCTTGGGTGACCTGCAGGGTCCGGGGCATATGTGAGCAAAGGTGGTGCCTTGGGGGCCCTGTAAGTAGCTCAGAAGTGAGGCTGGTCTTCAGAGCACCGAATGATTGCAAAGTGCAGGACAAATGAGTGTATGTGGGGCCACAGCACGGGGGTCCACAGCACGGAGGTCCACAGCACGGGGGTCCACAGCACGGGGGTCCACAGCACGGACGTCTACAGCACGGACGTCCACAGCACGGAGGTCCAAAGCACGGGGGTCCACAGCACGGACGTCCACAGCACGGGGGTCCACAGCACGGGGGTCCACAGCACGGACGTCCACAGCACGGAGGTCCACAGCACGGGGGTCCACAGCACGGACGTCCACAGCACGGGGGTCCACAGCACGGACGTCCACAGCACGGACGTCCACAGCACGGAGGTCCAAAGCACGGGGGTCCACAGCACGGAGGTCTACAGCACGGACGTCCACAGCACGGAGGTCCAAAGCACGGGGGTCCACAGCACGGAAGTCCACAGCACGGGGGTCCACAGCACGGGGGTCCACAGCACGGACGTCCAGTCTCCTATCTGGATTTCTCAAGAATGGGAGATACCTTCTTTTTCCTCCCTTCCTGTTTCTGGGAGGAAAGAGACAGATGGACTAAGACAAGTGGCAGGGAGCCAGCAGCCCCGAGAGCTGGTGCTGGGGAGGCCCAGGTGAGACACCTGTGGCTCAGGAGAGGACCTGTGCATGTGGAAGGGACACCTGCAATGCCCAGTGACACCCCCATCTACTGTGGAGAGCGATGGAGCCTGTTAAGGTAGCCAATGAGCACCTAAGCCAGAAGTGAGTATCCAGAACAGCCACGAGGACCATAAGCCATCAGATAAGAGGGGCTGGACAGGGGCTCCCTGAGCCTGTCCTCAGCCGTGGCCAGGTGGTTATCAGCCCTCTTTAGTCTGAGTGCCTGCTTTGTCCTGGAGAGGGAGTATTAAATGTCTGCTGTTCACCCCAAGCCGTCTCTGTCCCTCCTGGGGAGGAGGGCTGCAGTGGGAGTCTCACGATGCAGGTTCCTCCCAGTTCTCTGCTCACCTGTGCTGAGGCTCTGCATTCTGTGGAATGCCGCCATGTTGCAGGCCCTTGTGGATCAGTGATGCCCACCGAGGGCCCAGCACGCAGGATCCCAAGGTACGAAGCACAAATCCCGCTGCCGAAGTCACAGCAGCAGCGGCGCCCTGCAGACAGGCCCGGGGGCCTCTCCTTGCACAGTGTCGGGTGCCGAGTGCCTCTTGTGGGCTGTGGGCTTCACGTCCAGCATTGCCGAAGTTGCCTGAATCAGGCGGGTCTTCAACCTCCATCGGATCTTCCACGTTACAGTGATTCACAGCTTGGGATCCTGGGCCAGGAAGATTGAGGTCCCAACGGTGTCTGAACATGAGAACCTCCAGGGACCCAGAACCCCAGGAGCGCAAGGCCCACTGGCCTTGGGGAACACCTAAGCCCTCTTCCAGGAGAAGGACACCACGCATCTGCGGCTCTGGGTGCCCCCAGGAATACACAGGCTCCGGCATAGGGGTGGGCGGGGGGCAAGAGTCTGGCCCCCGTCTCCTGGCAGATTTCAAAGTGTGGTCAAAAACATGGCTGGACTAGGGAGCCATCATTCGGTGAATCAGGCTTGACCTCTTCTCCACCACTGCCACCGCTGGTGTCTGGGTTGACCTGGAGCTCACCCCACCTCGCCCTGGCAGAGCAAAGGCCCTTGGCTGGGGTCTGTGCACAGGTGCTGGTGAATGCCTGGCTGTGGACACACAGCAGAGGCCTGTCAGAGTAGAAGGAGCCAAGGAGAGCCCTAGGGATCCCCAAGTGCTTCAGGGTGTAGGGACAATCGCCCAGACAGGGTGACTCTGCAAGACTTGTCCCCATAGCAGGGGACGGCCTGTGCGAGGTGGGACTCCTGAGAAGGAGCGCTGAGGACTAGAGGGAAGGGGCAGGGTGACTCTGCAGGCTCCACAAGGGACACAGCACTGACATGCTTCTGGCCTGGGTGCCCTTCTGAGTCGTCAGAGGTCCATGCACCCTGGCAGCCATGGTCAGGCACGGGAGGCGTGCAGGGAGTGGGGTGGACACTGAGAGGAACCATGGGTCCTGGGGGGTGGCCCTGAGACCAGACTGTTGAGCCTTGGGTGGGCAGAAATCATTCCCCTTATCAAGGACTGTAGATCCTCACTTGCAACACCCAGGACCCCAAAGCGGTTCTGTTACCGGATAAAGGGTCTTCACTGGGTGTTGTTCAGGTTCTTTGTGTTGAAAAAATAATTAAACAAAATGCACAAACAAAGCAACAAAAGAATGAAGCAAGGAAAGACAAAGCAACAGAATAACAGTAACGCGAGTGCGATATGTCGAAGCCAAAGTACACTCCAGAGGGCGGGAGGGGCTGGCAGGCGCTCAGGAGCCCCAAGGCAACGTTCTTTAGGGCTTCTACAAAGCTAAAGGAATCTGGTAACACCCCAGGTGCCCTTAGAAGCCTCCAGTTAGTCACACTGTATGAAGGACTGGCCCGTGGCCAATCAGAGGCTGAAATGCAAACTTCAGTCTTGTCATCACAGGAATGAGGCTGTGACCTGTGAGCCTCGAACTGGCCGTACCTGCTGTTCTTTTGCTTCTGCCTTACCCCTTGGTCACCCGAATCCCTACTCTCCTGCCACAGTTCTGATGGAAAGAAAGTGACAGGCGACATGCAGGTTCCTAACCCAGGGAATAGCTCGTTTGCATCCCACAAGCTGGTGTGAGACTGGGAGGTTAAGGGCATGGGCTTTGCAGTTGTGAGAGTTTGGAGGTTGAATCTCAGCCCTGCTCTGTGGGGCATGTCACCCAATTTCTCTGAGCCCCAGTTTCCTCACATTCACCCCACCTGTGAAGTGAGAGTGTTGCCAGCATTGTTAGGGGGCTTTGGGCAACAGACAATGGAAATGTCAACTCCAACAGGCTTTAAGGATAAAGTCAGTTTATGACCCCTTGCAAGTGAGAAGGGCAGGGTGGACCTCAGGTGTGGCTTGCTCCTGCAGCTTTCAATGGCCCAGGTTTTTTCTGTCTCTTGCTCTGCATTCCATGGTGTTCGTTTGACCCAAAGCTTCCTTTTAGCTCCAGAGTAGCTGCAAGCAGTAATCAGGACTAATTGCTCATTCGTTCATGTCCAGCTGAAGACAGAACAGGTCTTCCCCAACTACTGATTCAAAGTCTAGGCTTATCTCTTGATTGAAATGTCCTACGTGATACCTCCAACGCCGAGCCCATCGCTCTGGCCGGGAGGATGCTGGGTGCTCTGATGGGCTGAAGCCTGGGCCGTTTGCAGTGTTGAGGGGAGAGGCCTCATGCTATTGGTTCATTAATGAGAAGCCGCAGGAAGGTGACAAGCCAGGGAAAGAGAAAGCCTCTGTGTGTCGGGTCCACAGCACCCAAGCCTGCACCTGAACTTGGAAGAGGGGACTTAAGTGTCTTCTGAAGGAGTCTGATTGACGTTTGTTTCTCTGACCTTGCTCCAGCTCTGGCCCAGCTCCAGGTTCTGAAGGCTCCATCCCCTAGGACATTTTCTGGGAGCCAGGGAAAGATTAGCAGAGCCTGGTCACGATTCTTGGAGAATGCTCTTGGTGGGCGAGCGGTGCTTTCTTATGGGGTAGTTCCTGTGAGAAAGGTTCTAATTCCCACTTGGAAGCCCTGAACGAAGGTAGGAGCCCCTGACGGTGGCAGAGGGGAGGTGTTCAGGGCCTGGGGCCACCTGGGGTCGTCTACTTGAGTCCTCTTTGAACTCTGCGTTTGGCAGCTGAGCAATGTCGAGGAAGTTACTTCCCCTTGGCGTCAAGCACCCGTGCTCATCCTCAAAGGGGTCAGTGGGGCCCAGAGCTGCCGAGCTGCACACATGTGCATTTCTCCATGAGACCATCTTGGGGGACAAGTGCTGGCACCCCCACGGGTAGGACAAAGACAGAGGCCCTAAGACACTGGCTACCTACCTCAGATCACACAGCCAGGCCAGACCAAAGCCCAGGCTGCCCGTGGTCATGACCTAGGTACCATTTCCCATGGGCAGCGTCAGGTGGGAGTCTGGGCTAAGCAAGACTGCGCTGGTTTTGATGATGGCGTTTTCTGTCCCTGTACCTCCTGGTAGGCCAGGGCCTCCCTCCCACCTGGCCATTCTGCACCCCCACCTTCACTGTAGTCTCTGTAAAGAGATGTTTGGTGTGCTTGGGGCAGTGGCTGAGAATATTAAAGACATAACGTGGGTGCACACGATCCCGGGACCCCAGTGTATTAAAGACATAATGTGGGTGCACACGATCCCGGGACCCCAGTGTATTAAATACATAACGTGGGTGCACACGATCCTGGGACCCCAGTGTATTAAAGACATAACGTGGGTGCACACGATCCCGGGAACCCAGTGTATTAAAGACATAACGTGGGTGCACACGATCCTGGGACCCCAGTGTATTAAAGACATAATGTGGGTGCACACGATCCCGGGACCCCAGTGTATTAAAGACATAACGTGGGTGCACACGATCCCGGGACCCCAGTGTATTAAAGACATAATGTGGGTGCACACGATCCCGGGACCCCAGTGTATTAAAGACATAACGTGGGTGCACACGATCCCGGGAACCCAGTGTATTAAAGACATAACGTGGGTGCACACGATCCTGGGACCCCAGTGTATTAAAGACATAATGTGGGTGCACACGATCCTGAGACCCCAGTGTATTAAAGACATAACGTGGGTGCACACGATCCCGAGACCCCAGTACATTTAAGACATAACGTGGGTGCACACGATCCTGAGACCCCAGTGTATTAAATACATAACGTGGGTGCACACGATCCCGGGACCCCAGTGTATTAAAGACATAACGTCGGTGCACACGATCCCGGGACCCCAGTGTATTAAAGACATAACGTGGGTGCACACGTTCCTGGGACCCCAGTGTATTAGACATAACGTGGGTGCACACGATCCTGGGACCCCAGTGTATTAGACATAACGTGGGTGCACACGATCCTGGGACCCCAGTGTATTAGACATAACGTGGGTGCACACGATCCCGGGACCCCAGTGTATTAGACATAACATGGGTGCACACGATCCCGGGACCCCAGTGTATTAAAGACATAACGTGGGTGCACACGATCCCGGGACCCCAGTGTATTAAAGACATAACGTGGGTGCACACGATCCCGGGACCCCAGTGTATTAAAGACATAACGTGGGTGCACACGATCCCGGGAACCCAGTGTATTAAAGACATAACGTGAGTGCACACGATCCTGGGACCCCAGTGTATTAGACATAACGTGGGTGCACACGATCCTGGGACCCCAGTGTATTAAAGACATAACGTGGGTGCACACGATCCCGGGACCCCAGTGTATTAAAGACATAACGTGGGTGCACACGATCCCGGGACCCCAGTATATTAAAGACATAACGTGGGTGCACACGATCCCGGGACCCCAGTGTATTAAAGACATAACGTGGGTGCACACGATCCCGGGACCCCAGTGTATTAAAGACATAACGTCGGTGCACACGATCCCGGGACCCCAGTGTATTAGACATAACGTGGGTGCACACGATCCCGGGACCCCAGTGTATTAGACATAACGTGGGTGCACACGATCCCGGGACCCCAGTGTATTAAAGACATAACGTGGGTGCACACGATCCCGGGACCCCAGTGTATTAAAGACATAACGTGGGTGCACACGATCCCGGGACCCCAGTGTATTAAAGACATAACGTGGGTGCACACGATCCCGGGACCCCAGTGTATTAAAGACATAACGTGGGTGCACACGATCCCGGGACCCCAGTGTATTAAAGACATAACGTGGGTGCACACGATCCCGGGACCCCAGTGTATTAAATACATAACGTGGGTGCACACGATCCCGGGACCCCAGTGTATTAAAGACATAACGTGGGTGCACACGATCCCGGGACCCCAGTGTATTAAAGACATAATGTGGGTGCACACGATCCTGGGACCCCAGTGTATTAAAGACATAACGTGGGTGCACACGATCCCGGGAACCCAGTGTATTAAAGACATAATGTGGGTGCACACGATCCCGGGAACCCAGTACATTTAAGACATAACGTGGGTGCACACGATCCCGGGACCCCAGTGTATTAAAGACATAACGTGAGTGCACACGATCCTGGGACCCCAGTGTATTAAAGACATAATGTGGGTGCACACGATCCCGGGAACCCAGTACATTTAAGACATAACGTGGGTGCACACGATCCCGGGACCCCAGTGTATTAAAGACATAACGTGGGTGCACACGATCCCGGGACCCCAGTGTATTAAAGACATAACGTGGGTGCACACGATCCTGGGACCCCAGTGTATTAAAGACATAACGTGGGTGCACACGATCCCGGGACCCCAGTGTATTAAAGACATAACGTGGGTGCACACGATCCCGGGACCCCAGTGTATTAAAGACATAACGTGGGTGCACACGATCCCGGGAACCCAGTGTATTAAAGACATAACGTGGGTGCACACGATCCCGGGACCCCAGTGTATTAAAGTCATAACGTGGGTGCACACGATCCCGGGACCCCAGTGTATTAAAGACATAATGTGGGTGCACACAATCCCGGGACCCCAGTGTATTAAAGACATAACGTGGGTGCACACGATCCCGGGACCCCAGTGTATTAAAGACATAAAGTGGGTGCACACGATCCCGGGACCCCAGTGTATTAAAGACATAACGTGGGTGCACACGATCCCGGGAACCCAGTGTATTAAAGACATAACGTGGGTGCACACGATCCCGGGACCCCAGTGTATTAAAGACACAACGTGGGTGCACACGATCCCGGGACCCCAGTGTATTAAAGACACAATGTGGGTGCACACAATCCCGGGAACCCAGTATATTAAAGACATAACGTGGGTGCACACGATCCCGGGACCCCAGTGTATTAAAGACATAACGTGGGTGCACACGATCCCGGGAACCCAGTATATTAAAGACATAACGTGGGTGCACACGATCCTGGGACCCCAGTGTATTAAAGACATAACGTGGGTGCACACGATCCCGGGAACCCAGTGTATTAAAGACATAACGTGGGTGCACACGATCCTGGGACCCCAGTGTATTAAAGACATAACGTGGGTGCACACGATCCCGGGACCCCAGTGTATTAAATACATAACGTGGGTGCACACGATCTCGGGACCCCAGTGTATTAAAGACATAACGTGGGTGCACACGATCCCGGGAACCCAGTATATTAAAGACATAATGTGGGTGCACACGATCCCGAGACCCCAGTGTATTAAAGACATAACGTGGGTGCACACGATCCCGGGACCCCAGTGTATTAGACATAACGTGGGTGCACACGATCCCGGGAACCCAGTGTATTAAAGACATAACGTGGGTGCACACGATCCCGGGACCCCAGTGTATTAAAGACATAACGTGGGTGCACACGATCCCGGGACCCCAGTGTATTAAAGACATAACGTGGGTGCACACGATCCCGGGACCCCAGTGTATTAAAGACATAATGTGGGTGCACACGATCCCGGGACCCCAGTGTATTAGACATAACGTGGGTGCACACGATCCCGGGACCCCAGTGTATTAAAGACATAACGTGGGTGCACACGATCCCGGGACCCCAGTGTATTAAAGACATAATGTGGGTGCACACGATCCCGGGAACCCAGTGTATTAAAGACATAACGTGGGTGCACACGATCCCGGGACCCCAGTGTATTAAAGACATAACGTGGGTGCACACGATCCCGGGAACCCAGTGTATTAAAGACATAACGTGGGTGCACACGATCCCGGGACCCCAGTGTATTAAAGACATAACGTGGGTGCACACGATCCCGGGACCCCAGTGTATTAAAGACATAATGTGGGTGCACACGATCCCGGGACCCCAGTGTATTAAAGACATAATGTGGGTGCACACGATCCCGGGACCCCAGTGTATTAAAGACATAACGTGGGTGCACACGATCCCGGGACCCCAGTGTATTAGACATAACGTGGGTGCACACGATCCCGGGACCCCAGTGTATTAGACATAACGTGGGTGCACACGATCCCGGGACCCCAGTGTATTAGACATAACGTGGGTGCACACGATCCCGGGACCCCAGTGTATTAAAGACATAATGTGGGTGCACACGATCCCGGGACCCCAGTGTATTAAAGACATAATGTGGGTGCACACGATCCTGGGACCCCAGTGTATTAAAGACATAACGTGGGTGCACACGATCCCGGGACCCCAGTGTATTAAAGACATAACGTGGGTGCACACGATCCCGGGACCCCAGTGTATTAAAGACATAACGTGGGTGCACACGATCCTGGGACCCCAGTGTATTAAAGACATAACGTGGGTGCACACGATCCTGGGACCCCAGTGTATTAAAGACATAACGTGGGTGCACACGATCCTGGGACCCCAGTGTATTAAAGACATAACGTGGGTGCACACGATCTCGGGACCCCAGTGTATTAGACATAACGTGGGTGCACACGATCCCGGGACCCCAGTGTATTAAAGACATAACGTGGGTGCACACGATCCTGGGACCCCAGTGTATTAAAGACATAATGTGGGTGCACACGATCCCGGGACCCCAGTGTATTAAAGACATAACGTGGGTGCACACGATCCCAGGACCCCAGTGTATTAAATACATAACGTGGGTGCACACGATCCTGGGAGCCCAGTGTATTAAAGACATAACGTGGGTGCACACAATCCCGGGAACCCAGTATATTAAAGACATAACGTGGGTGCACACGATCCCGAGACCCCAGTGTATTAAAGACATAACGTGGGTGCACACGATCCTGAGACCCCAGTGTATTAAAGACATAATGTGGGTGCACACGATCCCGGGAACCCAGTATATTAAAGACATAACGTGGGTGCACACGATCCCGGGACCCCAGTGTATTAAAGACATAACGTGGGTGCACACGATCCTGGGACCCCAGTGTATTAAATACATAACGTGGGTGCACACAATCTCAGGACCACAGTGGGCTTAGGACGGGTTGGCTCCATGCCTGCCCTCGCTCCAGGACCTTCCTCCCCAGGGTAGAGCCAGGATGGGCAGGGAGAGGGTCACTATCTGGTATGATCCGCCAGGGGCTGGGGCAGAGGGATGGAGCCTGACTGGCAACAGTTCCAGGGTCTGCCCTTGCTGGGACTTCATGTTCCCAGGACCATCCGTCCCCCTACCACAGTGGGAGCCCTGGTCAGGGAGGCCAGCGACCCAGCAGGAAGCCAGCACTGGAGCTCTGGCTGCAGATGGAGCAGGCACTTTCTGCAGGGTCCTCCAGGAAACCAGCATCACCAGGTGGCTGGGGTGGCTTCTGGCCTCTGCTGTCTGCATGCTGTGCCCTGGAGCTATAGGAGGTCGTGATACCTGCAGCTACCCCATGCCCATGCAGGCTGGCCTCATTCGGAGCAGGTCCACTCTTCCCCAGGCACAGCTCCTCTCACGCAGCCCCCTTTCACAGACCAGGGCCACCACGATCTGACTTCCTCCTATTGATCACACACGCAGCATTTCCCGGGACTGTCTGATTTCTAATATCTGACCCATCAGGACCCTCCTGGGTGATCCTCTTCCTTCCTGGAAGGTGCATTAAACTCCGAGGTTTTACAAGGGCTGGCTGCATCCCCGTGCAGGCAGACAGGACCCCATGCACCCAGGCGAGCCCTCCTCAGCGGCCGGTTCATCTCCAGGGATTCTTCCGGTTCTCTCTCTGGGCAGCCCCACAGCCCAGATGCCTCGGCTTCCCAGCCACAGATCCCTCATTGACCTCCCCTCCTTGCGGGGGAGAGGCAGGCACTGGGTCATCCACGTGTAGAGGTGTAACATGGAAGTGACAGCTACACCATCCAAGCCTGCTGGGTCCTTCTGCCGGCTGCCTCCCATACCTGCCCACCGGCAGTCAGGCAGGAGATAGCTGCAGGGAGCAGATGGCGCCTGGATCCCTGTCGCCATCCTGGGCCTCCCCACTGTCCTGCACTGGTTCCTGGGCTCCTCCTCGGCCCTCGGTTTCATGGCATCCTGCCTGGGGCTGACCAGGGCTGCCAGGGGCTTGGTTGTTCCGGCAGGCTGCTGGACACAGAAAACACCTTCATGGCTGCTTGAACATTTAATACATAATTTATTGAGGTTAATTTAAAAATGATTAGTTTTCCTTAAGTAAATTCAATTCATGAGTCTTACTGGTTTATATTCATCTGGGAGTTTCTGGCAATCTCTTTCAGAGGGACTTCTGATTAATGTTTGACCAACTCAGTTGATAAAAACCCTCATAAACAGTCAATTCTGTTAATTAAATTCCCTCAGACATTTACACTGAACTTACACATTGATTTGATTTTCTTTTAAAGGCACTTCAGCTGCCTGACCCAGAGGACTCAGAACACCCCCGACACCTGCAGACAGGCAGCTCCCAGACTCCAGGAAACACTCACATGTCAGTCCGTTTCCCTCACACCTTTCATCTTGGATCACCAGTCTGTAGAGAATGGCACATTTTAACCTAGACTCAGCTATTCCAGGCAATCGACTAGGAAAATCTGTGCTGTGGGAGCCTCTGCTATGCCCCGTTCTCTTACACACTGTGAACGCTTTCAGACACATACACAGACCATTCCAGAACACAGCAGGAAAGTATTAACATGATAGGTTTGGTTTCCTTCATCATCTGCATGTGATGATAAATCTACCTGGAGCTTGAGTTTTCTCCACTATGGAAGCAACTTTCTGTGGCAAGAATGTGCATGATTTCGGTCTGGGCTGAAGACCCATCCAGATGATTCTGTGAGGCCACTGATGAGGACTTGGGAAGGCGTCCTGACACAGACCTCCACCTCCCCGAGAGGGGCCAGGCTCCCAGGCGTGCCCCTGGTTCACGTAAATCACTCCCTGATCCTCCATTGGATTAATCTGTGCCCATTGCCCGGTGACCTCACCGCTGATTAGAGTCAGTATTTCTGCTGCGTCTCGACTTATTGTCAAGCTCCTCTGAGCTACAGGAGTACAACTGATTAGTTCAACTTCTCTGCTTCTCCTTCAAGTTATTTTCAAGCTCTTCTCAACTGCAGGGGTACGACTCTCACAGGTAGAGTCTCGGTGTCTTTTGTGCCCTGCCCAGCCCTGTGGTTCTTGTGCTGTGATGCTGCCTGGCACTCTGGGGTGCCCCGATCTGCTTCTGATTTCGCATGTGGCTCCAGCTCCTCCACTGTGGTCCTGGGCCTACCTGTGCTTCTGGAAGGAGCATTCAGCCTATTCAAAGCTAGACCCTACCAGCCAGCCCGTCCACGGGAGCTTATAGAGTGTAGCACATCTGGTTGGCTGTATAGGACTGTGGGCTTAGAGACTTTCAGGCTCATTTTATCATCGATCATCACAAAGACTGTACAGTTCCCGGGCATCCTACCAGCTTCACAGGTGAGGAATTGATGCCAAGGCACATTAAGGGGTCTCATCAAGCTGCATAACCCGTGCCCTCAGAACCTGGATAGCAAGAGCAGGTATTGATTGGTTATGTTCTTAGGGCTGGATGCTGTGCTAAGAAGTTTACACACATGATCTCAATGACGCCCCCCAGGAACAGCGGGGTTTGGAAACTGTTACCACCCCCGTCTCACAGATGGGCACTCAGGAGCTCACAGAAGATAAGCAACTCAGCGAGGCTGAGATTCCAGCCCAGGCACCCTGACCCCAGAGCTTGAGCTTAGCATCTGCAGCGCTGCACTTCCCCCAACCCAGCCCAGGCATGGCGCCTGTTGTGGCTTTGCACACAGTTATAGGTGGCCCTGCATCTGGAGGAGGCAGCGTGGGTGAGCTCTATCAGGAAAATCCTGGGGGTGGCCCCAGCTGCAGGCAGGACTCGGGCCTCAGCAGAGTGGCCACTGTACAGGAGGCCACACCAAGTCAGAGGGGACAGGGTGGTACTGCAAGGAAGGGCGTGTCCAAATCTCAGCAGCAGCCGGCACCGGGGGCGGCGGGGGGGGCAGGCAGCCAGCTGGGGACACCCGTCCAGGGTGGTGCTGTCCACTGCCACGCTGGCTGACTGGGACACAGGAGTGAGACTCTACTCCCTGGCTTTGGCAGAGGCAAGCTTTCTAACGCGAATGTTGAACTTTTATTTAGCGCTGGGCAGTGAACTGTGCACTTCACAGAGAGGGTGCCCTTGAATGTGTTCTTGGCGGCAGGAAACGTTTTCCTTGTTCTTCAGCCAGAGAAACTGGATGCAGAAGGAAGAGAAGGGAGCGCTTGCCCATGGTCATCCGTGAGCAGCGTCGAGCCTGACAAGCACACCACACCTGGGCCGGTCACCAAGGCTCTGTGGTTCAGAAACTGGGCTGGGAGCAAGACCCGGAGCATCAGCAGGAGCAGCACCAGGCTGTGTGGGACTGAGCCCTGGAGCACGGACGGGACAGCTGATGCCCGGCTTCTCTGGAGCCTGACTCCTGGGACCTGAGCCCATGTGATGGGCCTCTCTGAGGTCTCAGTGGCAAGGCAAGGAGGTTGTGAGGACTGGGGAACCAGTCTGTCCTTTTCCCCATCACCCCATAGCTACCTCCCCTGACCCCCATTATGATAAAATGTGTCAAATCTCAAACAGCAAATCCTTCTCTCATAAAGGGGCAGGATCATCTCCATCCTGTTCCAACAGAGGCTCTAGTCAGGGGCAGTTTATGGGGGAAGAAGGATGTGCTGGGGTCCCTAGGACTAGCTTGAATGCTTCTCTGGAAAGACCCACAGACCACAGAAGTGACAATTTCTTACAGCAAAAGGAGGCGGATTAAAATCAGCAAATGAGAAAGGCCCCAGGGTGGGGCCTGGGAGGGGCCAGGTGCGAGTTTTCGGCTCCTCTCCCGGTGGGGTCACCAGACAGCACTCGTTCCCTCAGCACTGATGTGTGACACCCACGGCGCCTTGCTGCCACCCTGGGAGTGCACGTGAGCCTTGGTGTCCACGTTTTTGTTGGGGGTCAGCCATAAAGGCATGGAGCACCCACTTGACTGCCCACGGCTTCTCAGCCCACAGCCCCCAAGAGGTCAATGTGACACAGTGTGGCTCAGGGCCACAGAAGACCCAGGCAAACCTTCACCTAAATCTGCTAGTTAAGGTAAACCCTCCAGCAGGGCCCCAGGTCCCAGGTCTACAAAGACATGCTTGTCAGGCCCGGCAGGAGCCAGTCCCGTGGAGTGTGCAGGGCTGGACACCCCAATCCCACCGAGTGAGCCCTTCCCTGCACAGAGGACGGGTGGTCTGGAGGGGAGGGTGTGTGTGTCTGAGGGTGACTGCGCCCATGGAGCAGCCCTCTTTATGGGACGAGTCCCATGAAGACGCGTCCCAGCTGCTGGGGGTCAGCCTCTTGTCTGGCTCTGATTTCCTTGCAGTGTGGGGGAATTGCCCCACCCCCAGCACCCAGGCGCAGCTGTACTAAAGGTCAAGGTGGGCAATAGCTTGAGCTCGCATCTCCTTGACTTCAGCTGTGCAGAACCAATGTGCGCCTGCTGGAAGGACAGCTGGTGTTTGCGGCTGATGGTGCACAGCTGAGAGCAGGCGCCCCTCGTCCTTTCGGCTGCATTCTATTCTACACATCTCCAAAGGTGTTTATAAATTCTCTTTCTTAAGTAGCAGAAACCTCCATCAACTCAGCAAAAATAAACATATCAGTAACCACGGTGACTTCGGCATTCCCACACTGGGCAGAAGTGACCTCAGGCGGACACAGAGGGGCGCAGACGTGGATCTGAACATGGATTTGATGAAAGTGGAATAGATCTGATTGAAAACCTTCACAGCCCCTGATGGTTGGAATTCCAGGCTTCCTGCTGGTGTCTGCCCTGTTTCATGACCCATGAAGCCCCAACAGTGACAAGGGCTGTTGCTGCTGGTGCCCGGACTGGTCTCCTGAGGCCACGCCTTGCTTCCTGGGGAGGGGCTTTGCCTCAGTAGGACCAAGGGCAGGAGACCCGGGCACTGCTCAGTCAGGCTTCCTCCCTCGGGTCCAGACCCATGACCTTCCTGGGCTTCTGTTTCACAGCGATGATGCCAGGATGCCCAAGAATTGCAAAGTTCACCAGCACACTCGAGGGAGAGAAACAACAGCGACAAACTCCAAGGAACTACAGGTGAGAGAAAATACAATTCAAATTCAATTCACTCACAGACTTTTCTATGGAAAATTGATTGATCTCACCAGGTCATAGCTTTGCAGATATCTGTAAGAGTGGGGTGTGAGGGCGTGGGAGTGCCCCTCTCTGTTAGGATGAAGATGTTGAGGCTTGAACCTTGTCTACCATGTAACAGGAGACGACTGGGGTGGTGTGTTAGCCAGCAGGGGGCAGAGAAGCCATGGCTTCCACAGAGGCCACGGGGAAGGGGACTTCCCACCAGGCAGGCAGCCAGAGACCCTGAGCCTTCCAGCACGGGGGCCCCCAGGCATGGCCGGTGGCTGGTGGGAAGGTGTGAGCTGGGGTCTGTGCGTGTTTGCATAGTCTCTGTGGTCTTAGCTGGGGTTGTGGCTGGTAGTAGGAGAAGAAATGTTTTGCGGAAGTTATTTTAGAATTCTTAGACAAGTGAAGCCATGAGCACGCGAGGTTCCCTTCCTGAGGGTTTGCAATTCCCATTAAATGGAGACCAGAAAGTTATCTGGCCCCAGTGAACAGATGAAGGAAGAGGCACAAGGCTGGGTGTTGGGGGGCTTGCGTCTATGGGGCTGAGCTGAGAGGGGCCAGCCTGCTGGAGCTCCCAGAGGTGTGCAGCCCAGGCAACACCCTCACAGACCCCTGGGCATTGCTGGGGGCTGAGAAAGAGGCTGGGCCTGGGGGAGGCCAGGAGGAGACAACCTGGGGAGAGTTTGAGGGATCCAGTGTCCCTTCCACTGTCCACGCCGCATGCTCACGTTGCCACAGAGAATGAGGCTGTGAACTCAACCTCGGGGGGCTTGGCTTGACTGGAGGCAGTGGCTGGAGAAAGCCTTCCTGGTTCTGTAGAGGGGGTGTGCAGGCCCTGCTGGACTCGGCCCTTCCTCCAAGGGCAGGTGGCCGGCCCAGGTTTGCCCCTCTGTGGAGTCAGAATATCAAAATGTGTAATGCCGCGGGGACACTCTCAGCGGGACTCTGGGCCACAACGTGCACATGATCCTGGAAGGGTCTTCCCAAACTTTCCCAAATCTTAGGACCAGCTGGGGCTTGTCAGCAGCTCCTGGGCCCCACACACAGTCTTTCCGATTCAATAAACTAGAGGGTGCCCACACTTTAAAAAGTGATTTTTGACACAATAATTGTGCACATTGATGGGGTACCTGGTGATGTTTTGATACGGACGATGTGTAATGATCAGATAAGAGTCATCAGCAGATTCATTATCTCAGACGAACTCCTTCCTGTTGGGAACATCAGCCTCCTCCCTCCAGCTGTTTGAAACTTTGTGTGACTGTGAGCTGTGGCTGTAGCTGCCAGAACCTATGCCTCCCAGACAGTTGCAATTTTGTATCCTTCAGCAAGTGTCTCCCTATCCCTCCCTCCGCCTCCCCTTCCCAGCCTCTGGCATCCTCTGTCCCACGTTTCACTTCCATGAGATCAAATGTTTTAGCTTCTACACATGAGTTCATGCAGTGCTGACCTTTGTGCTCCTGGCTTATTTCACTTGCCACCATGTCCTTCAATTCCATCCATGGTGGATTCTGTCCTTTTTGATGGCTAAATAAGATTCCGCTTTCTTTATCCGTTCATCTGTTGGTGGTGTATCATGCTTCTCACAAGTGTTTTGGGGGCATTGGAAGGCAGGCGGCCCCCTCTCCACAGTGCTGCAAACAAGACTAGAGTCTTCTTGGCAGATTTCAGAATCTGAGAGAGGCTCCATTGCTCCTGGTGACTGGATCTGAGTGTGGAGTGTGACAGCTGCCACGGTGATAATCAGAGTCACAGGTTCAGCGACCCTGCCCCCAGGGCCTGCCTCTGTGGGGCGTTGTGCCGTAAATCGCAGCGCTGCTGTGTGAAGTGAAGATTTACGGAGCATCTTCTGTGCCCAAAGCAAAGCGACATTCTGGGGAGATAAAGAGAAACAAGACACACAGCCCTGTCCCCAAAGAACTTCCTAGGGAGCAGAGAGGATGGAGAGGCATGGAGCCAGAACGCAGGTCAGGACAGACAGCTGCCGGGGACCATCAGGAGCGCCCTCTGCAGGAGGCCCGGGGCAACCAGGGGAGCTTGTCACAGGGCAGCAAGCAGGGGCCGGGTACGTCCTGGGGGCCTGGTCCAGCCCCACAAATGGCCCCTCTGCTTGGCCAGAATGTCCCTACTGAGTTTGGGCCTGAGATCCTTCCAGTGCCTGAACTTGCCCCAAGAGACATCTGCATGCACTTGGGGCATTTTGAGAAACGGCGATTTGAGGGTCCCTCCCCCAACTGCCTGGTCACTGGAATCCCACAGCGCCCTGTGGCTGCCTGCTCCGTGGGCAGCAGAGCGAGGAGGCAGTTCTCCCTTGTCTGCAGTGAGCTTCTGCACCCCCTGCAATGCCACGGAAATGAGACGCTGCGGGTCTTCCTGCAATTCACGGACACTGTGCGTGGGACACTCAAACCTTGTCCCAGCACTTCACGATCCAGCAAGGCAGGCACTCAGTACTCAGGCCACAGCTCTCCAGGACTGATTTCACACAGGAGCCGTCCAGATGGCCTCCACAGGCAAAGCTTTCACTTCTCCCTAAGGCCCAACCTCCCCCTGGAGAAAAGGCCATTCCCCAACCTGCTGGCGAGGGAGAGGTGGCCCCAGATTCTCACACTCAGAGCCACGGAGCTTGTCCTCCTTCCCAGACCACCCTCCACTTCGGATCTGCCTGGATGCCGATTAGGCTGGAGAGAGGAACAGATCAGAGACACCAGATCAGGGTGGGCAGAGGAGGGGCCAGGAGGCAGATGCACAGAGGGGAGCCTGCTAGGCATGGTGGTTCATGCCTGTAATCCCAGCATGAGCTTTGGGAGGCTGACGTGGGTGGATCACCTGAGGTCAGGAGTTCAAGACCAGCCTGGCCAACATGGTGAAACCTTGTCTCTACTAAAAACACAAAAATAGTTAGTTGGGCATGGTGGCAGGCACCTGTAATCCCAGCTACTCAGGAGGCTGAGGCAGGAGAATCACTTGAACTGGGGAGGTGGAGGTTGCAGTGAGCCAAGATCACGCCACTGCACTCACTCCAGCCTGGGGGACACAGCAAGACTCCATCTCAAAAAACAAAAAGGGGAGCCCGAGATCCCCCGCTCCAGCTGCCTTTGGTCTACCCGAGATCCCCCGCTCCAGCCGCCCTTGGTCTACCCGAGATCCCCCGCTCCACCCGCCCTTGGTCTACCAGAGATCCCCCGCTCCAGCTGCCCTTGGTCTACCCTGCTGGCAGCAAGTCCAATCTGTGGGTTTTTTCAGACTTTGAAGCCCAAACCTTTGATCCGGAAGGACCTGGGATTGCCAACTTGGCAGACACTAGAGGGTAAAGGGTGGGGTCTGTTGAGGTGGGGCGTGGGGTCCTCAGACGCAGAAGACTGGGTCTTGGGTGTTTATCCCTCATTCTCTCAGAAGATGCTTTTGTGAAGATGAGGGCTGTTCTGCAGGTGCCCGTCTCTGCCTCAGGGTCTGGAGGGTGGTTCTACCTGCCCGGCCTCCCCAACCTTCTCCCAGGCGAGAGTGCAAGCCAGGCTAGAGGCAGACACCTGCAGATCTTCCTAAAATGTGACCCACTGGGGGCTCCCAATGTGGGAGTCCTGATACCCCCCGTCCAGCTGTGGCCGAGAAAAGGGGAATTTTCCACTTTGCTGATCTACTTGAAGGGAATAACACCCAAAGATGGCTTTCTCCCAAGTCATGGACGGACAAAGGCAAATGCGAAAACACCATCAGCCTGGCTGGCCCCGGGCCATGGCGCTGGGGGACTTAGCAGACTCCGGCCGCATCTGTTGGGAAACAATGCACAGTGCTCCTTGTCCTGAGGACGCAGGCTGCCTTTCAGTCACTGCTGCTTACAGAAAAAGAGAGCCCAGTCTTCCCAGAGAAGCGAGCTTAATAAGGACACAACCCTTCTGTGCTCACAATAATCACAGCTCACGGCCGCAGAGAGCTTCACAGTGCTCCATCCTGTACTGAGCCCTACACATTTATAATCTCATTTAATCCTCATAGCAATCAGACAAGGTCAATACCGCTGTCACTGCTCCACTTCAGTGAAGCTGAGGAACTGTCCTGGGGCCCCAGGATAGATCAGCATGGGGCAGGGTCAGCCCAAGTCCCCTAGCTGTTAGCCCACAGAGCCTGGGGTCACAGCCTGGGATGTTCAAATGCACAGGGCTCCTGCGCTAGGTTCCTCTGGGTGCTGTAACAGAGGACCACACAACTGGTAATTTAAAACAATGCACGTTTTTTCTCTTGAAGGTCTAGAGATTGAAGCCCAACATAGTCTCCCTGAGCGAAAATCGAAGTACTGTGGGGCTGCTTCCTCCAGAGGCTTGGCTTAGGGAGAACCCACTTCCTGCCTTTCCTGGCTTCAGAGCCACCAGCAGGCCTTGGCTCTCGGCCCCTCCTCCCTCTTCAAAGGCTGCGCTGGCATCCAGGACCTCTCATCTATCATCCCCCTGAGCTTCTCTTCCGCCTCCTCTTTCACAGTTAAGGATCTTGGTGGTTACTTTGGGCCCACCAGGATAACCCATAATAATCTCCTGCTGTTAAGGTCAGTAGTTTAGCAATTTTCATTCCACCTGATGCCTTAATTCACTCTGCCACGTAAGGCAACCGAGATAGTTTCCAGGATTAGGAGTGGAAAGGGCTTCAGCCAGTTGAGACGTTCAGATCTGTGCTCTCTGTGGCTTGGCCTGGCGGTCCTCCCGGGGTCTCATCCCTGCTGGCAGCACGTGCTGGAGTCAGCTCACACCGGCTTGTGAGAGCGCAGTGGGGAACGGCTGAAATGTACAACTAACAAACTGCATTACAACAAAGGTAACAAGAGTTTCGAGCATTTCTTGCCTTTGTTTTAACATAATCTGTTAATTGTGCATCTTATTACGATACAATTAGTGTTAATTATGCGGCAGCAGTTACCACCTCTAGCAGAAATCCCGTCTAGCAGGTGGTTCGCTGCGGCGCGCCTGTCTGCACTGAGCTCTGTCATGCTGACGGCTGGGAACTCACCGTCGCGGGAGTAGTTCCATCACAGAAGTCAGCACGGGCTACAAATCAGAGCTTGATTTTATGGTCTTCATCACGGAAGTCAGCACGGGCTACAAATCAGAGCTTGATTTTATGGTCTTATTGATGATCTAGACTTAGGGGGATGAAATATTAGATTAATGCAGATTAATCTGCAAGTGTTTTATGCTTGTAGCTGTTACATTATACGTAGCACAAAAAGTTGTCAAATCATAGTTAAATTGCAGCCACAGGTTGGCTACAAATAAGTTTGGCCAAAAAAAATCAACAAAAGCTTCTGTGTGGACCAGTTGGCTCCGTGAAACGTAGGATAAAAACTACTGTGTGTTATTTGAAACTGGTAAATTGCACGCTTCCTTCGTATTGATGGAACTTAGAATGAACGGATGTGCAGACGTTTACCGCACAACTCTTCTGCTGCTTGTTAAACACTGACCAGCACACCACGGCCTGCCCCCCAACCCCACCCGCCAGCCTCACCTTCGCGGCCCCACACTCTGTGCTCTCGTCCTCCAAGCTGTGCACACTTTCTGAGCTGCACCCATGCCCTCTGCCAAGCATGCGATGACCCACCCCATCCACCCCGTCCCCTTGCCTGGCCCATCCTGCTGGTCCCTCAGGCACAGCCCAGCAGCCGTTCTCCCCAGGAGCCTGTCCAGCTCCTGGGTTGGCTCAGTGCCCTTCTGTGTTCTCAGGGTCCCAGGCTTTCCCCATCCCACCCTGCAGGAATTGTGCTTGCTTCTCTGTCTTTAGGACTGGCCTGTGGCTGCCTCGTTGGTGGGGCTGTACAACTCTTTTTTTGTGCCTCAGAATCTAGCACATTTCCTACATAGTAGTGCTCAATAAACACTCACTCAATAGAACAAATAGAATATTCATTTAAGGAGCTAGGATTGCTTTTGACTGAATAAAGAGTGTAGGCCTCTTCCCGGACACAGAACGAAACAGACAAGGGGAGGGAAAGCGCTGATGGATATGTGGTTCTGAAGGGGCCCTGGGTCCTGGCACATGAAGACTTTTGGCACATGGTGGGGAGCACTAGAAAATGCCTCGTCTCAGCCCCTATGTTTGGAGGGCCCTTTGGACCCTTTTGCTTCAATACAGCAAACACCTGACATCCTTGACAGAGGAGTTTCTTTCTGCAGAGGCAGAGGGATGTGGAACCCAGGACGTAGAGGGGGCAGATTCGTGTTCCCCCCAGGGGACCCTGGGAACCACGACCCTGCAGCCAGGTGTGCTCAGAGGATAAACAGGTGAGGCAGTTAATTGGGAGGCAGCCCCCGGGAGCCCTGGCACAGTCAGCCAGGTGTGAAGGCTTTCATTGTGGTGGGGTCCTGGGGGCCACATGGGGTTCCTTCTCTTCAGATGGTGGGTGCAGCTCCTCATCATGGGATGACAGTAGGGGAGTGGAGGGGAGACCCGATGAGTCCCAGAGATGCCAAGTGAGGTCATCACAATGATAGCAGTGCTGGCTGGCAGCCTCCAAAGCCAGGAGGTGGGCCCTTTCCCTGTGCACGAGGCAGGGGGCACTATGCTCATTTGACACGTGGGATGGGAGACTGGATTCTGCATGCTGGGTGAATGTCAGCATCAGGACAGCCCTTCCACCGAGGCCCTGAAACCACCACAGAATACTCCGTATCGCGATTTTAAAACACCAATGCCACCTGCCAGCTCCTCTGATACAGCCTGCGGTTCCCACAGAGCCTGGACGCCTGTGGCATCCTCTGCCCTCACGCTCTCCAGAGCCCTGGTGGCTCGGAGGCGGGGCCTTCTCTCCTGTCCCTGCCACCCCACCAGATGGTGGCACCCCATCCTGGGAGGCCCCCACCTCCTCTGCCTCCTCTTCTGCTTGGAGTATGAAATCAGTGGACATGTGCTGGGTTAGAGTACAGTGCTGACCCCCATGCTCGCTCACTCTGCAAGCCCAGCAGGCAGGCACTGGGTTTGGGGTCCGCTGAGCCAGCGTGAGGGCCTTCCACATCCTCATCTTGGAAGGAAATATCCTCTCTGGGGCCGTAGGGCAGTAACTGAGGCAGCGCAGGTGCTGGATGCGCGTCTGTTGCCAGGCCAGGGGACGTGTTGGATGAGCCTGGGAGCCTGAGTGCTTCTAGGCCCTGAATGTTCTCCAGGAAGCTTTACTGGCCTGAGGGTCACTCAGGAGGAGAGATGGAGGGGACAGATGGGCCCTTCCAGCTTGGCCTCCAGCAGCTCGGCCCAGCCTCTGCCCCCTGCCAACTTCCCCTTTCAGGTCTCCTTTTGGAGACAACAAGGTCACTGTGGCATGAGGAGCCGCAGTTCCTTGTAGTCCAGAGAAATTGAGGGCGGTGGATGGTGAGCCAGGGGCAAGAATTGTTCTCAGGCAGCCCTGGCTGGGAACATCACAGATTTGTCAATGAGTTTGCAAACACAGTTGAGACGCCTCCGCTCAGGAACCCTGGGCTTTGGGTGACAATGACTCACTGGCATGGGCTACCAAGTGTGTGTGTATTTGACCTCAGCGGGTTACACATGCACAACACACAGACACACACAGACATACGTACAGAGACACACACACACACAGAGACACACACACAGACACACTCACAGAAATACACATAGGCTGGGCACAGTGTCTCACGCCTATAATCCCAGCCTTGGGAGGCCAAGGCTGGCAGATCACTTGAGGTCAGGAGTTTGAGATCAGCCTGGCCAACATGTGAAACCCCGTCTCCACCAAAAATACAAAAAGTAGCCAGTCGTTGTGGTACATGCCTATAATCCCCGCTACTCAGGAGGCTGAGGTAGGAGAATCGCTTGAACCTGGGAGGCGAGGGTTGCAATGAGCCGAGATCGCACCACTGTACTACAGCCTGGGCAACAGAGTGAGACTCCATCTCAAAAAAAAAAAGAGAAAGAGAGATACACCCAAACATATACACAGACACCCATGCAAATACACACACACAGAAACACACACACAAACACATATAGAGATACACTGACACGCATAGATACATGCAGAGAGACACACACAGAGAGACTCACACAGAGAAACACAGGAACACACAAACACACATAAAGACATGCACAGAGAAACACAGAAGACATACAGATACACACACAGACACATACACAGATGTACAGACACACAGACTCACACACAGGCACACACACCGCCCTCAGGCCACACTGTGTAAACAGCACCCACCTTCCACAGGCCTCTCTGTATAAACAACACCAAACACATCCCCTTCATCAGCTCTTTTGAGTTTTCAAAATAGTTATGATAGCCTCACTCCAACAAGGTCTGCAGGAAGGCTGCCTTTCCCCAATTTATCCTTTAGACAAAGAAACAAAGAGTTTAGAAGCCACCTTGAAGGAGACAGAGGGAGTAGCAGAGCTGGGGCGAGCAGAGCCTCCAGCAGCCCAGGGAAGGGGAGCAAGGGAGGGAAGACGCAAAGCCACCAGTGAGGCGGAGGACCAGCACAGCCGCAGATCCTGCAGGTGGACTTGTTAGGAAAGAGGGGAGCAAGGGTAAGTGAGGGGCAGATTTGGAAGGCTGTGCAGGCGTGAGTGGGGGGAGACTCACCTGGCTGTACAGGGGCAAGTGGGGAGAGACTTGCGTGGCGATGCAGGGGTGAGGGAGGGGAGACTCACGTGGCTGGGCAGGGGTGAGTGGGGAGACTCACAGGGCTGTGTAGGGGTGAGTGAAGGTGAGACTGCATGGCTGGGCGGAGGTGGGTGAGGGATGAGGAATGGAGGCAAAGAGCAGCCTGCTCCTTAGGGAGCTGGGCTGCTCATGGTAAGAGGCAGCCAAGGGCTTGTTTTCGCCTTGTGCAAGATGGGCAGGTGTGTGGGCTGGAGGGCAGGAGGCGAAAACAGCCTGGATGAGGCAGAGGAGGAGCATTTGCGGAACGGTTGCTGGAGAAATGGGGAACGAGGTCACTGTGAACAGAGGGCCCTGCCAGCTTCGGATGAAGAGGCAGTGGTGAGGGAGGGAACAGGAGTGGACATGGAGATGTTAGGGCTCAGTGGCGGGGGGTGTGGTCCATCAGGCCTGCTGATGGAGTGGAATTTGGTTATGGGGGATGTGCCGGGTGCCCAGTCCTCAGCACAGCCGGAGCTGAGCCCCAGGTCCGAGTGCACGGCCTGGGGACTGTGGTGGGTAGTTAATGGGTGGGAGCCTGTTGACTTCTACATTTAAAACTTTTTATTTTGAGACAATTGTTACCAGAAGAGTAGATGAGATACTAGTCATGGGAAACAACGCAGAGAGAGAGCCCACGTGCCACCTCCCATTGCCCGTGGTAGCATCCTGCGTGACTCAGGACTCTGTGCCATGTGTTGGTGGTCCCTGAGCTCTCCTCATGTGGCCGTACCCCTGACCTTCCTGTTCTTGGTTTCTAAGCCATCTTTGACCTAATTAGAAAGCCTGGCCTCCCAACCTGCAGACTCCCTAGGAAAATCCTTAACCCTGGCGTGGGCCTCTGGGTTTTAGAGTGGGGCTAGTCAAGGTCTTTGGAATACAGATCTGGCTGAGAATCCCAGAGGCTGGGGTATGTGGGAACTCGGAGTTAAAGAATCAACCAAGAAAGGGCAGTTTCCGAGCAGCTCTGGGGGTCCAGGTGCTTGAGTCTACAGGTCACTGCCCAGGGAGGAATTGGTCTTGACAGTTTCACCCCCATCCCTCCATCACCCTGATCGGGGTTCCAAACTAGAGTCCCCTTGCCTGGCTTGTGTCCAAGCCCCACGCTTGGCCAGGAGGTGGAGTTTCTTGGTTGACAACCTCTAAGCCTGCACACAGGGTCAAGGGCAGCTGTCCAAAGTCAGGCAACTGTGGCCAGAGGAAGGAGAAAGACACAGACTAATTTGACCCCCAGATCTTGGTTCGATCTTGGGTAAAATTATGGCGGCACCAGGGCCCAGAGTTGCAAGGACACTCAAACGAGAACGTTCAGGTGCAGAGGTGCCGGACAATGCCTCTGAGAATTCGAGTCCCAGTGTGGGCGTGTCTGACATCGTGTAGATAGGCAGACTGTCCTGAAAATGTGTGTAGATCACTTGCAGGGAACTAAAAGACCTTTAGTTATCTGGAAAATTGTACGTAAAACTAGTTATGCATCTTGCTGTCATAAAACAGAGTTACGTACTGAAAATAATTTCCCTCTGAGAATCTACTCACTAAATAAATAAGTAAAATAAGATGGTTTATTCTGTATAACTCTGAACCTGGGGACTGTGGTGTTTGTTTTACTTACTTGTGTGGAGAAATTGTATTTACGCATGCTTTGTTCATTTGCAGGTTTACTTACCAACCATATGACATTAGCCTCTGGACCAACTGGGTTAATATCCCAAGCAGCAAGATCAAAGAATGGCTTTAGATTCTCCTTGAATAGGGAAAGCACTTGTTTTCCTTCTTAAATAGAAAAAAGCTCAATAAAAATATAAATGGTGATTATGAAGCTGATTTAAAATGCACTGCAAGACTTCCAGTTTGAAAACGGTGTTCTAGGCTGAGTGCGGTGCTCACGCCTGTAATCCCAGCACTGTGGGAGGCCACGGTGGGCAGATGACCTGCGGTCAGGAGTTCGAGACCAGCCTGGACAACATGGCAAAGCCCATTTCTACTAGAAATACAAAACTTAGCTGGATGTGGTGGTGCACACCTGTAATCCCAGCTACTCAGGAGGCTAAGGTAGGAGACTTGCTTGAACCTGGGAGGCGGAGGTTGCAGTGAGCCAAGAACATGCCGCTACACTCCAGCCTGGGAGACAGAACAGGACTCCGTCTCAAAACTACAACAACAAAAAAACCAGTGGTCTAAGGGCAACATTCTCACTTAACATCTGGGAAGGCCCACACACAAGAGGAATAAGAAACATAAACTCTGTCCAAAGTAAAATCAGGGCATACCTGAGACCTCAAGCCATAGGACAGCTGGAAGATATACCAGAAGCAGTATCCGGCCAGGCGCGGTGGCTCACGCCTGTAATCCCAGCACTTTGGGAGGCTGAGGTAGGCAGATCACCTGAGATCAGGAGTTCAAGGTCAGCCTGGCCAACACAGTGAAACCCCATTTCTACTAAAAATACAAAAATTAGCCAGGTATGGTGGCAGGCCCCTATAATCCCAGCTATTCAGGAGGTGGAAGCAGGAGAATTGCTTGAGCCTGGGAGGTGGAGGCTGCAGTCAGCTGAGATCATGCCACTGCACTCCAGCCTGGGAGGAGCAAGGGTGCAGGAAGAAATGGAGACAGAATCCTGCAGGCACACATTTCAGAAAAGGCCACGAAGTATCGAGTCACGAAGGCAAAAGTGGGGTATGTAGCAGGGAGGTGAGCTTCGTGCGCAGGCAGAGGGGACACCTGCACCTGTGCTGGTTCTGAGAAGCGGAGGATGTGGGCTTAATGAAGAGTTACCCAGCAAACCATCTGACGAGGCAGCCATGTGTTGATGTTGTATCTTTTTATTACAAAAAGAGAAAGCGTCCCACGTACAAGTACGGGAGAACCAAGATCAAACACGTCGGGTAATTTAATATAAGTGAGATAAACAGAAGAATCAAAAACTCAGTCCTGGGTGGGTCTAGGAGTAGTCCTAAAGCTTTGTGACTGAGAAAGCTTGTAAAATGCAAGGATGGGCGAAGACAGGACGGATAGCTCCAAACAGAAATGAAGCTGGATTTGTCTCCTTAATGTCAGGTAAGGCTGAGCTCAGAGAGAGAAGCACCCAGGAAGAGCAGAACGGGTTCTTTAGGATAATAAAGAATGCAATTAACAAGAGATATATCCCAATTACAAATATTTATGTGCCAAAAAGCTGCTTTAACATGCAAAAGGTGAAAACTGTGGGACGTACAGTAAGGTACATGCAGGATCACAATACTAACAGGAGACTTTTAAGAAAATAACTGTTGTATTTAATTTCTTTTTTATTTTGCCCAACATTTTACTATGAAAATGTTTTAAACACACAGAAAAGTTGAAAGAATTGTACAGGAAACACCCACACACCCTCCTCCTGTGTCAGGGGTCAGTAAATTACAGCCCATCAGCTGAGGCTTACCCCCTACCCATTATTGTATGGCCTGCAAGCTAACAATAGTTTTTCTGTTCTTAAATGGTTAAAAAGTCAAAAGAAAAAATATTTCGGGACACATAAAAATGATATGCAATTCAACTTTCAACATCTAAATGAAGTTGTATTTATTTCCCGGCAGAAGCCCAGCGCACTCAGTATTTGCACAGTGACTATGGCCGGCTTCTTGCAAGCACGGATGAAGACTTGAGCCACCGTCCATAAAAGCTGCAATGTGCATCTGGCCCTTTATCGGAAAGTTTACCAAACTCTTCCTGGATTCTAAAATGAACATTTTTCTGTTATTGCTTTATCGCACCTTTGTCAATTGCCCTGTCTACAAATCCACCGGTTTTCAGATGCGTTTCAAAGTAAGTTGTAGACACCAATACACTTCACTTTGCGAAAGTGGCAGCGTGCATATCATTAATTAGAGTTCATTATGAGTTTATAGTTCTTTTTTAAAATAAAATTTATGAACAGCAATGTGCATAGCTTTTAAGTCTTATCTAAACCTCTCTCACAATACAGGACATTAGCTGAGAATCCCCTGTGACCTTTCCCAGGCACTGTGGAAACACTGAGGCAACCACAGGGCTGAATTTTCTTCCTGGGGATGAGTTTTGCTGGCTCCAGACCTCCGTATAAATGGAGTTGCACAGTCTGCACTGCTGTGCACGATTTCACTCACTTGGCATCGTGTTCTCAGAGTCACACAGTCTGCACTCCTGTGCACGATTTCCCTCACTTGGCATCGTGTTCTCAGAGTCACACAGTCTGCACTCCTGTGCACGATTTCCCTCACTTGGCATCGTGTTCTCAGAGTCACACAGTCTGCACTCCTGTGCACGATTTCCCTCACTTGGCATCGTGTTCTCAGAGTCACACAGTCTGCACTCCTGTGCACGATTTCCCTCACTTGGCATCGTGTTCTCAGAGTCACACAGTCTGCACTCCTGTGCACGATTTCCCTCACTTGGCATCGTGTTCTCAGAGTCACACGGCTGCATGCGGTGGTAGGCCACGCCTTTGGGTCGATGAGTATTGCCCCACTGCATGAGTGCACCATGGCTTGTCAGTTCGCTCTCTGGAACTGCCTCCAGGATTTGGCTGAATGGACCAAAGCTACTGTTTGGTGAACTATCATTTTGTTGCTTTGACTTGTCTTGGGTAAATATCTAAGAGTGGGAGGTTAGCTCATGGGGCTGGTGTATGCTTAGTTTTAGAAGAAACTGCTGGACATTTTTCCAAAGTGGCCGTGCCATTTTGCTCCCAGCGTGTGAGTTCCAGTCACACCACATCCTTACTAACAATTGGTGTTGCCATTCTTTCCCATTTTAGCTGTTCTGTTGTGATCGCGTTGTGGCTTGTGGGTATTTTCCTGATGTTGATGATTTCTGCATGAACCTTTTAGACATCATATATCTTCCTTGGTAGAGTAAAAAGTTAGATGGTCTCACGCCTATAATCCCAGCACTTTAGGAGGCGGAGGTGGGTAAATGACCTGAGGTCAGGAGTTCCAGACCAGCCTGGCCAACATGGTGAAACCCTATCTCTATTAAAAGGACAAAAGTTAGCCGGGTGTGGTGGGGCATATAATCCCTGCTAGTCGGAAGGATGAGGCAGGGGAATCTCTTGAACCCAGAAGGTAGAGGTTGCAGTGAGCTGAGATTGTGCCATTGCATTCCAGCCTGAGAGACAGAGCGAGACTCCATCTCAAAAAATAAAAATAAAAAAAAAATAGATGGATTTTTGTCATCTAAATGTTCTTGGGAACGTTTGTGTATCAATATTTGTGTATTTTCTCAGTGTGAACATTTGTGTATTTGCTCATAGATGAGTAAGACTAATAATCTTGAAACATTCATCTGTAAGCAAATACACAGATAAAACTGGAATAATCAGTATATTTGGTTAAAAATTAACAGCCCTTTTGGCTGGGCCTGGTGGCTCACGCCTATAATCCCAGCACTATGGGAGGCCGAGGCAGGTAGATCATAAGGTCAAGAGATCGAGACCATCCTTGCCCATCTCTACTGAAAATACAAAAATTAGCTGGGCATGGTGGTGCGTGCCTGTAGTCCCAGCTACTCTTGAGGCTGAGACAAAAGAATCGTCTAAACCTGGGAGGCCAGAGGTTGCAGTGAGCCAAGATTGCACCACTGCACTCCAGCCTGGCGACAAAGGGAGACTCCATCTCAAAATAAAATAATAAAATAAAAATAAAAAAATAAACAGCCCTTTAAAAGACGAACTTTATTGAGATGTAATCTGCATGTTAAATAATGCACCCATTGTAAGTATACAGTTAATGCATTTGTGGTGAGGGAAGGTTTGAGGTTCCTTTTCTGGTTCTTATACGGATCCGCTGTTGTTCCAGTACCATTTGTTGGAAAGACCATCCCTTCCCCATTTGAGCACCTTAGCGTCTTTGTCAACAATGAAGTGAGGGTGTATTTCTGGACTCTGTCCTGTGCCATGAATCTTTACGTCCATGTTTACATCCACGTGCAATGTCCTGGTCACTGAGGCTTCATAAGCCTTCAAAGTATGTAGTGGAAGTCTTCTAATTTTATTCATTTTCAAAAAAACTTTTGGCTGTTCTAGGTCCTCTGCATTTCCATACTAAATTTTTGAATCAGCTTATCAAATTCTACAAAAAAAGAATGCTAAGCTTTTTAAAAAGAGTTTTACAGAATTGATGTTATTTCTTCCTAAAATACTTCTTAGAATTCACCAGTGAAGTCATCTGGGGCTAGAGTTTTCTTTGAAGAAGGCTCTTAGCCACAGATTCAATCTCTTTAATAGATGTAGGAAGATTCAGGTCATTAATTTTTTTCTTGAGTAAGCTATGGTAGTTCGTATTTTTCAAGAAATGTTTTTTAACCAATTTGTCAAATTTACTGGCATAAAGTTATTCATGATACTCCTTTATTAATTGTTCTTTTAAAGTTTGTAGTATCTGTAGTAATGTCCTTTTTACAATTCCTGATATTGCTGACGTCTGTCTTTTCTCCTCTTAAAGGATTTTTCATTTTCCTGTCTAGAGATGTGTTAATTGTGCTGACCTTGTCAAAGAACTTGTTTTTATTTTCACTGATTTTTCTCTTCCTTTTTTGTCTCCTCGTTTACTGATTTATCATTTCTTTCTTCCTCAATTTGACTTTAATTTGTTTTTCTCTTTCTTCTTCTGTTTCAAATGTAGATAATTGATTTGAGGCCTTTGTTCTTTTTTTACAGAAACATTTAATGCTGTCAATTTCCCTTTAAGTGCTACTTTAGCTACTTGGCACAAATTTTGATGTGATGTGATTTTATTTTTGTTCGATTCAAAGTATATTCCAATTTCCTTTGTAATTCTGTAGCCTCTGGGCTATTGAAATGTGAGTTATATTTTCCAAATACTTAAAAGATTTTCCACGTTTTTCTCTTACTGATTCCTAGTTAAATTATTCTATGGTTAAAAACAAGTGTTACATAATTTGAACACTTTATTTTATTATATTTGTTTAGTGGCCTGGGATGCGGTCTGCTTGGTTAGCATATCACGTGTGCTTGGAAAGAATGTGTATTTGTCAGTAATGGGGTGGGGTGTCAGTAGCTATGAATTGGGCAAGCAGGTTGATAGTGGCTGATACTTTGTTCCTGAGTAAGGAGCAGATTGTTACTAATTTCCTGTCTACTTGTTCTCTGCATTACTGAGAAGAATGTTTAATTGCCAACTCTGATTATTGATTTGTCTGTTTCTTCTTTGAGATCTGTCAGCTTTTCCTTTATGTATTTTTGAAGTTCTATAATTAGGTTCATTCACATTTAGAGTTGTTATATCCTCACAATACATGTCTTCCCTTATCGTTCTGAAATGTCTCTCTCTATCCCTGGTAGTATTCCTTGTTCTAAAGTCTACTTTGCCTGGTATTAACACAGCTATGCCAGCTAATTTCATGCCCAATACACATATGGTATATTTTTTCCTCATTTTTGACTTTTAATCGATCTGTGCCATTATGTTCATTTAAAATCAGTTTCTTGTAGACAGCATAAATGTGGGCCGCGCTTTCTTGTCCGGTTTGACAATCTTTGTCTTTTAATGGCGGTGCTGAGCCCATTTACACGTGAGATAATTTGGGTGTGGCTGAGTTTTAGTCTGCCATCTTGCGATTTGTTTCATTCGTCCCATCATTTACTTCTTTCTTTTTTTCTCTCTCTCCTATTTTGATCAATTGAGTATTTAGCATTTTTAAAAAATCATGGTAAAATAACCATAACCTAAAATTTAAGTTGAGTGGTTTTTAGTGTTTCATTTCATCTGTACAACGGGCTTGTTGGTTGTACTTTTTTTGTGATATTTAGTGATTGCTCTGTTGCTTTTTAGTGTCAGGCTCTAGGGCACCTTCAGTCTGACACAGGCCAGCTCCAAATGACAGGCCACCTCTTCCCCATGTAGAATAAGAATCTTACAGCTATAACTGTGTACTTTCATTTCCCCACCCCTTCCTTTGTACTATGGTTTTCACACATTTTACTTTTACACGTGTTAGGAACCCCACAATACATTCCACATCATTTATAAGCACTTCTTTTGCAATCACAATTTAATGGAAAAATAATTTTTAAATACAAACATGAACATAAGACATCAAAATGACACAGCAAGTACATGGCTTCTTCCTCTTGCTTCCAGAAGGTACTGTTTGGACTTCAATTGCAGCATTTTTATGCTGTTATTATTTATTTGTTATTCTCTTGCATTAGACAATAAGGCCCTTGAGAGTAGAAACAATATCTATTCATCTCGTAACCTTAGCACAATGCTTGGCACTCGGCGGAAGGTCAACAAATGTGCCATCACTGATTTCCTGACTGTCCGAGCGCCTGGCGGACGGAATGAAGGAATGACAAGCCTGCAGAAACGCACATGCCACACGCAGGTTGGGGCAGGCTCCAGCCCACGCAGCCAGATCAACACCCTCCCCCGGGTAACTTTTATGTGTGCCTCCTCCCCTCTGTTCTCACCTCTCAATGCTCAGCTTCTCATTCAAAATGTGGCAAGAGGAAAGATGAAATCATAGACTGTCATAGAGTGCTTTCGAGAAAATAGACTTTCAAAAGTCACAAATCAGGACTCAGGTGGATGCTGAGTTTGGCCACCTGCCGGGGACTGCTGAATGTGGCCCTGTTTGGTGCGTCATTGTGTCTGGAGGCCTTGGGTGTGTCTGTGTTGTGAACAGATGTGACTGTGGGTGGGGTCTGGAAACAGAGTGGGTCACTCTGGATCTGTGTTCTAGCTGGGCTTGGAAAGTGGCCCAGAGCCCATGCGAGCCCTCACATCTCACTGGGGAAACAGAGACATCTAAGCAGCGTCATCAAGTGCACATAATTCTCTGCAACTAACGTGGAGCACTGAATGCTTAACAGTGTGGGTGTTATGAATTATTTGGGATACGAAAATTTCATGCCCAGATCTTTAAAGTTATACCCCAAATGCTTTCGAAAGCAGTTGTGTGCCACAGGAATAGTTACAGCTGCCTCACAGTGTGCAAGTGTTCTCAGTTCTAAAATGAGGATGTAGAAATATTTCTCTTCCAGCGTTTTGAGCTCAGAACAATTATAGCATTATGTTCTACTTCGCTCTGCTTTACTGACCTTTCTCTGATTTTTAAATATTTGAATGTCGGAATGATTAGAAAAATGTTCACAATGTGCTTTAATAAAAGCTTCTACATAAATAAATAAATAAACAAAAATAATACTCTCCCCACTCTCCCCATCCTCAGCTAGTTTTGTTTGTTTTGTTTTGTTTTGAGATGGAGTCTTGCTCTGTCTCCCAGCTAGAGGGCAGTGGTGCAATCTTGGCTCACTGCAACCTCCACCTCCCGGGTTCAAGAAATTCTTCTGCCTCAGCCTCCCGAGTAGCTGGGATCACAGATGCTCACCACCACACCCAGCTAGTTTTTGTGTTTTTAGTAGAGATGGGTTTTCACCATGTTGGTCAGGCTGGTCTCAAACTCCTGACCTCAGGAGATCTGCCCACCTCAGACTCCCAAAGTGCTGCGATTACAGGCATAAGCCACTGCGTCCTGCCTTTTCTTTCTTTTCTTTTTTTTTTTTTGAGACAGAGTCTCACTCTGTTGCCCAGGCTCGAGTGCAGTGGTGCGATCACAGCTCATTGTGACCTCTATCTCCTGGGTCAAGCCATTTTCCTGTCTCAGCTTTCTGAGTACCTGGGACTACGGGCACGTGCCACCACTCCTGGCTAATTTTTTTGTACTTTTAGTAGAGATCAGGTTTCACTATATTAGCCGGGATGGTTTCGATCTCCTGACCTCGTGATCCACTCACCTCGGCCTCCCAAAGTGCTAGGATTACAGGCGTGTGCCACCATGCCCAGCCCCCAGCTAGTTTCAACTTTCTATTATAGAATAGGACTTATTTCATAGAGGCATATTTAAGGCAACTATAACATTATTTAAAAAGCTAAATAATTTTCTTTCAAATGTAAAATTAAAATTAAATTCAACAGCTCAGAGGTCTTTCATGGCCTGCCAAGGTCCCATGCACCCCTCCCTCAACCCTTGCCAAGACAGAGCTGGCCCCAATAGGGGTCTTCTGACTCCTGGGCCGGTGTGGTCTCTCTTGCACCTGCATTCTCTGAGTGGGCAGCAGAGGTGATGTGGAGGAGGACATCCCTAGGGAAGCACTGACACCTCTGAGCACGTGGGTGAGGCCCCGGTCAGATGAGCAGTGGTGACCAGCTGAGTTGGTGGCCGGGGCTCCTAGCATCCAGGGGGCCTTGGAACCCAGAACCTCTCTGAGCCTGAAGACTAAGGCCAGGATCCTGTGAGAAAGCCTGTTCTTGGTCCATCTGGTCCCTGGCCAGTGTGGAGAGCTGCCGGGTGTGGTGGCATGGGAGAAGGGAACTCTCATTTAGAGGTTTCCCAGGGAATGGCAGTGAGCCCAGGAGGTCCTCCAAGGGGAGTCAGGATAGGGCGTTTTCCACAGGAAACACCCAGTTTGGCTCATCAGGGAGGAGAGGCCACACAACTGTTCCAGAACATTCTAGATTATCATCTAAGACTCCCAACAACTCCACCAGGAAGATAGGGTGAGTATCTCCCTTGCCTTTAAAGAAGCCATCACCCCTAGAGCTTAGAGTTTTCTGGAAGTGTTCAGCCTGATTCAACTAATTCAAAAACTACTCTAAGAAAGTGAGCCAGGTATTGTTCGAGAAGTTCCATGAACTCTTCCAAAATGATCAGGTACCATTTAGTTAATTACTACTCTGAAGTATTTACTGACATTCTAGCACCTGAGAACATTGATTTCATCTCATAACACTTGCTAAAGTGTGTGTGGGTGAGAGAGAGAAGGAGAGAGACACAGAGAGTTTAGAGAAATAATGTATAAATGCAAAGGTTTCTCTAAACCTCGAAACTGCAGCTCGTTCCTCTCTCAGTGGCCTGAATTAACAGCTAGTTCTGTTTCTATTTTTGGGGATTATTATCTGTAATTTCTTTAAAATGCATTTATTACCCCATTATGGTGAAAGGCTGGATTAGTCTAAGTAGCAAGCTGCCTCAAACTGGCCTAAGCAAAACAGGGAGCCCTTTGGCTTACACAAGTGGAAAGTCCGGGGTGCACCCAAGTGGCCCTTGGCCAGGCTGTAATGATGCCATTAGTCTCCCCCAGCCCCTTCCCATCCTCCTATCTCTCAAAGGTGCTTTCTGGGCCAGGCTGGAGAGGAGGCAGGTGGACCCTTGGGCTACACATTCCCCTTGGTGCAACCCACCAATGAAGGGAGAGAGCTTTTCCCATTGGTTCCACTGCCAGGGGCCCAGGAGAGAGTCTTATTGGCCCAGCCTGAGTCACGTGAGTGGGCTTAAACCAATACCATAGCCAGCAGGCAGGGTGCTCTGATTGGTCAGGGCTGGATCATATGGTTGGCAAGACATCAGCCCCACCTGGGCCACGTGGAAACAATCCCTCCTGGAAAAGAGGGTTGGTTGACATCAGAAACACATGGGAGGGTACTCTACACACAAAACTCACGAGATCCTGTTTTTCTGGCCCTTAGTTCATGTCTTAAATGAGCTTAATGTTGAAAGGCCTACAAATAGCGTGGATGATATCCTCCTAATCCTCCCTGGAACAAGGCTGGGTCTCAGTACATAAATGTACACTGTTTTATATTAGACCTCCTTGCCTGCTGTCTCTGTTATTACTGCTTTGATTGTGTTAAGCTTTTGGTCTGAGTTTATTTCCTCACATATAGGCCATTTGTTCTAGCAATATACACTTCAAACTTGATTTCAAAATTTCTGAGAGGCTGGCCACAGTGGCTCACTTCTGTAACCCCAGCACTTTGGGAGGCTGAGGAGGGTGGATCACCTGAGGTCAGGAGTTCAAGACCAACCTGGCCAACATTGTGAAATCCCGTCTTTACTAAAAATATAAAAATTACCTGGGCATGATGGCTGGCACTTGTGATCCCAGCTACTTGGGAGTCTGAGGCAGGAGAACCATTTGAGCCTGGAGGCGGAGGTTGCAGTGAGCCGAGAATACACCATTGCACTCCAGCATGGGTGACAGAGCGAGACTATGTCTCAAAAAAATAGAGAGAAAAAAGAGTTCCAAGAAATTTAGCCAAGTCATCCCTCAATGCCTCTAAGTAGTGAGCTTTTTACACTAGAATGTCCTGGCAATTTCTGCTGTTCCACCTACCGTCCTTGGCTATTTGAATTCCTTTACAGACTGACCTTCAACCTGCCAGGAATTCCTCCTGCAGGCGAGCTCCATGGATGTCCTTATTCTTCCTGTCAGTGGCCTTAAAAATGTCCATCCATTTTCCCAATATCCCTCCAGCACTTGTCTGCACCCTTCACCCAAGCCGCCTGCCTGCTGCAGAAGCCTCCCGGTCACTCCAGCTTCCCTCACAGCTTCTCAGCTTCTTGGCTCCACCTGCTTTCTCTTGGCTACCACGTGGACTTTAAAAATTGGATTATTTTAGTAAGAAATGACCTCAAACCACAGTTTTGGAGTTGGCTTTATGGAGCACTGACAAACCACTTTAGCTCTTTGAAATCAGGGAACCTACAATATAGACATGGCACACTTCCCTCTTCCTTCTAAAGCCATCCTGCTTCATCTCACAGCAAGCTCTGTCTCCTTTGGCCTTCTGCAAAATATGGACATTTGATCAAATGCTGCTTAAATGTTTGTTCTGTTTTGAACGTTCGAGCGGGCATGTGTGTTTATGTGTCTGAGCCTGTGTGTGTACGTGCACAGAACGCAGCTTCATTAATTAGCTGTCAATTCGAGGCTGGGGACCAAGTTTCCCAGAGCTTTGGGTTCTGCACAGTGCCTTCCTAGCCAGTGCTCAGTAAACACTTTTAAATGAACCCAAGACCTGCTTCCTTCAAGATTTACAAAGGTGTTTTCCTTCTGTTCTACTCCCGGGTCTGCCCTTTGCCCTCCCATATCATAAGCTCATAGTCCCCCCAGCAGCAGCCTGCTCTTGCACCTGCTCAGCCGCCAGAGCCTTCTGGAGGGGTTTGATGACCACACAGTCACAGCAAGAGACAGGGCAGCTGCTTCGGTGTTTCTTTCTGGAACTCAAAGTGGTGTAGGCTTTAAGATTCAAGATCTGGACATGCAGACCCCAAACTGATCTTCACTGCATCCTCTGGAAGAGCTGAGGCTCACCAGAGCCCTCCTGCTGGGCTGCCAATGCGCTTCCCAGAGCTGAGGACCACAACGTGGCTGGGGAGACACGCTCGCCAAAGGCTGGCCTCACACTCACAGTGAAATAGGGGAAATGCCAGACGACTTTCCTTGTCTGGAGAAAGGTACCGGAGATGAGGATTCCCATGTTCCTTCAGCTAAAAATATTAGGGGCACGAAACACATGGGTGGGACTGGTGGGGAATCATTTGAAAGCAGCCCCTTACATGATTCAGCCCTTGTAGGCTGGCTTGACTTCATAGAAGCATGGGTTTCCTCCAGCAGAATACATTTGGTTTCTTTTTAGAAAACAGGCCATTTTTAAGTGGTTGAACTGTTCTTGGAAACATTCTCACATGATTGCACTGAATACTTCGTGTTAACAGTAAAGCTAAAAATACACCCGCTGTTTCTTTCTTCTTCTCTGCTTGTAATGTTGACATCTCTTGTACCGACACACTCAAGGAGCTAACATCTGGTGCTTAGATTTTCCATTTGGATGAAACACTTTGGAAGTTTCTTTTTTATGTTATGAGAAAACAAATCATGAGGTCATGAGAATGAATAAAACGTGGGTTTGTTGATGTCGTTAGAGACTGATAACCCCACGTGATGAATCCCCTTGTTCTGAGAGGCAGGTTGTGCCTGACGCACAGAGCAGAGCCCTCTGCAGAGCTGGGCACTGCCACACACTGATCTCGTAACCTTGACCACCTGCGTTCTTTCCTTTACCTTTAAAAGAACCAGGTCACGTAGGATGCACATCCTCAAATTCACCAAATGCCATGAACCCGCCCTCCAAAATGGTTGTATCGTGTTATTCTCCACTGAGAAGGTGCTAGAAATCCTGTTATCTGCATGCTGGGGTACGCTTGTTATTGACAGGCTCAAAACGTCTAAGCAGGTGAACAAGTATGGCATGGTCTATCATTGTTTTAAGTTACAACTCAATGTTTACTGACAATTCTGAACATCTTTTTATGTGCTCGGTGGATATTTGAGTTTCTTCTGTGAATTTCTTATTCATATTCTTTGCACATTTAAAATATCAGTTTTTGTTCCGTTTTGCTGTGAGACAGGGTCTCTGTTGTGTATGCTGAAGTGCAGCGGTACAATCTTGGCTCACTGCAGCCTCAACCTCCTTGGCTCAAGCGATCCTCCTGCCCCAGCCTCCAGGGTAGCAGGGACTACAGGTCCCAGCTAAATTTTGTGTTTTTTCTAGAGGCCTGGTCTTGCTTCATTGCCCAGGCTGGTCTTGAACCTCTAGGCTCAAGCAATCTTCCAGCCTTGGCCTCCCAAAGTGTGGGGCTTAAAGGCATAAACCACTATGCCTGGCCTGAATTTCTTATATAGTCTAGATAGTAAATCTTTTTGGTTGAATCGTACGTGTATGTTCCCCTAGTTAAACGTGAAGAATATTATTCTACCAATACGCTTGGACTTGATTTCAGGGATTCTCAATGATTTAGCATTTCTATAAATGCTAATGTGTATATGTATAGCATAATGTGTGTATGGTGAAGATGATCTGTTTCTTGAGGATTTGATAAAAATGCATCTGAAATTCTCTCTAGAATCTCTAGGGAGGTGGGAGAATTTTGATTACCAAACCAATGTATGTTAATGGTTATAGGTTTTTCCGGGCTTTTGACTTCCTACTGATTTGGTTTTGGAGATGTTTGCTTTTCTGAAGATTATCCATTCCATTGCTGCTTTCAGATTCAGCGGACAACGTTATTCATAGTACCTCTTAGATGTGTTTTGTCTCTCACTGTCATTAAATCCCCCTTTCATTAGTCATAATTTGATCTCTTGACTCCCTCTTCTCTCCCTCCATCCTTTCTTTCCCCTCCCTTCCTCCCTCTCTATGTCATTCTGGCTAGATGTTTGTCTATTCTATTAGTTTTTACGGAGAACCCACTTTTGAGTTTGTTGATTTTTTGAAATTGCTTCTAGGGGTAATACTCATCTATGACAATATGATGTGTTCTCCGTCCATTCGGGTGGAGCTGGCATCTCCTAACCCAAATGATTCTTGGGTTAGGATTTGCCATTCCTAACCCCAGAGTCACTTAACAGGACATTTTAATTTCTAAACGTACTTTTGAAGTGCTTGTGCTGTTGGTTTCTGAGGTCTGAGAAAGTGCCCTGGATGGCACTAATTTTTAAAATTTGCTGAAACTTTCTTTAAAAAACGTCATTTACAGTTATTTAACCTGCTTCCATGTGCTTGAAAGGATTACTTTATTTCTTGGATTCCAAAATGTTGGCCACTGCTCTGAGCAATTGTTGAATTTTTTTTCTTGACCCTGCTGGGACCTACTGAAGAGGTCAAGGAATTCTCTCAGACTTCTTCGTCCAAGGAACGAGAGAGGGCTGTCCCCTGGCAGAGAATGGCGTCTCCATGCAGCTGTTGGCTGAGGCCGCAGAACGAGAGAGAAACTGCGTGGCACTGTTGCCGTTTGCTTTCTGAGTTACCAATGTCGGTTTGGAATTTCTTATATTCTTCCTTCTGGGATTTTTGTGTTTATTTGGTTGTTCTTTTTCTAATTTCTTACATTGGAATCTTAATTCATTATATTTTTAGCCTCTCCTGTTTTCTAATGTAAGCTTTTAGGGTTTCCGATATCTCTTTAAGAAACATTTAATCTACACTCTTTAAGATTTAAGATAGTTGGCAGGGTGTAGTGGCTATGCCTGTAATCCCAGCACTTTGGGAGGCCAAGGCCAGTGGATCACGAGATCAGAAGTTCAAGACCAGCCTGGTCAAGATGGTGAAACCCCATCTCTACTAAAACTATAAAAATTAGCCAGGTGCGGTGGCAGGCACCTGTAATTCCAGGAGACTGAGGCAGGAGAATCGCTTGTACCTGTGTGGGAGAAGTTGCAGTGAGCAGAGATCGTGCCACTGCACTCCAGCCTGGGTGACAGAGTGAGACTCTGACTCAAGTAAAATAAAAAAGATTTAAGATAGTTTATTATGGTGAACATATTATTTTCTAATTTTTTAAATTTTACTTGAAGTTCTCAGATACATGTGCAGAACGTGCAGGTCTGTTACACAGGAATACATGTGCCATGGTGGTTTCCTGCACCCATCAACCCATCATCTAGGTTTTAAGCCCCGCATGCATTAGGTACTTGTCCTGATGCTCTCCCTCCCCTTGCTCCCACTCCCTTACAGGCCCTGTGTGTGATGTTCCCCTCCCTGTGTCTCTGTGTTCTCATTGTTCAACTCCCACTTATGAGTGAAAACGTGCAGTGTTTGGTTTTCTGTTCCTGCGTTAGTTTGCTGAGAATGATGGCTTCCAGCTTCATCCAAGTCCCTGCAAAGGACACGAACTTATCGATGGTGTATATGTGCCACATTTTCTTTATCCAGTCTATCATTGATGAGCATTTGGGTTGGTTCCAAGTCTTTGCTATTGTATATAGTGCTGCAGTGAACATATGTTGCATGTATCTTTATAGTAGAATAATTTATAGTCCTTTGGGTATACACCCAGTAATAGGATTGCTGGGTCAAATGGTATTTCTGGTTCTAGATCCTTGAGGAAGCTCCACACTGTCTTCCACAATGGCTGAACTAATTTACACTCCCACCAGCAGTGTAAACGCGTTCCATTTCTCCACAGCCTCTCCAGCACCTGTCGTTTCCTGACTTTTTAATTAATCACCATTCTGACTGGCATGGGCATGAGATGGTATCTCAATGTGGTTTCGATTTGCGTTTCTCTAATGACCAGTGATGATGAGCTTTTTTTCATGTTTGTTGACCACACAATTGTCTTCTTTTGAGAAGTGACTTCATATCTTTGGCCCACTTTTTGATGGGGTTGCTTGTTTTTTTCCTTATAAATTTGTTTAAGTTCCTTGTTGAGACTCAATAGTAGCCCCTTGTCAGATGGATGGATTGTAAAAATTTTCTCCCATTTTGTAGGTTGCCTGTTCACTCTGATGATAGTTTCCTTGGCTGTGTCACGAAGTCTTTGCCCATTCCATGTCCTGAATGGTATTGCCTTTGTTTTCTTCTAGAGTTTTTATGCTTTTAAGTTTTACATTTAAGTGTTTAATCCATCTTGAGTTAATTTTTGTGTTCTTTTCTAATTTCAACAGAGTTTCTTTTTTTGACCCATGAGTGAGTTAGAGTGTATTTATTAATTAATAAACACATGCCCCCTCTCCCCAGTTCTTTTGTGTTTAATTATTAATTGTGGAAAAGAATAAGATGTTAATGAAACCAAACTGTTAACATTTCTTGAGTTTTTCTCTGTGTCCCGGATTTAGGTAAATTTCTGTAAATGTTCTGCTTGTGCCTGAAACATGCCTGTGTCCTCTCGTGTTGCAGACACAGTTGGTGTCACCTATGTCCCTGGGTCCCTGTCATTTGGGGATGTTCTGTATAACTCACAAGTAGCAGTGCCTGCATCTCTGTGTCTGAAGGCTTTTCTGGAACTACAGAAGGCAGGGCAGGCCAGAAGTATTTGGGAATTGACACTCCTAGGAAAAGCCAGCAGACACTGAGGATGAGAGCTGGGGAAAAGCCCCCTCCTGCCTACAGACATATGTGTTTCATTGTCCTGGTGAATTGAAGCTTTGTCATTGAGTACTAACACTCTACTGCTCATAGTTTTGCCTTAAATTTATTTTTCCGATATTTACATGTATCCTTTGGTTAATGTTTTCCTGCTATTTCTCGTCTCTCTCTTTTTATTTTTTTATATAGAAATCTCTAAACATAAAAGTAGAACTATATAACAAACTACAGTGATGCAGCTTCAAGATTCGGCAGAATAAGCAGCCAGGAGGAACCAAGCCACTCCTTCACAACTTTGCTTGGAAATATCCTCAGCTAAAGATCCCATTTCATCTTTTGCAAGGTCCACCTTCCACAAAACACTAGAACGGGAACACAAGTCAGCGAGGTTTTGCTATTTTATAACAAAGAGCATCTTTCCTCCGCTGTCCCACGCCACGTTTCTACTTTCCCTCTGTGACCTCACCCAAATGGCCTTTGCCATCGTATTCCTACCAGCATTCTGCTCACAGGTGCCCATGTATCCTCTGAGAAGATGAATGCTTTCCCTCCAGCTCCCCTCTCTCCTTTCTGAGCCCTCAGTGAATTGCCTTTAGGGGTTCCTTCACAGCCATCTCAGCCTTTTCTAGCACAGACCCCAAAACTCCTCCAGCCACCACTCATCATGCAGCTCCAAAGCTCCATCCGTATTTGTGGGTCTCAGTTATAGCGGTATCCCACCCCTCAGGGCCACCATCTGCCTCAGTCAGCCTAGGCTGCCAAGGGGACTGGGCGGCTCATGAGCAGCAGGCGTTTCTCTCTCCCAGTTCCAGAGCCTGGGAAGTGTGAGATCAGGGCGGCGGCAGGGTCAGGTTCTGGTGGGGGCCCTCTTTGTGGTGGGCCGACAGAAGACTTCTTGCTGTGTCCTCCCGTGGGTAGGGATGACAGAGCACAAACATGCCGGTGTCTCTCTCTTTGTAAAAGGGCACCAATCCAAACGTGAGAGCCCCACCCTTGTGACCTTATCTCCTCCCAAAGGCTGCACCTCCAGACACCATCACATTGGAGATCAGGGGTTCAGTATGCGGATTTTGGGAGTCCACAGCAGAAATACACCCAGTTTTTAACGGTGGCATCTGATATGTGCATTGGGAGTCAAAGAGGCTGTAGGCATCATTTCATGTATCTTAATTTTGTTATAATCTATCCTACATTCTAGAAAGAGATCTGCTTTTTTTTTTTTTTTTTTTAAGACGGGGTTTTGCTCTTGTTACCCAGGCTGGAGTGCAATGGCACAATCTCGGCTCACCACAACCTCCGCTTCCTGGGTCCAGGCAATTCTCCTGCCTCAGCCTCCTGAGTAGCTGGGATTACAGGCACGCGTCACCATGCCCAGCTAATTTTTTGTATTTTTAGTAGAGACAGGGTTTCACCACGTTGACCAGAATGGTCTCGATCTCTTGACCTCGTGATCCACCTGCCTCGCCCTCCCAAAGTGCTGGGATTGCAGGCGTGAGCCACCATGCCCGGCCTCTTTTTGTTTTTTGAATAATTTGGTCCTAAAGTCATAAGGTGGGCTGAACAGAGTAGGTGTCTGTTCTGGCATGGGTAAGGCAGTGTTCTGGCTTAGAGGAGGGACAGGGGTTTGAGTAGGGTGAGAGTCATGCTCATGGAGGGGAGGCCTGGTGAAGAGGTGAGAGCCAGGGGAGGTTGGGAGGCATCCATTGGTGGGGGCAGCTGACTCGGGGTTTGGGTACCCCAGCAGGGACAGGCGGGCTGAACGCTGTAGCTCGTGTCTGTTCCTTATGTCTTCAGGGTTCATCCATGGCCCGAAAGCTTGTGTCCAGACCACTGAGAAAGACAAGTGGACAGTTCTGTATGTGCGGGAACACGCAGTAGGAGGCCCGTGCTTCCGAGTGTGTGGTCAAGAGCACAGGCCCTAGAATCCGAGTAAATGGGGTCAGGACTCAGCTGCCCCACTCGCTGTGTGCCCTGGACAAGCCATGGGCTCCTCTGTGCCTCAGTTGCCTCACCTGGAAAATGGGAATCACTTTGGAGTGACCAACTTGTCCTGGGTTTAGCACTGAAATTCCGCTTTCCAGGAACTCCTTTTCCCTCCTTCCCAGTCCTGGCAAAGCCAGGACAGTCAGTCACCCTAAATAATCCCCGCGGTGCCAGGCTGTCCCGAGAGTAGAGTGCTGAGCATGGGCAGGCACTCGGCCACAGGTTATTACTGTTTTCATCATCATGCTGGAAGCGTTTACAGACACCTGCTTAGAGAAAGTATGAAACATTAAAATCTGGTTGACAGAAGAGATCCGCGATGGTAAAGGAGCCAGTCTAAGTGGCTGATCAGAAGTCCGTGTTTCTATTTTACTTAACTGTGTGAGGCCAGCGTTGGCTGAAAAGCACCCTCCTTCCTCCGGCCGAGCGCCCTCTAAGTTGAATTCACACATAGCAGCTGCTCTTCAGGAAGGCCACGTGAGGTGGGGACAGTGCTCCAGGAGGGCAAACTGCCCACCACCCCCAGTCTGGAACCGCTAGGCTTTTAGAGTTTGTGGGGGCCTCGCCCACTGCCTCTGTCTCTTCTGCAGGTAGAGAAGGGCTGCAGGAGCATTAGCAACAACTCAGCCAGAAAGAGACGCCAGGGTGTTTCCTGTGATCAGGTCACACAGCTTAGGCAGCAACAGCGGGACAGCCAGTGGTTAAGAAGTTGGCTCTTAAATGCTGACAACCAGGAAGAGCTCCGGCCTCGGGCTAAGATGGAAATCAAGAGTGGAAATCAGACAGAGCCCGGCAGGAAGCGGGCTGGGCTCAGCATTCACTTGTTTAGAAATCTAGCCCCTCTCTCTTTCTCTCTCCCTGCCTTCCTATCTGTGTGTCTATCATCTATCTCTTTATCTATCTGTTCATCATGGATTCATTCCTTCGTTCATTCAAAAAGATGTCCTATATAGGGTTACTTCATATGGGTTGAGCTCAGTTATGTTGCTAAAAGGGTATTTTTTTTAATTTAAAAGGCATGAACATTTGAAATCCATGAAGAGTAGATTTCAGTGGAAAGCTGAAGTTTGCGGGGTCAGAAGCCAGCCCTTCCCACATGAACCCCAGGCCCCACACCTGCATCTGCTGGGAGTGGATTGCAAGCCTTGTGAGTTCTTCTGGGTCAACAGTTCCAGTTCCCTGGCTTAGCTCTGAGCTGAGCAGTGCCCTGGTGCAAACTCTTGCAATGGGGTGGCATGAATATAGTAGTCAGCCAACAATCCTCTGCTATCCTCAGATTCCCAGGAAACTCCCCTTGAGACCTTTAATCATTTGTTTGCCCCCCAAGAACTGCTCATGGAGAAGGTCCCAGGCTCACTGACATCTAACATTTTAGAGGACAGTCATAGATGAAAAACACTTTAAAATGATAACGATTGGGATAGGTGCGGCGGCTCTTGCCTGTAATCCAAGTACTCTGAGAGGCCAAGATGGGTGGATCACCTGAGGTTAGAAGTTCGAGACCACCCTGGCCAACATGGCGAAACCCCATCTCTACTAAAAATACAAAAGTCAGCTGGGCGTGGTGGTGTGCACCTGTAGTCCCAGCTACTTGAGAGGCTGAGATAGGAGAATTGCTTGAACTCAGAAAGCAGAGGTTGCAGTGAGCCGAGATTGTGCCCCACTGCTTTTCAGTCTGGGCAACAAAAGTGAAACTCCGTCTCAAAATAAAAATAATAAATAAACAAAGAGAATGATTGAATTGTAACATTTTAGTAATAATACACCTTTTAAACTATGTTGTAAATCAGTTGACAATATATTCTTTAACTTCCCAAAATATATTAGTGTCGACACAGCTTGAAAGAGATGCAAAGTATGGCAATATAAAATTCCAGTAACAGCTCAGGTGCAAGGCAGGCGCTGTAAGTGTACTTCGTAGCTAGGTTTTCCTGGACACGAAAGTGAGAAACATTCAACTTTTTAAAACTAGTGATCTCAACTCTCTAGACTACACTCAGTTCTGTGTGGAGAAAAGCAAAACCTTTTCCCCAGAACATGACTGCCTGCTTTTTCCCTGACGTAGCACAGACACCGTGTGTCATAGAACGTTTCCAGATTTATGTGCCCAGCTGCAGGATCCTTGACAAATAACGCTTCTACTATGGACTTCTGGAAATGACCAACATGTCGACTTGCATTTAAGAGCACGGCTTTCCACGGGGAATTCGAAAAGTATGGCAGGTACTGACGTTCCTAGTGAGGATGTGACCAGGGATGGCAAATTCCCAGCAGAGTGTCCCTGCCCTGTTCCGTGGCAGACATCACTAATCGATCAGAGCCTAGGACCCTGCTGAGTGTGGACTTGGCTCCACAGGAATTAAGGCAGGGACAGCCCTACCGACGGATCCGACTGGGCATGTGAGATGAGCCTGAGCGGCCTCCTGCTCCAGGTGAGATCCTCTGTGCTGGCGGAAGCTCTGTCAGTGTTCACCCCATCAGCCCTTGCTGCGCAGTTTAGAAACCAGCAGAGCTCTCCAGTCTCGACCTTCGGAAATGACTGTGTTACCCATATCCTGCCATCTCCATCTCACCTCCTCGGGCCTGGGGTTGCCCCTCTAGCCAAGAACCACCCTTTGGTGATGCTGGGCTGCACTTGCCCCCGCACGGAACCCCGCCTGGACCCCGGTGCTCTCCTCAGTGCCTGCGTGGCTGTGGAGCGTGGGCTGCTGGAGATCTGTGCGAAGGGCAGACCAAGCCTGTACCCCTGGAGGCCAGGGGCTGAGTTTAGAATATTTTTCCAGCACCCACAGTGTTGCAGAGCTCTCTGTACTGAGTCCTACAGTTTGGTACCATGAGGAATTACAGTGAGGCAATCTATACTCAACTGAAACAAAAACAGGCTTTTATGGACTGGCCTGGGAACCTTACCCTGGCACAAATGGGAAAATGCATTCTAAGTTCTGAACAATACGCCCACAAAAGCACTGGCTCGCCTGGGACTGCCAGCACGGGATGGTCCACGCTGCCCACAGACCATGGGAGTGGACAGAGGCGCCCGCCGCAGAGCTGGGGCTGTGAAGGAGCTGGGCTTTTAGCCATGGTAACTTTAAAGTCCTGTCTCCAGTGCTCCACCCGGGTTTTGTAAAGAGACCCTGATATTCAGAGTTTTAAAGTTAAAATTTCTATGGTTCCAAAAGACAAAACCTTTGTTATCAGAGTGAGTTTTTACACAGGGCCCCCAATCTGACTTTTTTTTTTTTGATACGGAGTCTTGCTCTGTTGCCCAGGCTGTAGTGCAGTGGTGTGATCTCCACTCACTGCAACCTCCACCTCCTGGGTTCAAGCAATTCTCCTGCCTCAGCCTCCCGAGTAGCTAGGACTACAGGTGACTACCACCATGCCCAGCTAGTTTTTGTATTTTTAGTAGAGATGGGGTTTCACCATATTGGCCAGGCTGGTCTCAAACTCCTGATCTTGTGATTTGCCAGAGTGCAGCCAGGAGCCAGGAAGGCTGAAATGTAATCATACCGTGAGTCCCTGGCTGCCCCTGGCTCCGCTCTGCTGGAAGAGCCCTGCCCTCTGCCCTGAGCAGCCCAGGATCTCAAGGGTTCCAGGCTACAGGTGAGCTTTCTGTGGCCCCATCCACCAGGTGTCCCATGCCATCTTGTGAACCTACTCCACTCAGCTCCCTTTCCCTTCCCTGGACCCCCTGCCATCACCTGGAGACCTGAAGGTAGGGAATAGCTGTCCGCCTCCAGTGGTGACCGTGGGAGGTTCATCTTGACCCCGAATTGCCCAACTTACTGCCCTCAAAACCCTCCGGACCCCCAGGGAGGCACCGGCCAGGTTTGCTGTTCTGTCCTCTCGGCTCCCACAATGCACAAATGGCCTTTTGTTTTCCTACGGCCCCTGGGACTGTCCCAGCCATGCGGGCAGCACCTGGACTGTCTGGTGAGCAGATCTGAGACTTGGCCAACAACAGTCTGTGAATCACACCCGGCGGCTGCCTGCTACACGTAGGCCTTTCAGCTACGGGAGATACTTTCATGTGGTTTTCCATTTTCCACATCCTGCAACTATTCAGTAGGGGTGTGGCTGTGAGACTGTCGCTGGCAGTTGGGAACATCTTAGGAGCCCTCTTCCGGTGTTGGGGAGCAACGTGCTCTGGCCCAGGGTGACTCTCGGTGTTTGGTTTTGGCCACCGCTGTTTCATCTTCTGTCGCAGCTCATGCTTCCCTGGCCTGCTCTGGACAGACCTAGCAGCTGCTTCTCTGCAGAAAACACACAGTAAACACCCCACAGCTGACAGCAGCGTACATCCCAGAACTCATCGGCCACCAGAGCTCGAGACGTTTGTCAGCGTCCCAGGACAGGGCCGACAGCAGTGCAGAAAGTGAACATCTTTGAGAAAGAAGGCGTGGCCGGTCTGTACTTGCCTCAAGCCCCGCCCCCTCAGGCTTACAAATGAAATCATGAAGAAACACAGTTGTCTCCAAGTCTAACTCCTGGGGGCGGGCTTCCCACTAGGGGCTGTATCTAAAATGGATCATTGTTCACGCAGACAAATTTGCCCGCAGAGCCCAGCAAAACAGAGGGGCATGCGTTCGAGGCTTTCGCACTCGGTGTGTTTGTAGCCACGTGCGCTCACTGAATCACACTGTCTGGGCAGGTTCTCCGAAGATCGGCATTTGGAAGGCAGGGCAGCTGGCCTCAGTGATCAGGGCAAAGCCGTGAAGCCACTGGGCTCTGTGTTCGCTGTCTTTGGTCCTGGCTGTCCCCTTCTTCCCTTGCTTACCTACCCCGTCCCCACACCTGTTGTACAGAAACCATCGTGTGTGACAATCTGTGACCTGCCTTCCCCATTCCCACACCACCCCCTCTGCCTCCCTGCAGTGGAATCCAAGTCCCCTGGCTTCCTTCTTCGTGTTCCTATTTTCAAACCCTTCTTCCTTCCTTTTTTTTTAAGCGCCTTTCCAGTTTCTCTTCCTGAAAGTGGGCCAGAGTCAGCGAGCAGGGCAGCTCTTTCTGTGAATTGAGAAGGACAGGTGGGTCAGGCTGGTGTAGATTTGCTAGACATCCCACAGGGCTCTTCTTCAGGCCTCTCCTTATTTTTACCAAGAAGAAAAATCCCCCACATCTCAAGCTCTCTCTTTCCCAGCTTCAGCCCGCCCTGCCCACCAAAGGCATGTGCAGTTGCCCTGCTCTCTCCTGGGCTTCCTCTCTAGCTCCTGCCCAGAATATTCCAGAATATAGACTCCAGGGGGATGAGAAAAAACAACTCAGTGGTTTGAAAAAGAGTGCTTTGGAGAATGACATCTTTTTAATGCTAAAAACACTAATTGTCATTATCTTCATTATTATTTATTCATCAGACTCTTTACATGGGAAGGACTGTGTTTGCTCCAGGACTTGTACCTGACACCACCCCTCCCCTTATTAGACAGCTTCCTCCACTGCTGCCAGCACGCATGCCTTAATGGCAGAATTCAGTCGAACAACAGACAGCACAGCTCAAACACAAGTGTCCCTGCAAGAGCGAGGGCCAAACAGCTGGTCTCAGATGCCAAGAGCAGGATCTGAACGGTAAGGAGAGGATGACCGAGCTCAAACACCAGAGATGCAGAGGGGCGGTGACCAGAGGAGGCCTTGCAGGAGGGTCTGAGGGGGCCCTCAGAGACACAGCCCCTGCCTTCCCAGCGTGGCCCAGGGGCTATGGCAGTATGAAGCCCCTCAGGCAAGCCACTCCCCGCCTGTCATCACCCCAGCCAGTTACCACATCACAGTCTCCTTGCTTGTTTTGCGATTCTTCTCAGACCTGTTGAGCCTTTAGCAGAGCAAGAAAATAGTGATGTATTTTTCCAAGAGTGAATCATTTCTTATCCTGTGGCTCACCAGGAAGAAACAAAGCAAAACCCTCATCCTCATGTCCCGGTGGCCTGAGTGTATACACAAAGCCTGCCTGCAGTGACCTCCAACTGTACCAGCAGGTGATGCCAGCAGTGAGGGCAGCCCGATGGGCTTAGACCAACAGACCGGGTTGGAAAAGCAGACGGCCTCTTGCCACAGCGCTGCAAAGCTGCTAGGGGTGTGTGTGCAGGGGGATTGGCAAAGCGTTGTGAAAGAGACGGGGGACGCTGACCATCAGTGTCACCACCTCCAGTTGCTCAAGACTGGCCCGAGGCATGGCCCTCAACCCCGGCTGCCCACTGGAGTCCCCTGTTCCTGCACCCCGCACCCCAAGTCCTGCCTTATGGGTCAGGGGTGATGGGTGGCATCACCAATTTTAACAGCCACTCCCCCAGGTGATTCTACAGGGCAGCCTGGCTTCAGAGCTGGCATGGCATCATGCTCACTCACTGTGCAAGGGGCAGGGAGGCCTAGCTGGGCTGGGTGGGGCTGGAGAGTTATGTGTTCATGACAGACAGGGAGGGAGTCAGCTCGCTCTGCCAGGGACAACGTTACAATGATGCCATTTTCAAGAAGGAATGGGGAAGTGCTGTGGGGACTTAGACCTGAGGAGCTGGTTCAACATGTGCAGCCTCAGACTCAATGAGTCAGAATGTGACCAGCATGGCGGGGAAGCTCTGGGTGATTCCTGTGCACGTTCAGGTTCAGGTGTTCTCTGCCTGGGAGGTGTGCTTTGTGGGGGTCCGGCACGTCTGCCGGGGGTCTTCTGACCAGCAGAGAGCCTCAGCCCCACTCAAGTGTTCTTAACCTGGAAGATGGAGTGCGCGGAAGAAAAGATAGATAGAGAGTGGGGTCTGGAGGACTGCCAGGGAATGCCGGAGCAAGAAGTGCCAAGACAGCAAGTTTATTTGTGCAAACTACAAGTTATATACCTTTCAGTGCTTGAGGAGTGACGTACATTCCATCGTATCTTGAAATAAAATCAAGAACATAAATCACAAGAAAGGAGGTACAGAAAGTATGACCCTTAATCGTAGGGTGTACAGCGAAGGGACAATAAAGTTTGAAAAAGGGGGTCCTAAATCTAAACATGTGTTTTTCTAAAATCGGTTAAACAAGCAAGATCGTTAACAACGTATAGCTGGACCTTTCCAAGTGTCATTCTAACCTTGCCTATTCGTACAGGATCATGCAAACAATATGATTGAGTTAGCAGAGGTAAACAAAGTAATAGAGTTATTGTGCAGAGAAGGAACTAGGAGGCACACAATGTCTAACCATACAATGTCTCGTTAGACCACAAGGCCTGAGCTCAGCCATTCTGTTGCAAATGTCAGAGGCAAAGATTGATGTTTATAAAATCAGTGCAACCAGACTTCCTCCTTTCCCTTAGCTCAACAGCCTCCAGGAGAGGAGAAACGTGTAGGGGCTCAAGCTCAAGATGGCGAGGGTCCTATTAAGGGCTCTTCGCAGGAGCGATCCCTACAGTTCTTGAGTGGGGAGATGACCACTCTCACCCCATCAGACTCTCTGGGGGATTCCCAGGCTGTGGGCCTTGCCATAAGGCAGGAAGTGGGGTGTGGAGTTAAATCATCGGGAAAGGGCTGGGAGAGGGACTCTGGGAGCTGGAGATCCCCTGGGCCGGGTCCGCGCAGTGGGACCGAAAGTGTGTTTGAGAAGAAGGGCATGTCCAGGGCTGCAGAGGCATGGGCAGTCATCTCGATGCCTGAGGCAATGGAGCAAAGGGAAGAAAGGGACATCCCTGTGCTCCCCACATCTGTGATGCTGTGGCTGGGCTTACAGGTGCTGGGAACACCCCATCATCTCACTCGGCTACCACACAGAAAGGACCGTGCTTGAACAGAGAGAGACCCTCAGGGTATGACCCTCCTCCTCTCAGGAGTGAATCAAGCAGACCCAAAGTGAATCATTTCTTATCCTGTGGCTCATCAGGAAAAAACAAAGCAAAACCCTCATCATCCTCATGTCCTGGTGGCCTGAGTGCATACACAAATCCTGCCTGTGTGACCTCAGACTCCAGCAGGTGATGCAGACAGCGAGGGCAGCCCCGCGGGCTTAGACCAACGGATCAGGCTAGGAAAGGTTACTGTGACTGGCGGTGCCAGTCACCCCCGGGCAGCCCCATACTCAGGCCTTTCCCACTTGAGATGCTTGTTAGAGGTGTTGGCACCCACAGCTGTCCTGGCTGGAGAAGCCACAGGAGCTGGCTAAGGGCAGGTGCCACAGGAGCATGGGTAGATGGCAGATGACAGGCTTTACAGAGGCACCTGCAGAGGACACCGGCAGCTAAGAGAGCCGTGCTGATCTCAGGCTAAAGGAACGGTGCTGTCTCAGAGGCGGGTCCTGCTCTCCTCTCGGGGGCTCAGAAGAGCTGGGGGTGGGGAAGTCACAACTTCTGATGGGGGGTGCTGAGGGATCCAAGTACACCCAGAGCTAGGTGGCCAGAGAGCAGAGGTTGATGGGTGTGTCTTGCTGGATGTGGATGGGCTGATTCAAGAGAAAATGGTGAACACAATTTTTATGTATAGACCCAGTGTCGCCCAAGACAGGTTCCCAAGTCGTTTGTGGAAAAGGAAAGACACCCCTTGACAGCCGGTCACAGGCCAGTGACCTCACTGCAGTTTGGGTGATTGCCCTGCTGTTCTTATAGACGGATTGCCACACTCTGCTCCTGGCCTGGTTCCTGGGAGTGGCACGCCGGGGACTCTAAGACATGATGCTCACGTGGAAGACAAAATTGACCGCAGCAGCAGCAAGCTGGGATGAGACGCAGTGCAGCTGTGGGAGGCCGGCCCCACCTTCTCCCCTCTGGAAACGGCTGTGTGTTCAGGGGCCACGCTCCAGAGAAGGAAGTGAGCAACGAAAGACTGAAAAGTAATGCTGGTAAATGTGCTGAAAACAGAGGACACGACGGATGCAAAGAGGGAGCCTTTCAGTGCAGAATCGGAATCTGAAAAGGCGTCAAGTGGACATTCGGAAGCACAGATACACATCTGACATGAGGGTGTGCACATGGCTTTAACGGCAGGCTGCGTTTAGCAGAACACAAGATTAATACCCTTCGAGATGGATCCATAGAAAATATCCTGGAGAAAGGGGGCGCACGGGGAGGGAGAGGGAGGGAGGGAGGCAGGGAGAGGCAGGATTTGAATAAAGAATAGGCAAGTATTTTCTAAATCTTAAGAAAGACAGCAACCCACAGATTCAAGACATCAGATCCAAGTCAGATGAATGAGATTTAAAGGATTATACACAGCATAGTCAAGTATCTCTAAACAAATCTATAGACTGTTATCATTAATAAATGATCTTAGAAAATTCACTAAAATGTGAAATTAAACAGTTTAATTTCTCTCTTAATAAACAATAGTTCAAAGAAGATATCACAAGGGAAATCAAAAAACACTTTAAAATGAATGAAAATAAGTAGAAACACAACATACCGAAAGGTCCGGGAGGCAGCAAAAGCAGTACTTGGAGGGAGATGTAGGGCCGCCAACGCCTGTTGAAAGGAAGATCTCAAACAGATAACCTGAACCTCTGCCTAAGAACCTAGTAACAGGACAGCAGGAGCGAACCCAAGGCGAGCAGAAAGAAGGCAATAAAGATCGGAGCAGAAACAAGTGATCGTAGCAAGGCTGCAGGCTGGATATACAAAGGCTAATACTGTTTTATAGACTAGCAACAATATGTTGTACACAGTGAGACTAAAGTTTATCATTTACAATAAAATAAAAAATATTAAGTACTTAAGGATAAAATATAACTAAAGACGAACAAGAACTCAACCCTGAAAACTTCATAAAGCTGCAGAGTTGGGCCTGGTGGCTCATACCTGTAATTTCAGCACTTTGGGAGGCCGAGGCGGGCAGATAACTTGAACCCAGGAGTTTGAGACCAGCCTGGGCAACATGGCAAAACCCCGTCTCTACTAAAAATACAAGAAATTAGCCAGGTGTGGTGGGGCACATCTGGGGCCCCGGCTACTTGCGAGACTGAGGTGGGAGGATCACCTGGGCCCAGGAGGTTGAGGCTGCAGTGAGCTGTGGTCACTGGACTCCAGCCTGTGCAACAGCAGTGAGACCCTGTCTCAACAAAACAAAACACTGCGGGGGTAAAATTTACAAGACAGGCAAAGGGAGAGCTATGCTGTATATATGGATCAAGACATTTAATGTGTGAAGATATTATTTCTCCTCAAATTAATCTATGCATTTGGCACAGTCAAAACCCCAGCAGGCTTGTTTTCTTCTTTCTCTCTCGCTCCCTTTTTGATGGCAATCGACAAGGTGATTCTAAAATTTATGCAGAAATATCCAGAACAGCTGACACAACCTTGAACAAATACTAAATCGGAGAGCTTAGAGGATTATATTTCAAGACTTAATTACAAACTACTGTAATTAAGATGGTGTGGTGTTGGTACAAGGACAGATAAACAGAGCAGTGGAGAAGAGCAGATGTCCAGAGATTTACCTTCCTCCCGTATACGGTCATTGATTATATCCAAGATCCAGGGCGATGAATCCCTGGTGCTGGAGGCGCTAAGAAAGCATTTAGGAAAAATGGACCTTTCGGCCTGCATAGAAGTTAATTCAACATGCATCATGAACTTCATTCTGAAAATGAAAACAATGGTGCTTCTAGAGGAAAGCATATATATCTATTTTTGTATTCTCCGGGAGGCAGAGATTTCCTGAAGAAAACGCACACATACTTACACACCCACGAGATCTAGATTTCATTAAAGCTAAGAACTTCAACTTCTGACATCAAAACATGACAACTGACACCATTACAAAGCAAAACAGCCAGCCGGGTGCAGTGGCTCACACCTGTAACCCCAGCACTTTGGGAGGCCAAGGCAGGTGCATCACCTGAGGTCAAGAGTTCAAGACCAGCCTGGCCAACATGGCGAAACCCTAACTCTACTAAAAATGCAAAAATTAGCCAGGCATGGTGGCATATGCCTGTAATCCAGCTACTTGAGAGGTGGAGGCAGTAGACTCTCTTGAACCCAGGAAGCAGAGGTTGCAGTGAGCCGAGACTGCACCACTGCCCTCTAGCCTGAGTGACAGAGTGGACTCTATCTCAAAAAAAAAAAAATTCGTAAATGGCAAACTACAGACTGAGAAAACATATTCAAAATCCATCTATGCGACAGAGGGCACCTATCCAGAAATATCAAGCAATTCCACAAACCAATATTAAAAGCAAAGCAATACAACTTAAGAAATTAATCAGTACAGGACCGCAAATGAAAACCTTAATCATACGGTCACCACGTTCCAATCAGAGTGGCTACATTTTAAAGAAAGTGACAGTGCAAAGTGAGGGCAAGCACCTGGAGCCTCTGCAACTCTCGCATTGCAGGTGAGAGTATGAGCCAGGAAAAATTTGGAAAACTGGTTGACAGTATCCACCAACATTAAGCACATTCTCATCCCATAACCTGGCAATTTACCTGGTAGATTTCACACAACAAAAGTGGATATTTGTGTCCACAAAGGAACAGATACAAGAGTGCTGGTGGCAACTTTATTTATAATAACCCCAAACGGAAAACAACCCGAATGCCCACCAACAGGAGAATGAAAATATACTCTGTGACATAGAAGAGTAAACTATGGACACAAGCAAAACACGCGTGAATCAAAAACTTACGAATGAAAGAAGCCAGACACAAAGTAGCAATACTATCTTCCACTTATATAAAGATCAAGAATTCAAAAAGCTAATCTTTGGTAATTGAAGCCAAAATAGCATTTACCTCTAGAGATAGTAATTGGTTGGGAAAGGGAGCAGGAGCATTTTTAAACAATTCTATGTCAGGATCTGGATGGTAGATACACAGGTGTATAGGTATGTAATATTCATCAGACTTTACAGTAAGATTTGTGAACTTAAAAAGAAAAAAAGTCCTTCTAGGAAGGGAAAATGGCAGCTTCTGGAGCCAGACTTGCCTGTTTTGACTCTGGAATTGGGCACTTTCTTGCTGTGACCTTGGGCAAGTTAAATAATCTGCGCCTTACTTCCCCTTGTGAATAATAACCGTGTCTGGCTCCTGAGGCTGTGATGGGCATAAAGGGAGTTGGTGGATAGAGTTCTCAGCACAGAGCACTGACACAGCCTCCATGCCATTCTGCCTTGTTATCAGGTTTCTGCTAAGCTGCCTTCCAGGGCTGAGGTCTCAGAGGCTTCACCAGCTCACTTTTCCCGACTTTGGCTGGAGGTATCGTGATATGATGTCATTGAAGCTAATCTGGACAAAAATCCAATTTACCCATAACTGTTACTCTGTAGACCCAGAGGAATTTCAGTCTTTGCCGTAACTGTTTTCAACGTGTTATAAAAAATAAATTCCACTATGTTCGCAAATGTAAAACTTATAATCTGACCCAAAGTGAGACATAGGTAGATTTTCCTAGTTGGGTCCCTCTGCGGACAGGCAGTAGGTGCTGTTTTGTGCGCAGTGGCTTGGGAGGAAACAGAACTGCCCTGTAGTAACCCCGCTCACTTCCTGTTTTTTCAGTAACAATTACATTAGGTAATATTACGACACATGGAATTGCATCATGCTCATCTGAAAACAATCCTCCTGTAGCATCACACAGACACTGAGTTATTGCTTATCGTTTGGGGGTTCTTACATGTCTGCAGTGGTGAAAACTGAAATTTTGTCCCACTTAAGAAAGTTTCTTCTTCCCTTTATTAATGACAAAATAAATATGTGTCACTTCAGAGGGCAGCAGCAGGACTACCTATGTGCGTGGGTAAGTCACTGGCAACATGCTTTCTAGTAAGAAATTATTTTTAAATATCAATGTATGGAGTAAGTTTAACTAACTAGATGTAGATTAAGAAAAATGTAAGCCACGCCTCCCATCACAGTTTAAGTGACTTAAACTGTGATGTAAAGTGACTACCACCTACACCAGTCAGGTAACAAATATTGGTGAGCTGCCTGGATTTGGGAGATGCGCTGAGGATGAGTCAGAGCCCAGAACATGACGGGGAGAAGGGGGCACCCTGAGGACTTGGCCTCTGGTGTGAGGCTCCTGCACTGGGTGTCTGTGAGGTGGGTGTGGGGGAATCACACGTTCAGGTGGGCCCTCTGCAGGGCTCCCCTTGCCCCTGGTGAGTGTCTGCAGCCAGCAGGGGCCATGGGGGTGAGGCCGGCTTGGTGGCTTGGATTGCTTCTCCTCTGCAGGGCCCCTATAGGATTCTAGATCACTCCAGAGAAGGCTCTGGGTACATCCCATGGCTTCCCTGCCTCCTACTCTCAGCCAGTGAAGAAGAATTCTGATTAAGTGTTGGTTATGAATACAGTCTTCTGGAAGTGTGGGCCTTCTATTTTCAACCATTTTACCTGCAGTCTTCATAGATCAGGAATCCCCAAACTTTTTTGGCACCAAGGACTGGTTTTTTGTGGAAGACAATTTTTTCCATGGTTTGGGGGCAAGGTGGAGGGATGGTTTTGGGTGACTCAAGTGCAGTACTTTTATGGTGCACTTTCTTTTTTTTTGAGACAGAGTCTCACTCTGTTGACCGGCAGGCTGGAGTGCAGTGGCGCAATCTTGGCTCACTGCAACCTCCACCTCCCAGGTTCAAGAGATTGTCCTGTCTCAGCCTCCTGAGTGGCAGGGATTACAGGTACCTGCCTCCACGCCTGGCTAGTTTTTTGTATTTTTAGTAAAGATGGGGTTTCACCATGTTGGCCAGGCTGGTCTCGAACTCCTGACCTCAGGTGATCCACCCACCTCCCAAAGTGCTGGGATTATGGGCCATGAGTCACTACGCTTGGCTTTTTTTTTTTTTTTTGAGAAGGAGTCTCCCTCTGTTGTGCTGGAGTGCAGTGGTGTGATCTCAACTCATTGCAACCTCCGCCTCCCAGGTTCAAGCAATTCTCCTGCCTCAGCCTCCTGAGCAACAGGGATTTAGCCATGCACCACAACCCCCAGCTAACTTTTGTATTTTTAGTAGAGATAGGGCTTCACCATGTTTGCCAGGCTGATCTCGAACTCCTGACCTCAAGTGATCCACCTGCCTCGACCTCCCAAAGTGCTTGGTTACAGGCATGAGCCATGGCGCCTGGACCTATTGTGCACTTTTGTATTTTGTTTCTTTGTTTTTTATATTTCTTAAGTCCCAGGGTACATGTGCAGGTGTGTTACGTAGGTAAACGTGTGCCATGGTGGTTTGCTGCACCTATCAACCCATCACCTAGGTATTAAGCCCAGCATATTGGGCATTTTTTTCTAACCCACTTGCCACTATAAAGCCTGCCACCAGATGCAGCTTAACTGTCACTTGCCACTCACTGATAAGGTTTTGATATGTGTCTGCAAGTAGGTGATTTATCATGGTCTCTGTGCAGTCCAGCCTCTCTGCCCACGTTAATCTGGTTAGGGTCTCATAAGCAACCTGCAACCTACATCCCTCAAGGGCTCAGTTCACAACCTGGTTTGCACGCCTATGAGACTCTAAAGCACCACTGATCTGACAGAGGCAGGGCTCAAGCCATAATCCTCCCTGGCCTGTCGCTCATCTCTTGCTGTGTGGCTCCATTCCTAATAAGCCACAGATGGGAACCAGTCTGCAGCCCTGGGTTGAAGACCTGTCCTAGGTGACAGGGTGAGCTACCCCGAGTTAATCTGAGTGAGCTCCGTTCTGTCAACTGTCTTCCACGCCACCACAGAGCTACACCAACCCGAACTTCACTTCTGAGATCTAAGATTCAGCCCTGTGCTCAGCAGACATCAGGGATCACCCACTCTGTGCCAGGAGCGGTTCTTGATGCTGGGCACGCAGGAGTGGACAGAACAGAGAAAGCCCATCTCTCAAGTGTGGTCAGAAGAGACAGGGGAGAATTTGGAAGCTCAGACTCAGCTCTAGACTGGGCTTGTTTCAACTCGTTCCATGGGCCTGACGTAGTCTGGAGATGATGTTTGGCTTGGGCTGCGGGAGTCCTGCCTTGTAGTTTGGGGAAGGGCCAGCCTGAGGCAAATGGGGACGTGCCTCTCTAGCTTTCAGCACTTCTGCCTTTCAGGGTCACCCCTCCAGGCGCCCCACCCTGGGGACTTGAACTCTACCCTTGTTCCCCAAACCACCTCACCCTGATGCTGTGGTTCCCCTGGTCCATGCCGGGCACAGTGTCCTGCTGACCTTGTGGGCACCTGATTCTGCCCACTGTGATGTCAGCTTCACATGGCAGCAGTGTTTATCGCTGATGGATCCCCACCCCTGGACAGTGCCTGGGGACAGGTTTAGCTAGGGTTGGTCAGCTATTGAGTATGGGGGCCAAGGTTCCACTCCAGACCCCTCTGACTCCCTCGCCAGGCTGTTCCCAGAGACTGGTGAGGGAAGTCGACAATGAATCTGTACATTCAGATGGGTTTCATGTGAGGGAAAAGCAGGATGCCTGCATATTGAAACATTATGAACCTGGGGTTGAAGATCGTAGGTTGGTGGGAGTGCCTCTGTGCATGTATCCACCCACTTTTCCTTGCAGAACTTTCTCCACAACAGTTCAGCACACGAAGCGTGGAGGAGTACGGCCGTCTGGGGAGAGATGAGCAGTGAAAACTGGGGGCCGGCAGGTTGAAGGAGGGGTGTGACCTCAAGGTGCAGCGTTGCTGAATGCAGGCACACCTCCCTGTGCCATCCCTCTGTGTACCTGTTTTGTTAGATTTACACCTAAGTATTGAATTTTGTTTGAGCAGTTGTGAATGGTATCATGTTTTAAATTCCAGTGTCCATATGTTCATTGAAAAAGCCTAGGAATAAAATGTATTTACGTGTGTTTATCTTGTATCCTGCCACCTTGCTTGAACTCACTGATTGTTTCAGGAGTGCTTTTGTAGATCGATTGGGATTTCCTACGTAGACAATCAGGTCATTTGAAAATAGAAACAATTTTTTCCCCTTTCCAGTTTGCCATTTATTCCCTTTTCTTGCTTTACCGCACTGGCTAGAAATTCTAGCACTATGTTGAAAAACAGTGGTGAAAGCAACATCCTTGCATTATTTTTGATATTAAGGAGAAAGCATTCACTTGTTCACCATTAATTATATTATTACCTGTAGATTTCTTGTTGACGCTGTTTATCAAGTTGAGGAACTTCTCTATTCCCGTTGTTTTTAGTGTTTTAATCAGGAACAGGTATAGAATTTTGTCAGGTACTTCTGCATCAGTTGGCATGATCATATAGTTTTTCCTCTTTAGTCTGTCAGTACGGTATAATACACTGATTGACTTTCAAACATTGAACCAGCCTTATGTCCCTGGAATAAAACCCACTTGAATGTGGTATATAATTTTTAAAACATATTTCTGAATTCTATTTGCTAGTATTTTGTCAAGGTTTTCTGCATTTATGCTCATGAGGGCCATTGGTCTGCAGCGTGGGAGTCTTGCTGTGTTGCCCAGGCTGGAGTGCAGTGGCTATTCACAGGCGTGACCATTATTCACTAACACCTTGAACTCCTGGGCTCAAGCAACCCTGTTGCCTCAGCCCATGATCAACTATAGTATTTAAAAAATATATTATATTTGTCTGATTTTGATATCAGGGTATGCTAACTAAATAAAACGAATCAAGAAACGTTTCTTCCTCTTCTGTTTTCTGGAGGAGATTGCCTGGGATTGGAGTTAATTATTTTTTATTTTTTGTGTGTGTGTGTGTGTTTTATGGACATAAATTCTTTTTTTTTTTTTTAATTTTTTATTGGATTTTAGGTTTTGGGGTACATGAGCAGAGCATGCAAAACAGTTGCGTAGGAACACACATGGCAGTGTGCTTTTCTTTCCTTCTCCCCTTCACCCACATTTGGCATTTCTCCCCAGGCTATCCCTCCCCACCTCCCCCTCCCACTGGCCCTCCCCTTTTCCCCCCAATAGACCCCAGTGTTTAGTACTCCCCTTTCTGTGTCCATGTGTTCTCATTTTTCATCACCCGCCTATGAGTGAGAATATGCAGTGTTTCATTTTCTGTTCTTGTGTCAGTTTGCTGAGGATGACGTTCATTGACAGTGGAGTGTTAAAGTCTCCCACTATTATTGTGTGGGAGTCTAAGTCTCTTTGTAAGTCATTAAGAACTTGCCTTATGTATCTGGGTGCTCCTGCATTGGGTCCATATATGTTTAGGATCGTTAGCTCTTCTTGTTTTATTGATCCTTTTACCATTATATAATGGCCTTCTTTGTCTCTTTTGATCTTTGTTGCTTTAAAGTCTATTTTATCAGAGACGAGTATTGCAACTCCTGCTTTTTTTTGCTTTCCATTTGCTTGGTAAATCTTCCTCCATCCCTTTATTTTGAGCCTTTGTGTATCCTTGCATGTGAGATGGGTTTCCTGGATACAGCACACTGATGGGTTTTGGATTTTTATCCAATTTGCCAGTCTGTGTCTTTTGATTGGTGCATTTAGTCCATTTACATTTAGGGTTAATATTGTTATGTGTGAATTTGATACTGCCATTTTGATGCTAAGTGGCCGTTTTTCCCGTTAGTTGTTGTAGATTCTTCATGATGTTGAAGCTCTTTAGCATTTAGTGTGATTTTGGAATGGCTGGTACTGGTTGTTCCTTTCTATGTGTAGTGCCTCTTTTAGGAGCTCTTGTAAAGCAGGCCTGGTGGAGACAAAATCTCTGAGTACTTGCTTGTTCGCAAAGGATTTTATTTTTCCTTCGCTTCTGAAGCTCAGTTTGGCTGGATATGAAATTCTGGGTTGAAAGTTCTTTTCTTTAAGGATGTTGAATATTGGCCCCCACTCTCTTCTGTCTTGTAGTGTTTCTGCCGAGAGATCTGCTGTGAGTCTGATGGGCTTCCCTTTGTGGGTAACTCGACCTTTCTCTCTGGCTGCCCTTAGTATTTTCTCCTTTATTTCAACCTTGTTGAATCTGATGATTATGTGCCTTGGGGTTGCTCTTCTTGCAGAATATCTTTGTGGTGTTCTCTGTATTTCCTGCATTTGAGTGTTGGCAAGACAGGCCGTTATTCTGCAAGAAGGGCGTTAATTATTTAAAATGTTTGCTAGAATTCTCCAGCAATATCATCAGGGCCTGGAGAGTTGGATGGATTTTTTTTTTTTTTTGAGTTTTTAAAACTAAACTCAATGTTCTTAATAGTTATGAGACTATTCAAATAGTTTGTTTATATTCAGTGAGTTGTAGTTTGTGCTGTTTAAGGAGCTGGTTCATTTCATGTATGTCATCAAATACATGATTACAGTGCTGTTTGTAGTGTTCCCACGTTGTCCTTTGGATGCTTGTGGGATCTGTATGATGTCCCTTGCTCCATCCCTAATATCAGTAATTTGTGTCTTCTCTGTTTTTTCTTTCCTGGTCTTGCTAGACGTTTGTCAGTTTTATTGACTGGCCAGACATGGTGGCTCACGCCTGTAATCCCAGCACTTTGGGGGGCTGAGGTGGGTAGATCACCTGACAAAGGCTGAGGTCAGGAGTTTGAGACCAGCCTGGCCAACATGATGAAACCCTGTCTCTACTAAAAATAGAAAAATTAGCCAGGCACAGTGGTGGGTGCTAATAATCCCAGCTACTTGATAGGCTGAGGCACAACAATTGCTTGAACCTGGGAGGCAGAGGTTGCAGTGAGCCAAGATTATGCCACTGCACTTCAGCCTGGGTGACAGAGTGAGACTCTATCTCAAAAATAAAAAAATATTATTCATTGTTTCTAAGAACCAACTTTGTGTTTCATTGTTTTTTCTCTACTGGCTTTTCTGATTTTTCTTGCCTTTTTCTACATTCTTGAGGTAAGAGTTTCAATGATCACTTTGAGAGTTTTCTTCATTTCCAATGCATATGAATTCTATGCTATAAATGTCCCCCTCCTTACTGTTTTAGTTGTGTCCCACAAATTTTGATATTTTTCTTTTCATTTTCCTTCAGGTAAATGTATTTTTATTGCCCTTCAGACTCCCTCTTTGCCTCATAAATTATTTAAAAATATGTTGTTTGGATTCTAACTGTTGAGAAGTTTCTCAGATCTCTTCCTGTTATTGATTTCTAGTTTGATTCCACTTTCATCAGAAAACACAATCTGGTGTCCAGCATGGTGGCTCATGCATGGCATCCCAGCACTTTGGGAGGCTGAGGCAGGAGGATCACTTGAAGTCAGGAGTTAGAGACTGGCATGGCGAAACCCCATCTCTACAATGAATATGATAATTAGCCAGGCGTGGTGGGTGCGCACCTGTAATCCCAGCTACGCAGGAGGCTGAGACTTGAGAAAACCTTGCGCCTAGGAGGCGGAGGTTGCAGTGAGCTGAAATCAAACCCCTGCACTCTAGCCTGGGTGACAGAAGGAGACTATGTCTTTAAATAAATAAATAAACACAATCTGTATAATTTCAATTCTTTTAAGTTTGTTGAGGTTTGCTTGTGGCCCAGAATATGGTCTAACTTGGTATCTGTTTTATGGATGCTTGAATGTGCATTCTTCTGTTGTTGGGTGGAGTGTTTTATAAGTATTGATCAGATCCTGTTGATTAATAATGTCATTGAGTTCTTCTATATCCTGGTACTACAGGCACGTGCCACCACATCTGGCTACTTTTTAAAGTATTTGTAAACATGGGGCCTCACTGCATTGCCCAGGCTGATCTCAAACTCCTGTGCTCAAGCAATCCTCCTGCTTCAGCCTCTCAAAGTGCTGCCCTTCTTGATGTTCAAAGTTTCATTCTTTTACTATTTTATTTATGTTTAAATAACTTCCTTTCATCAATCTTTTAGGTTATGTCTACTAGTGACACATTTTCTTAGTTTTCCTTTATCTGAGAATGTCTTGATTTCCCCTTTAGTCCTGGATATTTTTGCTGAACATAGAATTCTGGGTGGCCAGTGTTTTTTTCCCCCCGTTTCAGGAAATTAAAAATGTTGTGCTAATTCTTTCTGGCTTCTATTGTTTTCAATGAGAAATATGCTGTCATTTGAATTGCTTTTTCCTCTATATGTAAGGTATTGTTTCTCTCTCATTGTCTTTAAAATCTCTTCTTTGTCTTCAGTTTTCAGAAATTTGGCTGTGATACGTTTTGATGTAGTTTATTTGGGTTTATTCTGTTTGGAGTTTGCTAAGTTTCTTGAATCTGTAGGTTTATATCTTTTGCCAGGTTTGAGAAGTTTTCAGCTGTTATTTTTTTGATTCCTTTTCAACCCCTCAGCCCCACTTCTGGGCTTCTGTTGGATCTTTGTGCATAGTCCTACAGGCCCCTCAAGCTCTGTTCATTTTTTGTTCAACTTGTCTATCTCTGTTGTTCAGATTTGGTGATTTCTATTGTTCTATTTCCCAGTTTGTTCTTTCTTCTGTCCCCTCTGTTCTGTTATTAAGCCCATCTTCTGAGTTTTTAGTATTGGTTATTTAATTTTTCAATTCTAAAATTTCCATTTTGCTCTTTATATCTTCTATTTTTTGCTAAGACTTTCTATTTTCTTTTGTGTGTGTGTGTGTGTGTGTGTGTGTGTGTGTGAAGAAGTCTCCCTCTTGTCCCCCAGGCTGGAGTACAATGGTGCAATCTTGGCTCACTGTAACCTCCAGCTCCTGGATTCAAGTGATTCTCCTATCTCAGCCTCCCAAGTAGCTGGAATTACAGGTACCTGCCACCATGCCTGGCTAATTTTTGTATTTTTGGTAGAGACGGGGTTTCACCATGTTAGCTAGGCTGGTCTTGAACTCCCGATCTCAAGAGATCCACCCGCCTCGGCCTCCTGAAGTGCTGAAATTACAGGTGTGAGCCACTGTACCCATTTTTTTCAAGTGTGCTCAGAATTGCTTACTGTAGCATTTTTATGATGGCTGCTTGTTAACTTTTGTCAGATAATTCTAATATTCATGCCATCTTTGTGTTGGCATGCACTGACTGGCATCCATCCATTAATTGTCTTCTCTGACATCACTCTGGCAGGGGAGGGGGCATGGCACTACCACCTTACTGCCAGACAAGGGTAGAAATCCAGGTTTCCTGCTCAGCCTTTGTTGACCCTGAAAAGAGGGGCTCCTCATTACTGCTTGGTGGGGGTCGAAGTTCTGGCTTCCCATTTGGCCTCCACTGATACCTCCCTAGCTGGGGGAGGTAGAAGACCTCACTACTATTCCCCACATGTTCTTCATGACATCACAAGGTGGGGAGTATCCTTGTTACCCTGGGTGGTGGTGAAAGTCCTGACTCTACTGGGTCTCCTGTCACCACCCCAGCAAGGTGGAGAAGGAGCTTCTCGTTATTGCCCAGTGGGAGCAGAAGTCCAGACTTCCTAATTGGCCTTCTCTGATGTATACAGTATGGCTAGAGGACTAGGGGTTGATTTATGTGCCTAATTACAGCCTGAGCAGGGTGGAAATCTAAGCTCGTTCCTCATTTATTTGCTGGCATGGGTGGATATTTGACCACAGCTTATTCTGGAATGTTTGATTGAAGCAGAGAAGTCATTGTTGAATATTTTTATATCCTCCTAGGTTGCCCCTTTCCTGTTCTTTTGGCTGGAGAGAGCAGGCTTTTGTTGGAACTTTTTTTTTTTTTATCTGTGCTCATTGGCATTTCCAGGATCTCAGCTTCTTCAACTCAAAGTCTGGGATATAAGATGCAAAACAAAATCCCGGGGACCTCACCACAGTGTGGCTGCTTGGATCCCCAAGATCCTTGGATGCTTTGCCTTCCTTTCCCCATCTTCTAGGGTCTCCTTTTGTTTGTTTTGTATAATATCCTAGGTTTTTAATTGTGCTCAGAGGAAGGAGTAGGGAAAAGCATGTCTATTCCATCTTCCCACAAGCCTGTCCTATGACCTTCAACAGATTGAAATTGGTCTCCCTGTAGAAATTTGCCCGTTTGAAATAGGTTTGCCCTCTTCACCCAGTAGATACTTGACAGAAGTGAAAACGTGAAAAAGACACTTATCCAGGTGCCGGGAGACCTGGGTCTTTGTCTGGGCTTTCTGGCCCTAAGCAGGTTACAAATCTCATGGAATCTCCATTTTCTTATTTTCATGTGGCAGGATAATTTACTGAGATAATTTCTGACATGAATTTTCCCTGCTCTAGAAAGTTTCCCTCCCTTTAAAAAGGAGTCATGTCTGTTTTTTCTTTTTTTCTTTTTAAAATGAGTTGTTTTTCTCCTAAATCCTTTAGGGAGTTGCAGGGCCTTAGGCAGAAGTTTCCAGGCACGAGGAAGATAATCTCTCTAATCAAACTTTTGCTTTAGAAAGCTTAGGCTCCACAAGGTGACTTCAGTCAGCAAGCCCTCCTGGAGGGGAGGAATGCAGAGCTGGGGCCCTAGGGGAGGGAGGCAGGAGGGTCAGGAGAAATGTCACAGAGCCTGAAGAGGGGAGCTGTGGAGTCTGCAGGCACCAGGAGAGCTCAGAGGTCTCAGGGAGGCAAGAGGGCTTCTGCTCAGGTGATCAGGGCGCTGAGTCCACTGAAGACTTGAGCTGTGGCCTTTGGAGCCATAGAGAGTTGATCTAGGCCTGACCTGGGCATGGTTAGGAGGAGCTGCCTCTGAAGGACCAGGCACAGATCTGACTGATAGAAATAACAAAATGTGGGCTGCCCGACACCTGGTGTGAAAGTGTAAAACCCATGAGGGTCCATTGATGGTACCTGCTCTCCTATGCGACAGGGCGTTCTGAGGCAAAATGCAGTTATGCACATTGCAGTCTTTTCTAAGGCTCTCGAGGTTGTCCAAACATAACTAACTCATGGTTTTTATTAAGCACCCAGTCCAGCTAGGTTCCATCTGAGCAAAGAAACATCAGTGAGATCTGGGATTTATCATTTATCATCTCTTTGGGGAGATAATGCATGCACTGGGTGAGGAAGACGCTAAGGGTTAGAGGGTCAATCTAGAAACTACTTGTAAGGATTTTCTCATAAACTGGCTTTGGGCCTCTGACTTTTAGCTTCCTTGTCAAACTGATGATTCTAATCAAAACTATTTAGCTGCAAGTGACTGAAATCTAATTCACACTAGTTCAAGGTCAGAAGGTAGAGCAGAGGATTCCATAACAGAGAGTAATAATAATGAGCGCCAGCATTTATAAGATGCACACTATGTGCCAGGCATAGTTTCAAGTGCTGACCCCTCCCTCGAATCCTTGAAACCATCTCACGAGGTGACCAGGATTGATCATCAGCCCACCTAACGGGTGAGGTCACGGGGCACTGAGAAGAACGAGCTTGTTTAAAGGTTAAAAGTGGTTACCCAGCCACTTGGGAAGGGCCAAGGATGGATAATGGGCATGAACTTAGGAGTGCAGGATGGAGGGGTTCCAGCAATGAAAGTGCTTTGTCACTGCCTCCATCTTCCTAGCCAGACAAACACTCTCCTTAGAACTTGTCAACACCAGCAGAACAGGGAAAGAAAGCTCTGCCTCTTACGGTCCAGGTCTCACAGTTCCCTGCGAGAACTCTGATGGTCCCCCTGGGTTTGTGTGTCTTTTCCAGAACATCAGTAGTGGCCAGAGGGATGGGATGTTCTGGCTGGCTCTGGGTGGGGGTTGTCTTCTACAGTTGACTACAGGGAGTCAGGGGCGGAAGGTTCCTTGGAAGAAAGATGGGGTGCACAGTGGCTCCAGTTACTTCCTAGCAGGGAACTGTTTTGGGAGTGATGGGAAGCTTAGAATTATTTGTGAGAAGGAGGTCTCCCGTCGTTTTCCGGTGTCTGTCTTGAGACTGCCCTGATTTTCAACTTTGAAGGTCATCCTGTGGCCAGATGGTATTGACTCTTTTTTTGCTTGAAGCAATGGTTTCCCGGATCTTTCCCAGCCCCTCTTGGTTCCATGCTAATGGGAGAAAACAAAGAGAGTCTGTCTGTAATACTCATCTTGTCCTAACTTAATCTATGAAGTACCCACTTGTGGTGTCTCCTCTGAAACCCTCCCTCATCATCTGCCTGCCATAGTGGCCACCAGGCCTCTGCTGTCCCCCTCCCTCTACCCTGCACCTCCCTCTCCTCTTTGGCTTCCCTGATCCCATGGCCCCTCCTTTGCACTGACCTCCCGGCAGGCTGTGTGTGTTTGGGGAAGAAGGGGTCCTCTCTGGAACAGGGCTGGCTCACCACGGGAATCAAAAGGGTGCATCTGGATACTGGAGACAGAACACCATTGAAGTCAAGAGGGCCAGCACAATAGGACACAAACAGTGGAGATGAAGCATTCCCATTTCTTTAAAATGAACCAACACACAGAGTTCCTATATGGTGTATCCAACCAGCCTCATCCCGCTGCCCTCCGTGATGACGTGGTCTCTGCGTCTGACCCCCTTTCCCAGACTTCCCCTCCAAGGGCTAAGGCACGGCTTTCCTCTGCACCTGTTCTCCCCCCCTTGTCCACTTGGCTTCCCCTTTCCTCTTTCCTTTCTTTCCCCGTCTCTACCTCTCTTATTTCCTTCCTTCCTTCCTTTCTCCCTGCTGTGATCCAAATGTCGGTACCCTCCCCAAACTCATGTTAGAACCTAACACCCATCGTGACAGCATAAAGAGTGGGAGGTGATTAGGCCATGATGAATGGGATTAATGCCCTCATTAAATGGTTTGAAACAGGCAGAAGGGAGCCCCTTTCCTTTCTGCCATGGAGGGCACAGAAGGCACCTCTATGAGAAACAGGCCTCCAGACACTGAATTTTCTGGTGCCTTGAGTTTGGACTTCCCAGCCCCTAGAACTGTGAACAATAAATTTCTGTTGTTTGTAAGTTACCCAGTCTAAGATATTTTGTTATAGGAGTCCAAGTGGACTGAGACAGAAATCGGCACCAAGAAGCAGAGCACTGCAGAAACAAACAGCTGCAAGTATGGAAGTGGCTCTGGAACTGGGTGATGGGCAGAGGCTGGAAGCGTTTAGAGGAGCAGGCTAAGAAAGCCTGGACTGCCAGGAATGGACATAAAGAGTGGTCCTGGTAAGGCCTCAGAGGAAAAGGAGACAGAGCCTCCGAGATTTTGTAAGTGGCCATGATCAGAATGCTGATGGAAATATGGATGGTAAAGGCCACTCTGTTGAGGTGTCAGACAGAAATGAGGAACATGTTACTGGAAATGGGAGGAAAGGCCATCCTTGTGACAGATGGCAAAGGACTTGGCTGAATTGTTTGTGTCCTCGTGTTCTGTGAAAGTCAGAGTGGCAAGGGATGAACTCGAATATTTGGTGAAAGAAACACTCTAAACCATGTGTTGAGGACACTGCATAACTTCTCTCCGCTGCTCAGAGTAACATGTGAGAAGGCAAGAGATCAAAGACAGAGTTTATACTCAGAGGGAAGCAGACCTTATAGACTTAGCATATCCTCAGCCTGGACAAACTGTAAAGAAGAAAAAAGCATGTTTGGGAGATTGACGGTGTAGCCAGACTAGTGTTTCCGGCAGAGATTAGCATGGACGGGCAGAAGCCAGGTGCTGTGCATGAAGACACGAGGGCATCATCCTGAGGGCACTTCCAAGGTTATTAGTGCTGCCCTCCCCTCGGCCCAGAGTGCCGACCGAGTTCTGGGGGACAGAACGATGCCTGTAGGGGGGCCTTGGGTGCCTGCAGGACCTCAGCACTGCTGTCCAGCACTGCCTCAAGCCTCAGCTCCCACATTCTGGTGCTGTGCTCATCAGTTGCCCCAGCTGTGGTGCGGGCTGCATGTGTCCCCTCAGAGGGCATGGTCAATCCTTCGGCATCTGTGCAGGGCCATCTCCATGGGTGTGCAGAGGGCAGGAGCTGTGCAGGCATGGCTAATCCATCTGGATTTTAGAGGAAGCTTTGGAGAGCTTTAGGGCCCAGGCAGAGAACTGCCACAGGGGCAAGGCCACTGCAGAGACCACCCTCCTCACCAGGACAATGCCCATTGGAGCTGTGGGGGCAGGGTCACCTGAAGATCTCAGACAAGCAGAGCCACTGCCGTGCACCTCCAGCCTGAGAGAGCCACAGGCGGGGGACTCCAGCCCATGAGAGCTGCAGTGTGGGCTGTGCCCAGCAAATCCATGAGGTAGGTGCCACCCGGACCCTTATGGGCCCAAGCCCCTCCTTAGAGTGTCAGGAAGGTGGAAACGTGAGTCAAAGAAGTATAATACTTTTTGCCCCGTTGGGTTCTGGGCTGACTTGAGACCTGTTACCCCTTTCTTCTTTCCTGTTTTTCTCTTTCGGGATGGAAATGTCTGTCCTGTGTGTGCCCCATCCTTGCATTTTGGAAGCACATAACTTGTTCGACTTCACAAGTTCAGAGCTGAAGGAATTTGCCCCAAGAGGATGTGTACCTTGAGTCCCATTCACATCTGATTTTAATGATGTGCAGGTGGGACTCTTGACTTTTGACTCTTGATTTGGTGCTGGGAATGATTTAAGATTTGGGGCACTACCGAGATGGAATGAACACATCTGGCATGTGAGGAGAATGTGAATTTTAGAGGGCTGGGGGAGGAATGCTATGGTCTGAATGTTGGGGTTCCCCCTAAATTTGTTTGTTGGGACCTAATGCCCAGTATGAGTAATACTCTGAAAGTACTAAGAGGTTTGGCCTTTGGGAGGTGATTAGGTCATGAAGGCTTTGCCTCATGAATAGGATGGAGCTCTCATAAGACGGGTTGTGGGGACCATTTCTTCCTCTTCCATCATGTGAGGACACAGAGGCATCATCTATGAGGAACAGGCCCTCACCTGACATCAGAGGTGCTGGAGTTCGTTTGACCTTGGATCTTTCAGCTTCCAGGACTGTGAACAATACATTTCTGTAGATTACAGATTTCCCTGTCTAAGATAATTTGTTACAACAGCCAGAATGAACTAAGACACACATACGCTCTCTCCCTCCCTTGGTCAGAGAAGCCAACAGAGCAGGGGCCAGGCTGGCCAGAAGGGTCAGCCCAGGGCAAGTTCCCTACAGGGATGCCTCCCGATAGTGAGCACCTGCTGTGTCGTCCTGCGCCTGGGATGCCACTGGTGTGGTGTTCATCCTTGTGTCTCCCTCCCTCGCAACCCTGTCAGCCAGGACAGCCATAAGCCTCTTTCCTACTGATACTTGAGGCAGCCTCTTCTGTTCTCAACTGGCTGGGAATTTTTATCTCAGAGTCAGAGATTTGGGTTGTGAAAAGCAGGCAAGCAAACAAACACCTCTCTGCATCCTCCTCCCCTTTCTCTTACCCGGTTTCCAGGCTCTGGGGAAAGAAATCCCATGATTTCTTTTATACTTCATATTGCAATATGTCATACTTCATATTGCCATCAGACAGTGGTGGGCATGGTGCAGGGAGGAGCTGGGCAAAGGGGCAGAGAGACAGCCTTCTTTGTTTTTTGCTTTCCTTCCTGAAACGGAGACGTCAAGTGACCAAGATGTCCTGGCTACACAGTGAAGCACAGAGTGGCTGAAGACACAGCAGGCAGGACAGGGGGGTGTGCACACTGGCAGGCTGTACGCAGGCTGGCCTCGGCCCCAGTGGGGACATGGAGAGACCTTCAGGCGAACCAGGGATTCAGAGACCTATTGTCGGGGTCCTGCAGAAGATGCGGCAATTCCAGCCACCAAGCCAGTCTCACCCTCACGGCCCAGCTGGTTGCAGAAACTCACCAAGGGCAATGGGCCACCTGGACACGTGACTCCCCTGCAGGCACCCTCACAAGCACCAAGTACATGATCCTCATGCCAGAGGCCAAGTCCCCAGGGTGCCCCTTTCTCCCCTTCATGTTCAGCGGGGCCGTGGAGAGAGCAAGAGACCAGGGCTGAGGACAGAGTGATACAGGTCCTTGGTTCCGGCGGCCTGAAACAGGTGCGGGAACCTTTCTGTACTTAGCTTCAACCAGTTGGAGTTTCTGTTCCTTACAGCCAAGAGCCTTGAGAGGAACAGCAGGGATCTGTGCTATGCTGCCATTGGTTGGCTTCTTCCCTGCTCGGGCGCTGGAGGGTAACACAGGGACTAGAGTGGGAAGCCTGCTCAGTGCCAGGCTTGGTGGAAAGCACTTATTTGCCAGGCCTTATTTCCCACGCGGTGGAGCTTTTGACCCCACTGTACAGATGGGTAAGTGAGGACCCTTTCACTTGTCCTGCAACAGAAAATCCAGCAGCCAAAGCCAACAAGGATCTGGCATGGCATCTTCCCTCTCTGACTTGATCCTCACGCTCCACACACCGTCCCCCTGGTCATTCCCACCAGCCCAGCAAGCACTGCTCTCACCTCTGGTTCCTGACCAGCCACTGCGGCCAGGCTGGATGGGGGCCATCAACCCACTGAAGCCCATTGGCCTATTGCCTATTCTGGAGCTGAAGCTCAATCAATCCCGCATAAGTCTTGGGGCCGAGAACTGGGGGCAGGTGGAGGAGGGGGGATGTCTAGAAGGAAATCCTGGGCGCATTCCTGGAAGTGAGGAGGATGGACATTGGACAGAAAGTAGGTACACATCGCTGCAGGCACCCAGACGTCTCTCACTTGCCCTGGCCGTGTGGACAGTTCCTCCCTGGCTGTGTCCGTGCCTCCTCTCCTGCTCTAGGCCCTGTCTGTTCCTGGAGCAAGGTGGGTCCCAGGGACCCACTGGTCCACGGCTGGACCAGTCCCCACATCCAGCCGTGAGGCATCTTCCTTCTGCATTTCAGCACAGATGCTCCCCAGGTTTGTGGATCTGAATTCCCTTCCCAACATACACAGGGAGGTCAGGCTTTGCTGGCCCCCCTCTGCGGTTTATGTTTAAGGCACCATGCAGCCTCCGTGGCCTGGCACCCAGGCAGTAGCACCTGGCAAACATAGCAGTCAGATTCCTTCATCTCAGCCAAGTATAAAATCGAGGTAACGAATCGACTCTTAAGACAACACCATTCAGACAAAGGCAGGGCCTTCTCCCCCTTAAACTCATAACCATGTCTCCTTTCTCTCTGATTCGAGGGGGAGAATTTGGTTATGGTCATCTGACCGGTGGGTGTGAGGTCCACCTGCCTGACGTAAAAAGCCATGCCTCCTTTCTAGGTGAGGAGAAAGACAGAGGCCTGCTCCCCTGAGGTGTGGTTGGAAGCTGGGGACCCAGGTGTGCTGGAAATGAAATGCATTCCTGTTTTTCGTCCCAACGTGCAAACAACTGCACAAAAGCATTAGGGCCCGAGACAGAGTAAAGAATGACTTGTCACCATGGACACCAGGAAATGGCCCCACTTATATATAATAAGGGCTTTAGAGATGCTGGACCATCTGATATTCCAGCCTGGGGCCGCAGTTCCATGAACACACCTATGGCCAGGTTTTGAACCGTGCTCTGGAAACACCTCTGCAGAAAATGAGGCTTTTCTTTTTTGTTTGGGGGTGAGCACAGGGCAGAGGCCTGGGCATCTTCCCTCAGCACCGCTCTGTAACTCAGCACTTAGCATGGCTGACACACAGCAATGTCACGCGTGTGAGTGCACACGTTGCCTCACTGCCGGGGGTCGCCCCACACCAGTGCTGTTGCGGGTGTTGGAGTGGTGAGATCTTCTTTACTCCTCAAGCTTCTACCTGGCTGAGAGCTGTCCAGCAACGGGGACTGCGGGGAAGCAGCAGCAGCAAGAAGAAGCCCCCTGCCCCTCACCCTTCCTCCCTGGACGCCCCCTCTCTGGCCCCATCACACAGTCGCTTGTAGGCTTGGAGGCAGTGGATTTCCCAGTCTGGGAACCCCGATGCCTGTCGGGTGTCCCCGCAGCCTCACGCGGGCTGTGCTGGTCCAGCCCCCGTGAGTTCGAGACCCAGGGGTTCCGGGGTGGCAGGGGGCTCCCACGGCGCCTGCAAGGCCTCAGCCCGGGCGGCTCCCGGAACCCGCGCTTCAGGGCGCCTGGTCCGCCGCCCCCCGCAGGAGCAAAACAAGAGCACGCGCACCTGCCGGCCCGCCCGCCCCCTCGGTGCCGGCCAATTGCGCGCGCGGGGCGGGGCCGGGAGCGCCGGAGCCGGAGCCAGAGCCGGAGCCGGATCCCCGCCTGAGCCGGAGCGCAGCCCGCACCCAGCGCAACGGCCGAGCCGGGAGCCAGCGCAGCCTCGGCCCCGCAGCCCAAGCCCCGTCCCCGCCGCCGCCCCCGGGGCATGGCCTGTCTGATGGCCGCTTTCTCGGTCGGCACCGCCATGGTGAGTGAACGCATCCTTCGCCAGCCGGGCTCGGTTTTATTTTCAAGGAGAGCAGGAAACACACAAAGCCCCGCACGCTCGACCTGACACCCTTCCCTGGAGCGCGTCCTCTGGGCGCTGACCCAGGGCACCCCATCGAGGCGCCCGGCTCCAATCGCTTCTCCCGCCTCTCCGCCCGGGCCACCTGGAGCCTCGGGATGCCCCTCGCACTGGCCGGGAACGCGGACAAGGTGGTGGGGCCGGGAGTGGGGCGAGGGGCAGCGAGCAGCCCTACAAGTGGATCAATGGCCTTGAACCGATGGGCTCCGGGCGGGGGGCGTGCGGCCCTAGGGGCCCAGAGCGCACTGGAGACTGGGGAGGGGGCGCAGCTTGGGCCGGAGGGCAGAGGGGGAGACCCGCGCGCGCGGCTGTGGGCTTGGGGAGCGGGGAGTTCTCGCGCCATCCCCAGGAACGCCAGGCAAGGTCTAGGGGAACAAAAGAGGGAGCTGCCCCCGGAGAGCCGGAGCCCGCGCCTGCACTCCCGAGGACGCCTCTCCCGCCTGCACTCGGGGACGGGGCGGCGAAGGCCGGGGGACACCGAGAGGGGCGAGCCCGGATTCCTGCCGGCCGCCTTTCCGTGCGCGCCGGAGAGAGAGACGCGGTGGCCACAAGGACGCGCATCTCACTTCCCCCCCGGCTCCGGAGAGGGATGTCGGGGTGCCGGCGAGTTCACTGCTGGACACGGTGACTGCAAGTGCTGTTCCCAGGGGTGTTCAGGAGTCTCCCGTTGCTGGTTTTCTGGCATTAGGAATAAACAACGAACCAACCATCGGGCCCCCAGCCACCCACCTCACCTTATCCTAGGGCCCTTCATGCCCACGCCCAGCACTCCAACATCGCAGAGGCAGCTAAACAACAAACGGAAAGTCTTCCGTATTCCACGCCGTGTATCTGTGTAGTTACTACCCGGATAGTCCCTTCCCCGAGGCTGCAAGCCCACAGTGCACGGCACGCCGCGGGGCTCGCCCCGCCCCTCCCCTTATTTCATTTTTAGCATCCTGTGTTTGGAGTCAGCAGGGCTCAGCAGGATCTGACCGACAGTTACCTCTTGCCTTGAGCTCGAGAGAGAGAGAGAGAAAAAAAAACGTAGCCAGGTTTCTGCGCATGCTCCGCGGTGACAACTGCATCCTATGCTTCCAAACAGGTTACTGTAGAACATACGGAGCCTCGCCAGCTCATTATATAATGATTTTGTGTAGAGGATAGAATGGGGCCGCAGACCCGGCCAGGCGGTGGGTGGAGGAGGGGAGAGCCGGGGCGGGAGACCCGCAGGCTGCCTCCGCTCTCTGGGCTGCCCTGCCTTCCCTGGTGGCTTCTCCATAGAAGAGGCAGTGAACAAAACGGAAAAGCCATTTCCCTCCCGGTGACACTTGCTTTTCTCTGGTTGACTCTTTGGGCCACCGTTGGAAATGCTGCCTTTTGCACATGTTCGTCTATTCGGATTCCTAAGTGAGGCTGGCAATGGAAAATTAAGATTACTGATGTTAGTTGTAGGTAGAAAAAGTTACAGATCTTGTATTAGTTGCTAGGTGATTCTTGAAATCCTCTTAGAGCTGCAAAGGTGGCTTGTACATATGGAAAAATAAAGAATCCGATATTTTCAGATACAGATTTTTAATACCACGTTTTTTTTAATGGTATATTATGATTTGATACAGCCCCCAGAGCTCAACTGTTTTGTTATGTGTAAACTCTAGTGGCAGGGCTCATTTTTCCTCCCTGAAAACTTGGTACTTTAAAAAAGTTTCAACATTTCTAACCATGCACAGCTGTCCCACCCTGAAAGCACTAGTCCGATCTTAGAAGCTGAGCAGAGTTAAGCCCCAGCTGGTCCTTGAATGAGAGACCACCTGGGCATTCTGGAGGCTGTAGGTTTAAAAGACAAATAAATTTAAAATAAAATAAATTATGTTCAAGTCATAAACAGCTCTTCAGAGATACGCAGCTTCTGAAGCTTTGCTTTTCCTTCCCCTCCTGCTCTGGGGTCCATCCTGGTGTGGGCCCTCCGAGTTGTGTCAAAGGAGGTGCCTAGGACTGAACATGGTAGGGTCAGGGGGCACACAAGGGGTGGCAAGTGTTTCCAGTGAGAGGGTAGTGTTTGGAGCTGTTCTGGGATTCCGAGGAACCCCTCCAGCACAGAACAGGCTCTGGCTCAGCTCAGGGTGAGATTCCTTGTTTATTCTCCTCTGGACAGTCGCCTTGAGGACTCTTGGTCAGTGCATCTTCCTCTTATGTGCTTAGGATGCTTAGGTGGGTACCCAGGCTGGCAGCAGTGAACCAAAGAGAGACGATAGAGAGCTGCATGCTGTGTGCTGCTGACCGGCTCCTCTTCCTGTTCCTGACTGCCTCATGAGGCTGGGAGAAAAAGTTTCTGTGTCCCTGGTGGAAATGGAGTGAATGCAGCTCACCATGCCCTGGGGGTGGCTTACTGACGGTTAGAGACCCTCCCCAGCTAAATAGGCATCTCTATCTGCCCAGGATTCAAATTGCAATCACAGGCCACTCTGCTCAGAGCCCAGGAAAATATTCCCATGAACAGCAGCCAGGAATGATCCAAACAGGGTCTCTCTGGCATTCCACATCTATGAATGAACTTACTATGACTTACAGTGGATTGTGCCGCACGAATCCTATGTGGCCCTGTGCGGGGGTGGGGGAAGGTGGAAGACAATGCTTCAGTAGGATAGGGAAACAGAAGAGTGAACGGGGAAAATGAGAGAAGAGGCATTTGCTTTAATTTTAATGAGCTCAGGAGGCTAAGGAGAAGCTCGCTGTAACCTACATTGCCGGCAGCTCTCATCCGAGGATGTGTTTCCAGAGAGCTGGTCTATTTTGGACTGACAGGCCACTGCCTCGCATCACACAGTTTCCATGATTTTATTAATTGGGTGAGGCTGTTGGACATCATGGAGGAAAGGTGGTCAACTGTATGCATTGCTTTGGTGTTGGTTTATTTGGGCTGGGGCTGCATGATTTCTTCCGTGTGGATTTTCCTATAATGGACAAGGGCTGGGAAGACACCGAAACACCCACAACTCACCCACGGAAGGCTAAGCAACAATCAAGGGCTGCTACAGAGGCTTGTGGCCTCAGACTTGGAAGCCTCTCATAGCAGGGTCCGGCCTGGCCACACCCTGATCGTGGGTCTTGGGCAAACCCGACAATGTCTCTGTGCTTTCTATGCCTCCTCTGAACTGGAGATGGTTGTCCTGCCCCCCAGCGCCCCTGTGCCTGTTAGAGTTGTGGAGGCAATAAGAGGCATGATCTATCTATACAGGCTAGAGTTTAATAGGCACCTGGTAACTGCTGGGTCCATAGCCACTATTGTTTCTAATCACTTACCTAGCATGCACAAGCCATCATTAATTAATACTTGAAATGACAAGTACTTGACTCTGGCTTATCTTTTTCTTACTCCCAAATCAGTTTAGCCACCGAGCTTTGTCCTCCTGGCCTGTCCCCTTGCCTTCAGCCCCACCACGCTCAGCGGATCCAGGCCAGCAACACCCCACCTGGTTCACAGCAGGAGACACTTCTGCAGTTCTGATCCTGTCATTCCTTCAGGACTCCCCAAAGAGCTCCAGATAAAATGCAAAACCCTTACTCAAGTCGGCAAGCCCTTCCCCACAGGCACATTATTTGCCCCTCTGCTCTCATCTTACTCTAAAGCCCCCTGACCTCCTGCCCAAATCCACACTCCAGCCCCTGTTTCTCACAGGTCTCTGAATACCCCACTCTCTCATGCTGCTGGGACTTTGTATATGCTGTCCCCTAGCAGAGGCCACCAGGAGCCAGCACCCCTCCCTCTCACCTTGTTAAACTTAGCTAAGATTCTATTTCTGCAGAAAGACTTCGTCCTGCGTCTCCCCGTCTCAGGGTCTGAGTTGCATTAGAAATCCCTTCTGAGTTACCCACATTCTCTCTCAGCCTGGCTTTTGCCTTGACCTATTGTGATTAGTTGGTCTTCCTCAAAATGAAAGAAGCCAATCACAGGCACATACAGGGAAAATGCACTGACCGAGGGTCCTCAAGGCGACTGCCCAGAAGAAGATAAAACCAAGGCATCACAGAAGCGCAGCGGAGCCTCTCAGCAATCCAGAGGCTTTCTGCCGGGCTCCTGCCTTGGCCTAGTGTAATTAGTTGCCTGTTTTCTTGCCTGGGGCCAGATCTTGAACTTGAGCTTGCTAGGTCAGGGCCCCTGTCTGTGGGGCTGACTGCTGACCCCAGGGCCTTATCTGGTGCTCAGTTTGTCCAATGAATGAGTGAGAGTGAGTGAGTGAGCAGATAGAGAGTCTAGCAGAGAAGGTCGGGCCCTCATGATAACGTAGGGGTGGTGTGGGGGTTGTTCACCCCGTATTAGTGTGGGCTTCAGCCACAAGAAAGAAGCGCCGGTCCCTGGCCTTCAGCAGGGGCCCCATACCTGCAGTGGGTGCCTGGAGAGAGGGTGCGGATGGTACGTGGCAGCTGGGCTCCTGGGGTGGAGGTAGAGGGGGCCCATGATGGGGGAGGAGTTGCTCAATCCCCCGATGCCTTGCCCCCAGCTGCATACACAGCCATCGGGGGTCCCATGATAGAGCCCGAGTCTGCCAGCAGGATGGGTAGGACCCAGCACGTGCTGTGTCTTCACTTGTGTGGCGAGGTGAGAACAGAAATGGACACTGGGACCAGGCCTGGAGGGCACGTTGTTCCTCAGCTTTCTTGACACCCCCCTCCAAAGCCCAGATTTGGTGCTTTTGGGGCTCATTTGGAACCCAAGTGAGCTCTAAACACCTGGGGCAGCAGGATAGGGCCCCAGAAGGCAGGCTGAAGGGCATGGGGCAGCAGCATGGGGCCCCAGAGGGCAGGCTGAGGGGCACGGGGCAGCAGGATGGGGCCCCAGGGGGCAGGCTGAGGGGCACGGGGCAGCAGGATGGGGCCCCAGAGGGCAGGCTGAAGGGTATGGGGCAACAGCTCCTTCAAGAGGCCCTGCCGAAGGGGCAACAGGACCAGCTGGGAGGAGGCTTCAGGGTCACTCCCTCAGGGTCTGCATCTTGTCATTGCTCCAGAGCCCTAAGAGTGAGGAGTCCCCTTGTCAGACATGCACAGACCCTCCCAGCTCTGCTCTGGAATGCGGGAACCCACATATGCTGGTGTCCAAGGTATCCTGCATGCCAGCAGACCAAGCTCAGCTTTGTCAGAGTTTCACTCAGCACCTGCAGTTTTGTGCGCACAACATTCTAGCTCAGAAGCTAAGTTTTGATTTTGTGAAGGTCCTCAGAGGTAGGAGATGCCTGGGAGGGGTGTGTGTGCTTTTGGCACTGTGGAATGTTCTCTCTCGATTTGGAAGGCAGTGAGAAAAATCACAGCAATTTGCTCCCCAAGGCTTCTTCTGTGTTTTGGAGGTACCTGAAGCGTATTGATTTGCTCACGGTTGCCAGGCCATTAAAAAAGGATATTCCTTTCTTTGCATAGATACTTCTGGGTTCTTGGCAATTGGTTACAGCTCATTTGACTCCCAGTGGCAGCTTTAAAAGCCAATGCTGGCTGCAAAAGATTGGGCACCCTCCTGATGCAGTGAGATGAACACCTACCTGTTTTTTGATGACTCAAATTCTGGGATCACTTCTGCTACTCACTCGATTGTGGGAATCCGAACAGGTTCCTTAAATTGTCTGTGTCTCAGTTTCCTTGTTTGTTTCACAGATTAAAAAATATTAACCATTTCAACTCTACAGTGCTATTATGGAGATGTAGCAAGAGAGTAGAGTTGTAAGTGATTTGGAAATTTTAAATGCAAGACACAAAGTCCAACACCCACAAAACTCAGCTCCTCAGTGACGTCATCACTTCTGAGATCTTCTTTTATGAGAGTGCACAAGACAGGCACAAAACAGCTCTGTGCAAATAAAACTTCGGTTATTTATTTCTTAGGCACCTGGTGTGCCTTTATTGAGGTGTTTAAAGTGAGGGGACCGTGAACAGACCATCGCTTGTGGTGGCCAGTGTATTGTTCTTTGAGGCAAGTGATGATTCATTTATTATAGTTTTGTGATTAGATTTTATGATTCCAGAGTAAGATTGTAGCGTAACACTCCGTTAAGTGGTTTTTTTTGAGATGGAGTCTCACTCCGTCACCCAGGCTAGAGTGAAGTGGTGCAGTCTCGGCTCACCGCAACCTCTGCCTGCTGGGTTCAAGCAATTCTCCTGCCTCAGCCTCCCGAGTACCTGGGACTACAGGCACGCGCCACTACATCCAGCTGATTTTTTTTTTTTTTGGTAGAGACTGTGTTTCTCCACCTGAGCTCAGGTGATTCACCCGCCGCCTCGGCCTCCCGAAGTGCTGGGATTACGGTCGTGAGCTACCGTGCCCAGCAGCATTTTTTCATAGAAGTGTGACAGAGATGATAAATTCCTCTAGGTAGGCACGTTTCTCCCGGGGCCAAAGGCACTCTTGCAGTGAAAGAAGTGTTGCTATTAATAACCAGTGACCCCGAGCCTGATGGCGAATCTCTCCATGTTCTTTCTCTTGATGCAGGTTATAACATGTCTCGATGCTTCCTTTGGTTTTTCTAGAATGCCAGCAGTTACTCTGCAGAGATGACGGAGCCCAAGTCGGTGTGTGTCTCGGTGGACGAGGTGGTGTCCGGCAGCATGGAGGCCGCCGAGACGGACCTGCTGAATGGGCATCTGAAGAAGGTGGACAACAACCTCACAGAAGCCCAGCGCTTCTCCTCCTTGCCTCGGAGGGCGGCTGTGAACATTGAATTCAGGGACCTTTCCTACTCGGTTCCTGAAGGACCCTGGTGGAGGAAGAAAGGTAGGGAGGGTGGCTGCTTTGTGTATCAAGCTGGGTGGAGCCTCTGAAGGAGGCAACAGATTGTTGGGGCAGAATCAGGGTTTGGAGGTTGGGAGGCTGAGCTTCTCGTCCCAGCACCGTCCTGCTGCGGTCAGTTTATTCCGTTGCTTTCTGCCTGAGTTTACCTCACCTATAAAATGAAGAGGTTGGATTTGGTGATCTCAGAGTTCACAGTCGCTCTGAAATTCAACGACGTCACTATGGAGAATTTCACAAAGACTGACCGGTGTTCAAGTGTGCTTGTTCCTGGCACGTGCTCAGAGAGTCCTCTTTTGTGGCTTTAATTCATGTCCATCTTTCAAGTTGGAACTGTTTTCCAACCACCCAGAGCAAAATGGGAGACAGATGCCCCCTCCCGAGCGTTAAAAACTTTTAAAAAGTGGCCAGTGACCTATACTGACCTCTTCAGAGACCCATCTTGAAAGGATTCTTTTGTGGGTGGTCACGGTGGGCTAGAAAGAAAATTAAACTGTTGTAAAATGAGGTGTATCAATTAAAGTAGAAAAAACAGAGAGCATGGAGCTCAGGAGGTCTCTGAAACGCCACCAAATGCAGGAGTTTGCCACCAGCTGATTGCGTGTTACAGGGAATTGATGAGCAGTGGTTTGAGTTTTCTCAGCAACTTTTCTGGCTCTAGAGTTTGGATGTTTGTAGGGTTAATGCCACCCTGGGTTGGTGTGTTTTGTTTCCAACCCGATCTGTTTCTTCTTGTGGAATTTATCCTTCGTCTCCTTCTGCTCCATGTACTCCTCGTCTGCTCCTAAGTGGTTCAGACAGGTGGGTGGGGGAAGCTGATAGGGAGAGGACATGTCAGACTTTGTCAATAAACTGTGGTCCCTAGTTTCTGCGAATCAGGGAAAGCAACTTGAAAATCCATGAGGACTTTGGAATAATACAAATGACTCAGGTACCCTTGGAATATTCTAATTTTTTTAGGGCTTTGAACTTAAAACTGGATTCAAATCTTCTTTCACTTTGACTCTTCAAAGTGAAACCAAGACTCATGTTTTAAATTTTCAGTTGTCTTTCTTCTTTTCCCTGTTATATTTTGTTTTTCTACCTTCTTGAAGCTAAGTCTTTGAGGCCCTTGGCATGGGCAGTCCGGTCTTCGTTGTAATCACAATTTCAGAGCCTCGACAGAGCGGTCCCTGTTGGTGGACCAGCTGGGGGCTGGAAAACTGTATGTTTGTGTTTGCACAACCAGAAACAGATTCTTTACCTTCCCAGCAGACAACGGTACAGCACTGTGATGCGACACCTGCATTTTCAGAGCACAGCAGCCTGTTTTGTTAAGAAAGCAGCTCTGTGAAGGGCTCAGATGTGGGCTCCTTTGATCCTATTGACATTTCAGCATAGGGTTATAGCCGTCTCCTTCTCAACTTACAGAAAGATTTCACAGACAAATGTATCAAGAAACCAGGCCACCGTGCCATGTTTTGTGGCCTCATTTGTCTATAAAGGCAAACTGGCAAAGCCCTGAGCAACATGGAGCGACTTCAGTCTGTTATATGTTGCCTTGGACATGTTATGATAGTGGAAAATGCTGGGGAGGGTGTCTTGTAAAATTAAGATGGGTTGTAAGGCAGAAATGTAGGCATCTGAAAACTGGTGGCATCTGGGTTTGAAATGTGTTGGCATAAGCCTGGCACACAGGTGTAGCCAGTGTTTGCAAGTGAAGAGTATCATTCCCCTACCCAGTGTACTAATCTGTTTTCACACTGCTATAAACAACCACCTGAGACTGGGTACTTTATTTATTTATTTAGTTTTTTTTTTTGAGACGGAGTTTCGCTCTTGTTACCCAGGCTGGAGTGCAATGGCACGATCTCAGCTCACTGCAACCTCCGCCTCCTGGGTTCAGGCAATTCTCCTGCCTCAGCCTCCGGAGTAGCTGGGATTACAGGCACGCGCCACCATGCCCAGCTAATTTTTTGTATTTAGTAGAGACGGGGTGTCACCATGTTAACCAGGATGGTCTGGATCTCTTGACCTTGTGATCCACCCGCCTCGGCCTCCCAAAGTGCTGGAATTACAGGCGTGAGCCACCGTGCCCAGCGAGACTGGGTACTTTTTAAAGAAAAGAGGTTTAATTGACTGACAGTTCTGCATGGCTGGGCAGGAAGCATGGCGGGGAGGCCTCAGGAAACTTACAATCATGGAGGAAGGGGAAGGGGAAGCCAGGCACATCTTACATGGTGGCAGGAGAGAGAGACAAACAGAGAGAGACAGACAGAGAAAGACAGAGAGAGAGAGAGAGAGAGAGAGAGAGGAGAGAGAGACAGAGAGAGACAGACACAGAGAGAGAGACAGAGACAGAGAGAGACAGACAGAGAGACAGAGAGACAGAGACAGAGAGACAGAGAGAGACAGAGACAGAGAGACAAAGAGAGACAGAGAAACAGAGAGACAGAGAGACAGAGACAGAGAGGAGACAGAGACAGAGAGAGAGAGAGAACCCACACATTTTTAGACCATTAGGTCTCATGAGAACTCCCTCACTATCATGAGAACAGCGTGGGGAAACCGCCCCCATGATCCAGTCACCTGCCACCCACTCCCTCCCTTGACATGTGGGGATTATAATTCAAGATGAGATTTGGGTGGGGACACAGAGCCAAACCACACCACCCAGTATGTGACTTGTCACCCTTATATTCTCTAAGTGTTTAAACCGATCACATGAATCGTCACAGTTAGCCAGCAAGTAATGGCTCTTAGCTGGGGAGGAGCCCAAACTGTCCTTTCTTAGAAGCCTGGGTGGGTGGCCACCAGATAAAGACTTGCCCTACAGTAACCTTGTGGGCCCAGGCAGGGGAGGAGCCCAAAATGGGCCCCCAGGGACCTGCCCATGAGTCAGAAATGGGTGGAGCCAGAGAGGTTGACAGACAGGATGTGTCTGGTGTGTTCCAGCTGCTTGTTTCTACCGGGGCCAAGGGTAGTTTTGCTGTCTGGCTTCCTCCTCACTGCCCTCCTAGCGATAGCAGCACCTGCGTCTGTCTTCCCTCTCCCTGCTCCTCCTCCCCTGCGCACCCCATCCTCTCCTTTGTTCCTGGTGCCTGCAATTCAGTCTAGATAGTTTATCATTCCAGCACACAGACTAGAAAGGAAATGGAGGCAAAAGTGATTAAGGGACTTGCCCATGCTCCTGGGCTCTAGAGGCATAGGCCTAGGATGAAGGCAGCAATTTCTAGCTCTGTGCACTCCAACACAGCGGCCATGCCTTGCCTAGCGCAGGGCCTTATGGGGCGCTGGGTCCACACAGCCAGAAGGGAAGCAGAGCTCTTCCTGGAGGCTCTGGTGCCCACAGGGTTCCCTGCTGTTGGTGGTTTGGTTGCTGCTGCTGAAGAGTTTTTCCTGCCGAAGAGAGCTTGATGCCAAAGCCCTCTCTGTGCCCACTGTTCTCCCATCACCAGCCTGCTCTTGGGTGCTGCGTCCAGTTGGCTGCAAACTTGGGTTCCCCAACTAAAAGCCAGGACAATCAATAAAAGGGCACGCTAAATGTGGATCATGCATTGGGGCTGCAGGAGAAGCTGCCCCCCACTGGACCTGGCCCACACAGGTCGCCACCCTCCTGGTCCACCTCTGTGTCTGCTGCTCCTCCAAGTTGGCCTCTTTTGCCCCTCCCATGCATGGGTTTCCCTCCTCTCCTGTTTTTGCCCCTCCGATTGCTGGTGGTAGGCTCAGTCCCCAGTCGTGATTAGGTCAGGCTGAGAAGCCAGAGCCCAGCCACACCCTGTATTTCTCGCCTCTCACGGTGACAGAGTTTGTCTTTGGCATCATCTCTGTGTGACGTTGGGGCAGGGGCTACTTCTCTGACTGCTCTCAGTGTATTCATTTTGCTGTCTGTATCAAGTCCATTGTTTCCAACTTTAAAAAATTCAGTTTGATGCATTGAGTGAATTGTAATGATCACACTGAGGCTGGACGTCCGAAGGTAAGAGGTGAAGGAGTTTGAACTTGCCAGGCCCCGTGCTTCACAGTGGGGCAAAGGAAACAGGAGCTCAAGCACAGAGATGATTTGCTCAAAGGCAGAACCTGGGCTGGGCCCCAGCTGTTCTGACCGGCAGTCCGAGTTCCTTCCCGTTACAAAGACGCCGGAACACTCTAGCTGATTGCAGGAAAGACTCTTTCTCACACAGTTTCTCCCAAAACATGGTGCTGTGATACGAACTCAACATAGAGTGCCATAGCAAAGCTGGGCATTGAGACCAGAATAACTTTATGAACTCCTATGTAATGATTTTAAAGAGGACTTTACAGTCCTTGAAGGAAGGTGATGTGGGAAACAATGGTGGTATTTTTAAGAAGGAGATGCCAGGCACTGATTCTTTAAAAGTTTTGACCTTGACGATTACTAACCATTGAATATGGCGTTTAACAAAACATCTTGTATTTTCAATTGTAGTTACATTTTCACCATATGATTAATGATGTCTTTGGGGGAAAAACTACATCATATAATAGATTTCTAGCAGAGAACATAATTGTGAGAGGAACTATTCTCAGGAGAGAGAAGTGCACCTCAAGGATAACTTCCTCGGCTTCGGATACAGTAATGACTGTCCCTCAAGGAATTCATTCACGTAGCTTGTGCTGATGGGACAAGTGGCTCGGAACAATATCAGCTTTGGTGCCGTCACGCAAACCATGTTGGGGACGGATCAGAGTGGCTTGGTTTAGTTGCTCCTTCTCACCGTTAGGTGTGACTCTTTAGAAAGGGCCTTTGCTTCCTGCAGGGTAGACACTGTGATGAGAACATTTAGGAGAGTGGTTAAGAGTAAACTCACAGAATAATTTTTTTTTTTTTGGTGACAGAGTATCACTCTGTAGCCCAGGCTGCAGTGATATGGCATGGTCTCGGCTCACTGCAACCTCTGCCTCCCAGGTTCAAGCGATTCTCCTACCTCAGCCTCCCAAGTAGCTGGGATTACAGGCACCCAACATCATGCCCAGCTAATTTTTGTATTTTTAGTAGAGACAGGGTTTCGCTATGTTGGCCAGGCCGGTCTCAAACTCCTGACTTTGTAATCCTCCTGCCTCGGCCTCCCAAAGGGCTGGGATTACAGACATGAGCCATCGCACCCACCCTAAAATTTTTCTTAGGTAAAGATGATGGGGATGAGCAGATTTTATTGTAAGCTGCTTTCAGAGCACATTTACACAAGGGTCTCATTTTAGTAGGATGTGATTGACCACAGTGAACACATGGAATGCTTGGGTTCTCATCCACTGCCCATCCCTTAGGAGATCCTGGGGGTTTCCATGCGTGGTTGACTGACTGAGAGCCATTCTTCAATCCACTGGCTCATGGGCCCAGTTCAGGAGGGATCTGTGCACTCTCCATGTGGAAAACTGTGACGTAAGGTTCAGAGGTGCGACCAGGGTCATGGGAGTAGGGAGGACTCAGAACCAGGTCTGTGGGATTTCAAGCCGAAAAGGAGCTTAGCAAGTGCTCAGCCCTGACGTGGGCACAAGACTGGACCACCAAGGCACAGCTGCTCCTAGCCCTGTGTTATGAAATGGTTTGGGGTGGCCTTGGCTGTAAGCTAATGTATTTTCCTGTTAATCGGCCTGCTTGGATGTCAGCGGCCGTTGGTCATTTACACGGATTTCCTGTCCCTCTGGAGAGGCTCTGGCTCCTGTTTCCTCACCAGGAAGGAGGCTGATGTGAGTGACGTGCTTCCTCTCCAACAGCTGAAGCAATTCTCAGAAATTAGACTCACCCCCCAAGATTACCTGGAGGTAAAGAACAAATGTTGAGAACAAATGTCCTATCTGGGGCTTTAGAGCATTTTCTCTCCAATGTACAGTCAGGCTGTGGCCTCCACACGGTGACGCTCTGATGGAATGCAACATCGCCTCCTGCCTGAAAGCCAACCCTCCAGCCTCATCCGTGCCAAAAACCAGGAAGAGGTTAAACATTCTGGGCAGCACCAAGTCAGATTATCTGTATTGGTTTGCTTCTAAGCTATACAAATATTTTAGACACCTTTCTCAAATTTAGGGTTGCTTTCTCTTAATTTCTATAGCCATTTCACAAGGCCTGTAATGACAGGCCAGCTAAAGTGCGTGGAAGGCACCATCAGTAAATCCTTTCAGGAATTCCATTAAGGGAAGACTGGATTCCAACCAAGTGCTGGTGACTTGATCCAACCTGCTAGAACAGGGAGGGGAGGCAGCCCAGTTAAAGGCAGAGTGTGGAGACTCTGTCGCTACGGGCTTTCAGAGGGCCAGGTGCTCAGGCTGAAGGGGTACTGGTTGTCCCCTAGCATGAATGAATGACTTTTGTGCTTCTTCGAGGCTATTATGCTAAGGTTGGCTTTCTTGTGGACCCACAGGACATTTCTTTTAGTCCTTTGCCTTTGTTGGAGGCTATAGCTGATTCCTGGTGCAGTGTGGTGGCCCCAGGCCACTTGCAGGGATGGCATGCTTGAGGCTGGGACATTTACAAAGAGGAGCTGAAGGCCCGAGTCTGCCTTGAGGAATTCAGAGAACTGGAGAACCCTTCTCTTCCCAGCTGGGGTCAGTTCCTAGGTTCTCAGTGGCCCCCAGGAGCAGGTGGGTGGGCGGCCACTCAGGCCCGGAGGGGCAGCACTTCTTTGATGAGGCCTTCTGGTACAGTTCTGACTCCTCTGCCTCATAGGGCACCAAAGAGACTTTAAAAAAATGTTGAGAATGGACAGACTCTCGCAGCAAGTTCATGTGAGATGATTGTTTAGCAGCTATGTGCAAGACCAAAGGGGCTTGTTACGTTCTTGGACAGCCTTTGCATGCAAGGGCTCTAGATGCCCCCCTCCAGCCAGCACATTCCTGTGAGCATGTTGCATGGGAAGCCAAACCCTCACCAGCAGGGACCTGGGATCTGGGTACATGACTCCTAGGCATGGCGGCGTTAGCTGCAGCAGCCTCCCGGGACAAGGCTCAGACGGCTCTGCCAACATTGGCCTTGGGGTCTTCTTTTTCTTTGCCACCCTCAGACTGGCAGGTTTTTTATTTGGACGTGTTAATACTTTGTCATTTTCCCAGAGAGTACTCCTGTTCTCGAACCATCTGTCCCCTTCAGTTCGACTCTGTAGGACTGTGCTTTGCTCCATGGGGGTTGGTGTCACTGTTTAACTGTTGGAGGACGTTCTTACCACGGTCATTTTCACCTGTGTGGTGGGTGCGCCCCTGCTTTCCTCTACCTCCTCAAATAGGCTTGTATCTTGACACGTTCACATTCTCAAATGCAGGCCCTCCCTATAAACCAGAACCTAATCCACTAGTCCAAGAAATAACCAAAGGTGATATTTTGATGAACATGACACCGTTTCTTTTGTTTATAAATTGGCAGGAAAAAATGTTGAGTAACAATACACCTGCTCTTTCGGGGAGTTCAGTTCTAGAATCAACAGATTAGCTTATGAACAAAGAAAACCATGTGGGTCAGATTAAATATATTGAAGGACTAAATTATAAAACTAGGAATTTGTTATGGAGGTACATTCTCCATCAAAATCATGTTGACGAAGTTCCAGCACCTGCATAGGAAAGCTTGCTCTCAAATAAAATGTACCCAGTGCTGACTGTTTTTGCTCATGCTGTGAGAGAAGACATCAAGATGGGTTTTCAGTCATGGGTGGTGGTGGGTGGGCCTCCAGGGATCCAGTCTGACCTGCAGCCAAGAGTTTCACGTCCCACTTTGACAGATGTGTGCTGTTTGTCACCTCCATGCTCTGTGGGGTAAATGGCATTTGGTGTCAAAAGTAAGACATGCCAGGGCGACTTCAGGGCTACGATTACATCCAGCCGAGACCTATATTTACAGTCCAAATCTTGGAGCCAAGAGGAGTCATGGTGTTGCAGTAGCCTGCCCTCCTGCCCCGTGGAGGGAGCCTTCTTGCACCATTCCTGACAAGGGACAGCCAGCTTCTGTCTGAGTACTTTCAGCAACCAGGAACTGACACCTCCCAGGCAGTCAGGCTATGTTTGCACAACTCTGGTTCTTAGAAAATGCTTCTGTCTGTTGAGCTGAAATCTGTATTTGGGCAATGTTCATTTGTGGATCCAGGTTCGGCTTTTTGAAACTCTGCAGACCAAGTAATCTTGGTCTTGAAATGAGCTCACAAATCAAGGGGAAAAGCCCAGCCAAGTACAGAACAATAACCAAATGCGTTACGATCCAGGCCTGCCTTGAGAGGAGGAAATAAGAAGCGCACGGCCCTAGCAGGAAATGAGGTCAGAGTCCCGCTTGGGAGGTGAGCATCATAGCGGCAGCCGTAGGGGGCAGGGCAGTGGGCTGGCGCCCCTGCAGGAAGCTTCTTGCTGTCCGTAAACTGATACGGGTGGAACTCACTTGAAGGGCAGAACCTGAGTCACGTTCTTTCTGTTCCTTTTACTGTTATAAGGCAACTTGGTGCCTTCCAACCAAAAAAGTCCCTCTCTCTTATATCTCAATTGCCTATCTTGAAAGTAAACCTTTTGGCAGGAGTTTTATGGGATTTCTCAGTTGTTATTTCTCTCCTCCCACTGTTTTGGGAGAAGTGGATTTAAAAAAAAAAATTAAAAATAACGTGTTTACTGAGCAAATGCTGTTTGCTTTAGTTGGCACTTTGCCTCATTAAGCCTTAGGGGAGCAGCATGGGGACACACATCAGTGTGGCCATCTTCTCCAGGTGGCAAGGAGGGTGGAAGGAGGAAGAAGGTCTGCCCGGGACCCCTGGCAGGTAGAGGCAGGTCCAGGACTGAACTGAACACCTGGAGTCCCAAATCCCTGCCTCTATAAGGGCCACTGAGAACTCATCTCTTTGTAATCGCTCAAACCCAGGTAAAATGGCCTTTGTTGAGTTTTCCTTACCCAAGACATAACCCCCAAACCCTGCTGACAAAAGCCCTCTCCTCTGAGGAACGCATTCCGGGGAATTCTTCATGGGTGCAGGTATGGGGGCATCTTTGGCCTCTGTCCTTTGTCCGGAGCTCCCCATACCTGGCTGCGGGCTGCGCTGGGCACCTCTGCCGGCCCTGACCCTGGAGTTATCAGGCCACCTGGCCTCCACCCAGACGTTCCCTCCCAGGGCGGGATTCATCCTGGCGGGTGGTGATGTGCAGGCTCCGGGAAGCCCGGGTTCTGCCCACCGAGTGTCAGCTCTAACGCGGGCTCTCCATACGGAGTAAAAGCCCCTCCTTTCTCTGGCTGGTCCAGGCGCTGACTCTGCAGGCCCCTGGACGCAGGGTGACGTTCGCGCCCTTGCCCACGCTGAACGCCCTAGAGGAAACAGCGCTACCCGGACCCCTTCGCGCGCGCGCAGGTGTGGGCGGGGCAGGTGCGCACCGCCGCGCGTGCGCAGTGCTCGCCTGTCCGCCGCCGCCGCCTTCGCGCCGGGGTTACTCCCGGTCAACGCTCGCTAGTAACCTCCACCGCTGAGCTGCAGCGGGGAGCAGCGCGATTGGCTGCCGGCGCCAGGCGCTGTTGCCGACCGGGAGGAGGCAGCTGCAGCCGCGAGCTGGGGTCGCCGCCTCCCTAGGACAGGTGCCGCCCTATGCAGAGGGGATCACCCGGGCCGTGCAAATCCCAGCGCCCCGCACGTGCCGGTGCTCTCCTCCCCAGGTCCAGGAACACCAGGCCAGGAAGCCTGAGAGCCCTGGCAGTAGGAAGAGTCGCCAGCGTGGACCCGAGGGTGGTGGTGTTGCTCCCCCGGGGCGGCCTGTGCTCCCTTTAGGCTTGAGCAGTGAATGGGAGACCCCGGGATTGGACATGGCGTGCCAGTGCTGGTGTGGCACGCCCGCGGGTGTGTGGGCTCTGGGCTTCAGGAGCTTCGGGGACTGCGGGAATTTTCCAGACCCATATTTAAATCGGACAAGTCTGTCCACGAAAAGAGTCAAACTAAAACATTTAAAGGGATTTATCCTGAGTGACCATGGTCCGTGACACAGCCTCGGGAGATCCTGATAACACGTGCCCAAAGGGGCGGGGACAGCTTGGTTTCATACTTTTAGGGAGACATGAGACAGTGATCCATACTTTAAGATGTACATCAGTTCCGTCCAGAAAGGCAGGACAGCCCAAAGGGGGACTTCCAGGTTATAGGTAAATTTAAATTTTTTTCTAATTGGTTGAGTTATTATAGATAGAAAGGGATGTCAGGGTTAGGGTAAGGGGCAGTGGAGACCTAGGTTGTATCATGCCAATGAGGTCTCCAGGTAGCAAGTTTGAGAGAGAACAGACTGTAAATGCTTCCTATCAGACTTAAGGTCTATGTTGCCCTTACTGCTAGCGGATAGGATAAGGCATGCCCCACGGACCCCCACTTCCGGTCATGGCCTGAATTAGTCTTTCAGGCTACATTTTAGAGTGCTCTGGCCATGAGGGAGTTCATCTTCATGGTTGCAGGGGGCCTCTGAATTTTTTTTTTTTTTTTTTTTTTTTTTTTTGGTTTACAGGTCTTTACTTCAGTTGGCACAGTTTTCCTAGGAGACAGTCGATTTTTGATTCCTTATAAAACGTCCTGGTTTTGTTTTTAGTTGACCGCGTGTGGTGAAGCTGTAAGGGAGGCAGGGCCTCCTGGGGTTCGGTCAAGCAGGTCTGAGGCTTCTCCGTGGTCAGCGCTGAAAAATGGCCAGGGTGGGGTTTGGAACCTTGGAATTGCCCTTGGGAATCTGCAGCGTTCGCTCCGCTGAGCCCGCGGGAATCTGGAGATCATGCTGCAAGGTCACACTTCCCGGCAGCTGCCGAGTCACTTCCACCCTGTGCAGGTTGGCGGCAAGGACAGATGACAGCTGAACCTTCAGGAGTGTTTTCCAGGGCATCGATTACAGTTGTGTGTGCGAACCCACAGATGTGATAAACATCATTTCCACCAGCTGTACTCTGAGAATCTGGAAGGCCTGGGGCCGCGTCTGTGGAGTCGGAGGTGACACGCTTTGCTCTCTGGTGACCAGGGCCTTCTCTAGACACCCAGTGGGACTAGTTCCTTTGGGCGTAATTTAGGTGTGTTGTGAAATGTTAAACACTTTCAGACGCTTCGCTCAACCTCTTGGGCTCCTGACCGAATGCGGAGACCCAAGGGCTTGCTTTTCCTCACAGTCTTGGGTTTTCATTACCTGCTTGCTTATTTGATTTTGTGACTGTGGAGCTGGCATTTCTGTAAGCCCACATAGAAATGACAGTTTCCAAGTGTAAACCCACTAAGCCAGTGTGTGTGGGGGGGCGGGCACAGGAAGCCAGAGGTGGCGGTGGATGAAAAGCTTTGCTACAAGAAGGAAGGAGACATTCATGACAACTGTGGTGTTACCGTACTGAAAACAGTAAGGACGTGTGTTGCTAGCACGAGAGGGTAGTCTGTATACGAGTCTGGTAGGAAAGGGAAGGGCCTTTTCACTAAGTTTTGTATTTATCAGAGCTCACATTGAGAGTGACAGCAGAAGCTGCGGGTTTCCTGTTTCTGAAGACCTGCAAATGAGTTTGTCCAGAAAATAGCTGCATCCTGAATGGTGTGAGCAGGAGGCCACCCAGCCTTGTGCTTCTAGGCCTCCTCCCCTTCAGCTGTCATAAATGTGCCATGTGCCCTGGCCCAAACCCAGCAGCCTTTCTCTGAATTTCATCTGGTTTAGAGAGGAAGGTGGGTAGCACCATCTTGTCACCTTTTCTCTTCCAAGGGACATTCTGTGCTACTTGAGACCTATACTGCAATCTCCGAGTTGGCTACGTCTCTGGAATATGAGTTTCCCCAAAGAGCTTAGCCTGGCCAAAAGAGCTCTTGGAGCCCTTTTCCTCTCCCAGCCTTGCTTCTCTGCAGCCACTCCCCACGGGCTAGCCAGGCTGAACTGCGTGTCATTCTAGCATTTGTGTTTTCTTTGGGCCACACCCTCTGCCAAGAACCCACCTCATCTCCCAGGCTAGGGGAAGCCTTCCCTCATTTGCCCGAGTCTTTCCTGGTTACCTTCGTCCTCCTCTTCCCCTGCGATCATGGGATGTGGCGCTCAGCATGGGATTTTGTGCTTCTCTCCGAGCTTCCAAAGTGACCCCTGCACCCCAGCTGCGCAGTCAGCACCTGGCTCAGAGCAAATGAATGAATGGAATCACAAAAAGCTAAATCACAGTAAAGGAGCATATACTTTTACCTGAAAAGATAGCTTGGTATAGGAGAAGTAGAGAGGAAAACAAGAGGCTTGAGATACTGGGCTGTTTCGATCTTGCCCTGCTGTGTCAAACCCATGAGCCACCTCTGGCTAAGCTTCCTGCAGGTAGTTTCTGAGGACTGTTTCTTTGGCCTCACTTACAGCAAGGTGGATGGGTCGGGGTGGGGGGTGGGGGATGGTAGGGATGGTAACAGCCTGGATTCCAGGTCAAGCAGCCTGCCCTTGAATGCCAGCTCCATCTCTTCTTAAACTGACTCTGGGCCTCAGTTTTTTCATCTGCAGAGCAGGGCTGAGCCGAGTGCCAAACTCAGAGGGTCAGAGTGAGGAATAGCAGAGGTCATCACTACAGTGGGGGCTGGCATACAATAGTGCTCAAGGCATTTTAATGTTACAGGTCAAATTTTGCTAAACATTGATTTTTGTGTTCTTGGTTTCATGAAGCAAATATTCCTCCTTCTAATAATAATAGTATTAGCTCGGTATTCATCAATCTGTGAGCAGTAACTGATGCTGTCTTCCTAGCAACCCTGCGGGCAGGTTTTCTCCCCATTCTCTTTGAGGGAGGAAGATGCTGCGGCCAGAAGCAGTCGGGGCCTTTGCCCAGGCAGCAGAGAATGCCCTCTCTTACACAAAATGGGGATTTTGAAACTCAATGCCCTGAGCTCTTAGCTTTCCCCAAGACGGGCTGCATGCTCCATGGAGTTGTCCTCTGAGATGATTTTCCTACGGTTTGTATGTTTTGATCTTCCCTTGCTGTGTCAAGCCCATGAGACTTCCCCCTGGTTTCTTACTCGTGGCTCGTATTAGGACTAATTTCAGACACGTTAAATGCCTCTATCTTGAGACTTGCGTGTACAGGACAGGTAACAGTCTTGTTTCTGAGAGATCTCTCAAGTACTTTCAGATCGCTGGATGGCAAGCTTTGCATCTTTGAACTATTTATATTTCAGCGTCCACATTTGTGAGTTACGGGATGGAAATTTCCACCATTGAAACAAGGCTCGGCAAGCAAAGTTATGCTTCAGAATTTGGCTCACGGGCGAGGTTGATGCAGGTTATCTTGGGAGGATGTGACATGTTATCAGCTCCTGTGTGTTTCAGTCTTGTGGCTAGATGGTCATGACTGAAAGTTGAGGATGTGGTGCCCACAGGTCTGGCTGGCAGCTCGTGGCAGAGAGAGGTGACAGCAGCGCTGGGGTTGGAGTTGGTGGGAGCCACCGTCTCAAACCCATCAGCAGGGCGTGAATGTTGTTCTTGGATTTGCAAATATTTAATGTAAATCCTTTAAGGTTGTAGCTTTACTGAAAATGCACTTACTCTCCTTTGCGGTAATTCTAAATTAATACGTAACAAGAAGGAGGTTAAGATGAATTGAACGATATGTGGAGCTTAATTAAAATTTTCTCTCTCTCTATTTCTTTTAATAAAATGATTCCAGGTGTGGCGCTTTGTAGCAAGATGCCGTCAGGCAAGGAGGAGGCATTGTGGGATAGAGCTTAGGAACGTGGGCTGCACGGGAAGAGAGTCTGGGTGGGTTCGGAACCGGCTCCACCACTTACTAGCGGGGCAACCAGATGACTTAGTTACCCCTCCTATAAAAAGGAAATATTAATTAAAAAAATACCCAACTTATTAGATCAAATAGCTCGATGCTTATGAAGCACTGTGACCAGCATGCAGCACTTAATAAACCATGGCCACCATTCTGATATGTGATGTAAGAAAATCATAATAGCTTAGAATCACCAAGGTGGATTACAGCCTTTTAGTTCTCATTCTAAACATAAGTGTGGCTTCATACCTTAGGCTTTAGAAATGAAAGGGAAAGAGCTGGGACATCGTCAGTGGCCAATGTTGACTTAGCGTTTCCTAGGCGCCAGGCGGTGTGCTCAGAACCACACACCTGTGTGCTCCCGTGAGCCTCATTGCTGCCCTTTGAGAGGGGCTGGGGAAGGGGAGGTACAAGGAGCTTGTCCGAGGTCATAGGGCTGTAAGCAGCAAACCCAAGAGGTGACCCAGTCAACTTCCTCCAGAGTCCCACACTGTTCCCCCAGCTGGGCTACAGCTTGCCTTTGTGTGTCTTTGGGTGACCCATGCTCCTAGAGCTGGCTTCCAGTTGGGGCAGAAGGCCTTCCAGGGCCTGGCCCTGGCTAATACGATGGCTGCTGTTCAACTCTATGTGGTAGATGTTCACGCCACTCGAGTGATGAGCCTTTGTTACGTGGCCTCTTCAGAATCGGCGAGCTGGGCACAGGGCCTAAGCTTCAGAGTGTTCTTCTTCGGTCATTTTTGGGTGTCTGATGACTGATCATCAGGCTTCCAGTATATCGCCACTCAAACTGAGCCCCAGTAAGGGAGCATGACGTCATTTCATCCCCTGGGCTGCAGCTGTGGGAGCCCATGGTGCCTTCTGCAGGGCACTGGAGAACGCTGTGCATGCTCATCTTGGGACAGGCAGGAGAGGAGGGCAGGTGGCAGGAGAGGAGGGCAGGTGGCAGAATGAGGGCAGCTGCAGCCTCCAGGTCACACAGTGTTATACCAGGCCATGGTGCCTGCCACGCTGGGTCTCCAATGGCCACAGGAGGCCCTGCTTCCATGTTATCAGTAAGGAAACTGTGGCCTGGAGAAAGATGGGCGACGAGTTCAAGTTCCTGCTGCCAACAGGTGGACCCCAGGGCCAAGCCTAGCCCAACTGACCCCTAGCTTCTCCTGTCTGCTCTTCAAGATCATATGAAACAGCCAGTGACTGCCTAAGGCCATGGTCATTTTCAGTGAACCTGAAACATTAAAATGTTTACTGCCTTCGCACTTATGCCTTAAAAACCTGTTTGTTTGTTTTTTGAGATGGAGTCTTGCTTTGTCACCCAGGCTGGAGTGCAGTGGTGTGTTCTCAGCTCACTGCAACCTCCTCCTCCTGGGTTCAAGTGATTCTCCTGCCTCAGCCTCCCGCAGAGCTGGGACTACAGGTGCCAACCACACTTAGCTAATTTTGGTGGTTTTAGTAGAGACGGGGTTTTGCCATGTTGGCTAGGCTGGTCTCAAACTCCTGACCTCAGGTGATCTGCCTGCCTCAGCCTCCCAAAGTGCTGGGATTATAGGCGTGAGTCACCGTGCCCAGCCAAAAAGTTGTTTTTAATGAGAATGAAGCCACATCGTTGAAAAGTCTGATGAGCTTGGGAGGTTGTTTAATGGCAGAGGCTACCAGCCGGGTCTCATGGCCTGGACCAGATAAGCCCCCCGTCCATCTTCTGGGAGAGTAAATGGCGTGACCAGCATAGGCCACACTCGCTCACACCCACCAAGTGTGTGTTCCCCCACCACCCAGGGGACTGAGGGCACAGGTGGGCAGTTAGGAGGGAATTCAGGGCATGGGCAGACCCTCTGAAGGAATTCAGGAGGCTTGAAGTCCAGAATGGGCACTCTGGCCTGATAGTTGGTCTCTGGGAATCTTATCCTGCTGACTTTCACAAGCACATAGTGAGAGCACTGGCCACTTTCAGACGTGACTGCCTCTTAGGATTCTGATGGTGATGACCGTGGCTGGGCCACCAGCTTTCAGAATCCGTTTATCATAAAAACCAAGTGCACAGGAGATGCTTTTCCCCATGACATCCATGAGCTTCCCCTAAACCGAAAGGGGAAGATGCATCAGAGTGTGTTTCTGTGGGGAGTTCAAAATTCCACAGGGCAGTAATCTCAGCACTTTGGGAGGCTGAGAAAATGCAGGTGGCTGGGCCGCACCTGGGGAGTCTGAGTGAGCAGCTGTGGGGCGGGCAGGGTTCCATGTCTCATAAGTAAGGGGCAATGCTGCTACTGCTGGTCCGGGGATCCCACTTGGAGAACTGCTGAGTTAGAGTAAAGAGGAGTTGATGGCCACGTAAAAGCCACCCTGGGCCTTGGAAAAGCTGGAACCGGAGGTGGTGTCACCCACGTTTGCACTGGAGGCAGGAGCTAGGGGCTGCTCTCCCAAGGTAGGCAACCTCTGCGTCTCCCAGCAACCAGGGCTTCAACGTCAGCTTTCCTTGTGAACCTGGATGGTCAGACAGAGATGCAGATGGCTGCCTTGGGGGACAGCAGGGCCAGGTGGTGCCTCACAAATTGCACTGTGAATTTGGGGAGCCTGTTGGCCCCTTCCCTCTGCAGGGATGGGAGTAAAAGCTTATGTCCTCCAGGGTACCTCCTCGGGGGCAGTGCACTGCTGTATGCCAGGGAGCAGGGCAGAATCACCTGGACTCAGCAATTTATATTATTATTTAAGAGGGTGTAGATTTTGTTTTTATCTTAATCTGATGCACAGAACTGTGTTTTGATACAGTGTGTGTGTGTCTGTGTGTGCTGGTTTGCACTATCGCCTGGGGGGGATAAGGATGATTAGGTTTCTTTCTGCTTATTTGTGAAACCTGTTCAATCCGCAGTAAGACTGTCATGATCTCCGCAGTAAGACTGTCATGATCTCCGCAGTAAGACTGTCATGATCTCCGCGGTGAGACTGTCATGATCTCCGCGGTGAGACTGTCATGATCTCCGCGGTGAGACTGTCATGATCTCCGCGGTGAGACTGTCATGATCTCCGCGGTGAGACTGTCATGATCTCCGCGGTGAGACTGTCATGATCTCCGCGGTGAGACTGTCATGATCTCCGCGGTGAGACTGTCATGATCTCCGCGGTGAGACTGTCATGATCTCCGCGGTGAGACTGTCATGATCTCCGCGGTGAGACTGTCATGATCTCCGCGGTGAGACTGTCATGATCTCCGCGGTGAGACTGTCATGATCTCCGCGGTGAGACTGTCATGATCTCCGCGGTGAGACTGTCATGATCTCCGCGGTGAGACTGTCATGATCTCCGCGGTGAGACTGTCATGATCTCCGGCGTCATCTGAGGTATTGCCAGGCAGTTCCTCTGTTAAATCGGGAAAGACGGTAGTTGCTGAGGGGCCGAAGCAGAGGATGGCGTGAGAGTGGAGGCACGTCTATTGCAGGATTCCTGAGGACAGTGGTGGTGGAGAGAAGCGGAGAGAAGCGCGGTTCTGTCTAACCTGGTCATTTTCTTTCCTCTTCTGTGAACCCTCTTTACCTTTGGCTCAAAACAAGTTTTGTTTTAAATTGCTCTCTTCTTCAAACACCACTGTAAGTGACAAAATTATTTGCAGAGGCTGGAATGTGAGGTTCGCTGGGGGTGCACAGGGCATCCTAGGAGTGGACATGGGGGCTCACAGGGGGTTGAAAGGGGCATCCAGACCCTGAACTTCCCTTGTCCCCTCCCAGTGCAAGGGTCTAGCGAGAGCCTGCCTGAGCCATTCAGTATTTAGTAGCACTCGGTCCTAGCAGAAGAAGGTTGGGCATTTCCACAGTCCTCTGTGCCAGCTCAAGGGACCAGATGACTGCACGGTTAGCACAGCCGTTGCCTTGCCAATAAACTGATGAAAGTAAAAGACCTCAAAAGCTTCTTCTCTTCTGCACTGATTTCCTGAAGTTGAATTTACGGTCTTGTCTTACTTTGCAATCCCCAGGCTTTTTTTCTGGGTGAAGAAATTGAACTTTTCCTCATCTAAGATGATGGCAGACTTTGAGTTGCAAGGATCACAATTCATGAATTTTAAAAATTATACCTGGAACAGCGACATGGCCGTGGTGGTCTGAGAATGAGCTGGGTGGTGTGAAGCCTTCTTGCCACTGCTACTCAGGGACGGGGCTGTTTACATGACATCCATTTCCCAGCCACAAAAAGCTTGGGAAACACCCAGTTAGAGCTGAAAGTGGCCTTCGCTGTGGGGGAAGCACACTCACAAATGAAAGAAGTACAAGCAGATGAAATCCCCAGCTGCTGATGGAACTTGAGCTTCAGAGAGGGCTGCTGACTTAGCTGGAGCCATCCATGGAGGTGGGTGAGTGGAAACCATGAGTGAGAACTCCGTGTGGGAATCCACCACCTGCTGAGAGTGACCCCCAGGGAGGACCTCCTTCCCCAGTCCTTTCCCAGCTCTGCCCCCACGCACTTCACAAGCTCAGGGCTGCAGTGAGAGTGGAGCGTGTGGAGTCAAGAGTGGTGTTTGCCAGACCTTGTGTTCCCTGGGGCTGCATTGGGGGGGCGGGGGGTGGCTCCGCCAGTGAATCTAGACACCCCATGCTTTGTACCAGGGAGTGGATAGGGTGGTATAAACTTCTGAATCCGAGGATGTCTGAAAAGCCACAGACGTCCAAAGAGAACAGGATTTACTTGGAGAGTTGAGCCTCTCCACTGGCTCGCATATAGGTCTGATTATAAGGAATCTACTGGGTGGCCGTGGTGCTTACAAAGATTATTATGGAACCAGAAAATTGCATTCTTCTCCAATTAGCTTTAGGCATTCAGCCCAGGTACAAGGATTATGAAACTTAAAAACAGCATCTTAAGCCCAACTGAACCCCAAAAACCATGTCTTAACCTCAGTGAAGCATTCTTGGAGGGTGGGTGCGGCCACACATCCTGCAATCTGGCTCAGATGAGATGGCCTCCCTGGCCAACCATGACAGAAAGAAGCAGGACAGAGAGCACAGGAGAGATGAGACCGAGCTGGTTCCCATGTGTGTGAGGGAGGCAGGGATGGCCCAGAGGCTGAATCTGCAAAGGGGAGCCACATTGGAGACAAAGAAGAGAGGGCAGCTCACAGCCGAGATGACACCAGGAGAGTTGGGGCAGTAGTTCCTTATCTGTTCCTGAGATTCACCCTTTCTGAAAATCGTCTGCACATCTAAGCCTCTTGGTGCAACTCCAGTGAGGAGGGGACCGGGCACCAGGCAGCGGAAAGTGCTGACTTGGCAGCACAAGACCCCATGGCCGGTCCCTTCTCCCTCGGAATGGCCTGGCACTCCATCAAGAACAGCAGCCCCAGGAGCATCCTAGAGAGGTGGGGGCAGGTGGGGGACATGGCGAGGGAGGGAGTGGTGGCTCTGGGCAGGTGGCAAGAGCCAGCTGATGAGAATGGGGAGGGAGGTCCCTTCTTCACCCATCCGCACTGACATCTGGGTACTCCTTTAAGCTACAGATGCCAGCCTTTGGATTCGCAGAATGGCAGTGACTGAATTCACCATCCACACACTTCAAAGAGTAAATGCACCAATTTTTATAGAGGCTGTAGATAAACAGTCATTTCTCAAGAGAAATGATAGTTGTCACCGGGTACAGGGTAGCTTTGGAAAGGAATGACGACGGAGATCTCTGTCACCTCTTTAAGAAACTGGCAAAACCGTAAAGCTGTTCTAATAATTTACCTGTTAATAAATATTTTCATAAAATAATCTCAGTCCCTGTGCAAAAGTAATGAATAGTGCCGCTTTACTCAGATGGCCGAGAGAAAGAGATTCTCAGTTCCAGCTTTTCCTCACCAGTTTCTTTATGATTTTACCTTTCAGAAAGAAACAAATGTAACTTCAACATACAATGGCGTATGTGCAGATGTATGAATGTGTATGGATTTATGCTTCTGTACATAAAGGCATACATGTATGGTTATATTTTAATGAGAGCACTTTTTTTTTAAGTTAGAAAAAGACCTTTAAGATTCATCTAGTCCATTCTCCTCATTTGATAGATTAGAAACCCAAGGCCCAGGCTAAGATGTTTGGTTTAAAATAAACCAGTTTTTGAGATTAAATTCTGGTTCTGTCACATCTAAATTTGAATCTTATATGCCTGTGTTTATTTTGTTCTGAGCAAGAAGGTTTGATTCCATCATTCATTAAAAAGTCTCAGGTAACCAGATGGGGATAAGTTTTTAAAAGGCAAAAAAAAAAAAAAAAAAAAAGAGGCCTGGTGAGGTGGCTCCAGCACTTTGGGAGTCGGAGGTAGGCGGATCACCTGCAGTCAGGAGTTTGAGACCAGCCTGGCCAACATGGTGAAACCCCACCTCTATTAAAAACACAAAAATTAGCCAGGTGTGGTGACGCATACCTGTAGTCCCAGCTCCTCGAGAGGCTGAGGCAGGAGAATGGCTTTAACATGTGAGCCAAGATGGTGGCTTTGCACTCCAGTCTGGGCGACAGAGCAAGACTCCGTCTCAAAAAAAAAAAAAAAGCAAACAGCAAAAAATCCTCCAATTAAAATGATGCCACAGGACTTACAATTTGACTATGATTTAAAAACTGTTCTAAAGCAAGTTTGTTTTACTTAAGTCAGATGTGACTGTGTAAGGTGAGATTATGTGAACTATTATACATCCCCCAGGAGCAATGTCTGGCTTGTCCTCCTCCTGTTTCTCGGTGGGTTTGTGTCTTTCTCCAACTGAATAATTTTCAGGGTGAAAATAGTTGAGATTCTTTTTCTACTTTCATTGTGGGGAAAAGCATCCTTTCTTCATTCAACAAACTTTTATTATCTGTTCTAAGCAAAGTATTTTTGCTCAGTTTTGGGCAGGAAAAAGTAAAGAAAGCCTGTCCCTCAAGTGTTTATAATTGACAGGGACACAGGGAGCCCTTGCTATTGAGCAGGGATTCTCTAAGACAGTGAACAATGCCTGGAGAAGGGTTATCGGAAGTGGAGGAGAGCTGAGATCTTTGGAGGAATCACGGGCTTTGGGAAAGGCCACAGGAGGGGCCGAGCCGGGGCACAAAGGTGGCCGGTAGAGACCTGAGTGGATGTGGTGTTTAGAATTTTGGTAACAGGAGAGTATGGTGATGGGCAATGTTGGAAATGGACTTTCTGGAAGCATTTGGGTGAAGATCTTGGGCTAGAATGGTGACTGCGATGTAGTGGGTTGATGGCGACCCTCCAAAATGGTACGTAGGTGTCCCTGTCAGCTGTAAATGTGACCTTATTGGGAACATGGGTGTTTGCAGATAGATGTCATTAAGTTAAGGAACTCCAGATGGGGCCAAAATCCAAGGACATGTTCTTACAAGAGAAGGGGGGGGAGAAAAAGCCACAGAGACACAGGGGAGGAGAGACGGAGACGCAGGGGAGGAGAGACAGAGACGCAGGAGGGAAGAGACAGAGACGCAGGGGAGGAGAGACAGAGACGCAGGGGAGGAGAAAAAGCCACAGAGACACAGGGGAGGAGAGACGGAGACGCAGGGGAGGAGAGACAGAGACGCAGGAGGGAAGAGACAGAGACGCAGGGGAGGAGAAAAAGCCACAGAGGCACAGGGGAGGAGAGACGGAGACGCAGGGGAGGAGAGACAGAGATGCAGGAGGGGAGAGACAGAGACGCAGGAGGGGAGAGACAGAGGCGCAGGAGGGGAGAGACAGAGGCGCAGGAGGGGAGAGACAGAGACGCAGGAGGGGAGAGACAGAGACGCAGGGGAGGAGAGAGACGCAGGGGAGGAGAGACACAGAGATGCAGGGGAGGAGAGACAGAGATGCAGGCGAGGAGAAAAAGCCACAGAGATGCAGGGGAGGAGAGACAGAGACACAGAGAAGGAGAGACAGAGACGCAGGGGAGGAGAAAAAGCCACAGAGATGCAGGGGAGGAGAGACAGAGACACAGGGAAGGAGAGACAGAGACGCAGGGGAGGAGAGACAGAGACGCAGGGAAGGAGAGACAGAGACACAGGGGAGGAGAGACAGAGACACAGGGGAGGAGAGACAGAGACGCAGGGGAGGAGAGACAGAGACGCAGGGGAGGAGAGACAGAGACGCAGGGGAGGAGAGACAGAGATGCAGGGGAGGAGAGACAGAGATGCCTGGAGAAGACAGCCCATGAAGCTGGAGGCAGCCATTGGAGTGCGCAGCCACAGCTGGCAGACGTCTGGGGCCAGCAAGAGCTGGGAGAGGCAAGGAGGACCCTCCCCTGGAGCCTCCGGAGGAAGTGCTCTGCCCCAGAACTGGGAACAGCACATTGTGTGGTATTTTCGCATGGCTGCCCGAGGCCACTAATATTATACAAAAGTAAAGGAAGCAGAGAAAGGCATGAGAGAGCAACATTTTGAAAAAGAAAAGTGGTAGGAAGCACAGAGAGGAGGCGGAGCAAGGAAAACTGTGAGACACCACCTGTGGCGGGTGCAGGGGCAGCTACTGGAGATGTCATTTAGCTTCATGAAGCCGAGTTGAAGATGTGCCCTCTGTGGTCCAGCATTTTCATTTTGACCTGAATGCAGTGCTCTCAGCAGCACTGTTTATAACAACAAGAAGACTGGATAAGACCCAAATGCTCATTGAAAGAAGAGTGAATAAGCTGGGCAGATGTGGTGGTTCATGCCCCAAATCCCAGAACTTTGGGAGGCCAAGGTGGGTGAATTGTTTGAGCCCAGGAGTTCAAGACCAGCCTGGGCAACATAGTGAAAGCCCGCCTCTACAAAATAAAAAACATAAAAAAAAAAAAAAAAACCCAGATGGGTGTGGTGGTGCACACCTATAGTTCCAGCTACTCTGGAGGCTGAGGGGAGATGTTTTTGGACTAGGGAGACTGAGGTTGCAGTGAGCCATGACTGCACCACAGCACTCTGGCCTGGGTGACAGAGCAAGACCCTGTCTCCAAAAGAAAAAGCAAAGGAAGAAGAAGAATGAATAAACAAACTGTGAGGGGTCCCACAGTGAAATGTTACAGAGCCCAGAAGAGACGTGGAGCACAGCTACAGGCATCCACAAGAACAGATCTCAGGGACAAAACACCATGGAGTGAGAAGAAGCAATTCCTCGAATACGCACAGTTCTGTGGCCCCACGAGGCAGTCAACTTTGGTTTTTCCAAACATTTTTTGCTGTGTCCAAACTTCCAAGCATTCCAGAGTCATCGAAATTGTTCAAGGATGAATATGAATGTGGCACAAGATAAAGAAAAACAAGGGGGTAATGCCATTCAGGAGAGTGGCGACATCTGGTGAAGGTGGGGGACTGGGGTCAGGGAGGGGCGTGGCCTGGGGAGCATGGCTGAGGTGGCCCCGGGCTGGCTGGTGGCACATACAGGTTCACTTCTTTTTCTTCCTCGGATCTCACAAGTCATCTGCACAGAGAGTGAGTGTCATGTTGTCTGTGGACTCTGGAGCCAGACCGCTCAGTTTAGGTTCTGTGTCTGCTCAGTTTCGCTTCTGCTTACTGGCTGTGGTTCTTGGGGAAGGTTATTTCAGGTCTCTGGGGCCTCAGTTTTCTCATCTTACAGATTTTATAAATCGGCGTATTGAAATACAGACCTCGCAGGGTTCTGGTGGGAAGTGAGTGAGTTACACGGTGAGAATGGAGTGAGTGAATGTGCGGGAAAGCTCGGAACCGTGCCTGAGGCATAGGAGATCTGTATAAGCATCAGGCAGTCATCGTCAGCATCACCATTTTGTAAAAGTAAGGCAGTGTGAAATCAAAGAAGAAAAGGAAGGTGTGGAGCTGTAAAGCAGTGAGAGGGAGGCCGGGCGCAGAGGCTCACACCTGTAATCCAGCACTTTGGGAGGCCGAGGCGGGCAGATCATGAGGTCAGGAGTTTGAGACCAGCCTGGCCAACATGGTGAAGCCCCATCTCTACTAAAAATTAAAAAATTAACTGGGCGTGGTGGTGTGCCCCTGTAGCCCAGCTACTTGGGAGACTGAGGCAGGAGAATTGCTTGAACCTGGGAGGTGGAGGTTGCAGTGAGCCAAGATTGCACCACTGCACTCCAGCCTGGGGGACAGAGCGAGACTCCATTTCAAAAAAAAAAAAAAAAAGTGAGAGGGAGATGAAGAGTCCTCACTGGGGAAGGAAGGTCCCCGTGTGTTGTTTGTCTTGAGTCATGTGTGAACACATATGGGGGCAGGGAGAGGGTTAAGGATTCTGAGTCTAAACCACTGAGGACACGGGGACAGGAGGAGAGATGAAGACTGGGAGAGGAACGGAGGGTTTCTAGTTGGGCGTGCTGACCTTCTCCTGGGGTGACACACACCCAGTCGAAGCTATGTTCCCGGGGACAAGCAGAGTGGACCCAGCACGGTGGGGACTTCAGTGCTTCCAGTCTTATTTTGAAGGCATTATAGAATAGAAGCCAGATCCAACCCAGTTCATGTCCCCTTCACAGACAGGTGCCTCAGTGGTCTTTGGTTTCCCCTGGGTGCTGGGGGCATCCTGCATGGAGCAGGACTCCAGGGTCCCAGGGATAGGCAGCCGCATGCAGTGGCGCCCAAACATGGAGGAGCACACTCCAGCTGAAAATGGGGCTGGGGGCTCCCAGCGAATGAGTCAGGGGCTGCCCAAGAACTTCCCTGCAGGCCTCCTCTGGTGGCCACTTGTGGTCATTGAGAGGTTAGTTCTTTGGGTCACACATACAGTGAGTGCCGATGGACAGGACTTGCCTGAGTGAGGTCAGGGTCTCTTCCACGGTACTCCCCATGTGGGCCACTTCTGAGTCTCATTTTCACTGATCAGGATATAACACAAACTTCCTTTGTCTGTCTTGCAATTATGCCTTTCCTCCCTGGCACGCTGTGCTGCTGGCTTGGGGGCTGGGTCAGGAACCCAACAAGGGATATGTGGAGGGTACAGATCGCTTAGGAGAGACGCACCAGGCGAAGGGAAGCAACAGCAGCGATAAGTGGCATTGCTGGCAGAAACAGCTGGGATCACAACACAAGGGCAATAGCAGAAACGAACACGGGCAGCCCAGCACCCAGCAGACACCAACTTGCCAGGAGGGACAGCCCAGCACCCAGCAGACACCAACTTGCTAGGAGGGGCAGCCCAGCACCCAGCAGACACCAACTTGCTAGGAGGGGCAGCCCAGTGCCCAGCAGACTCCAACTTGCCTGACAGGGGCAGCCCAGTGCCCAGCAGACACCGTAGCCCTGTGAGGACTCGGGCTGTCACTATCTCCTCTGGATAACAGAGGCCCACAGTCCGTGACTGACTCGTTTAGCTCTAGGCCCTACTGTTCTGCCTTTCCTGATGGTAAAATGATGAGTCTGCAAATTGAAATAGATGTGAATGGCCCTGGTGCTCGGAAGAAGATGTGCTTTAGGTTTGGCTGGGAAAGGGAGGACCTGTATTCATGGAGGCCCAACCAGGTGGAAAACGCGTCACAGTCCTAATCTCATTTTGTCTCCCCAGCAGCGCCAGGTGGAGGGAGGTACATATTGTTACCCCAACTTACGGATGAGATAGCAGCGGCTCAGCGAGATACACTAAGTTGCCTTAAGTCCAAAGATGAGTAAGGGCTCGATGTGGGATTTGAGCTGTGACCAGCCACCCTGTGAAGTTCACTTGCTTCTTGAGGCCACAGAACTGGCTTGATGAGTGGACAGGACGAGGTTGGGATGAGGACAGGGTGGTGATTCTCAGTGGGATGAACGGCAGCGGCCAACATGTATTTGGAGACCCTGACCAGGCCAGCCTGGAGTAGGGGAAGTAGAGGCAAGGTGGAGGAAATGGAAGACGGGTCTGGAAGGGCCCAGTTACAGAAAGAAGGCCTTGAACCCCAGGCCTAGGCATAGAGTCAGTCCTGGAGGGAGACAGTGGGGGCCTAGCCAGAGAGAGCTGGGAGACCCTTGGAATCCCACTGGAGCCCCTGCTGTTCCCAGGCAGGCCACACCAGCACTGGCCCTGGGCATGGGAGGGCCTCCCAAGTCATTCGCGGGCCCAAAGTGCCTGCTGTGTTTTACAAGACAAGTGCAGAGCCAAGGCCCAAGGCTTGCACACGACATCCTCTCGGTGTCTGTCTACTCTGGAAAGATCAGGGAATCTCAGGAAGCCGGGTTCAGAGGCAGCCCTCCGCTTGGCAGCCACCCTGGCCATGCCAATGAGTTGCTGGAAATCCCAGCTGTGGAAACGGAACCACTGCTTCGGAAGCTGTCCCCGCAATGCCCCTTGGATGTGCCCATGCATGGGGGCAAGAGTTTAATGAGAGCATCTCCAGCTCTGTGCCGTCGCCTGGACGAGAAGGAGCCGTTGGCTGCCGTTCTCCTCAGAAATCTCATTAATGTAAACGTTCAGGGAGGGCGATAAGACCCGGTGGTTGTCAGCCAACTCCTGCTTCTGGAAGCATTCCAAATCCCCCTGCACCTGCCATTGTGAGCGTGCTGGATTTCTGCTTGTTTTTGCTTTTTATTTCAGAGTTTGAATTTGTTTGTGAGGGCAGTAATTTGATATATTAGAGCACGGATCATGGCTTTCATTAAGCAGAACCCAGCTCCTCAATGTCCGTGTGTGGATGGGCCAAGTGCGAGCCAGCGCGCGGGGCTGGGCTGCCCGAGGGTGAGAAGAAACACAAGCCAGGGCCGCCAGGCAGCTGGGGCAGGTCAGGGACAATTCTTTTGTTGTCCTGTTTGAGTCTCAGCCGTGGCTGCTTTGGAGGGTCTCTGGCTTCTGGCTGGCATTAGACTATGATTTTTCTTCAGTGGAGGTGACTGTGATGTCATTCAGATTGGAGATGTGTCCCAAAGAAGCCTTTCATCACAGAACAGGTGCGTGGAAGGACAAGGGGCTCCTTCCCAGTCTGGTGACTGCAGGTGGGGTCACCCTCCCATGGCCTGGCCTTCCCTGCTACTTCCCAAGCAACCCCCTCTTGGGTTTGGCATTTTGAGGGTTCCCCACTTGGATTGTAACCCTTGTTTGCAAAGCCCTCCTCCCTGATGTCGTCCCAGGCCAGGTGGTGTTGGGGTGAGTGAGGTTCTGGTGCCTGGGGAAGCTGCTGCTTGAGGACTGAGGGGCAAGACGTTTCATGCCAGAGCTGCCGCCTGTGTGTTCTGCAGAGCACCTGGCAGGAGTGGCCCACCTTCTCAGCCCCGGCATGCCTGGATGCCACATTAGCATGCAGGGATGTACCAGTTTGGGGCTTCAGGATGCAGTGGGTGAGGTGACTAAGATCCAGATGTTGGCCTTGGATCAGCTGGTGGGACAAAGGCTGTTCCCAGGGATTGCACCTGCCTGGCCCTGCATCAAGGGAGGGTCCTTTCAGCTGGAGATGCCAGTTGGCAGAGCTGGGGTAAAGGGCAGGAACATAAAAAACAGCTCAGCAACAGCTTCAGCTAAGGCAGATGCCAAGAGCAGCTTAGAGCACCAGACCAGAGATGAGCTGGCACCGGTGTGGGGGAGGATCTCCCCAACCATCATGTGGGCTGGGGGGAAGCGGGGACCCCACTTGGTACAATTCAGCAAGATAAAGAAGAATGTGCATTCCATCACGTGGGTTCTGTTTCTCTCCTGAGTCCTCTGTCAAGAGCCCCTTTGAGTCTTGGTAGAGGAAAACACCTTCATTTGGCCACAGCCACCCAGCAGTGGCCATCATGATGCCATTGGCCCTCCAGGCAAGCAGCCCCTCGGAGAGAGAGGGGGGCTTGAAAGGCCTGGTGTGACCCCCGTGACACTTTGGTTCCCAGGGAACTCAAAGGGAAACTGCATATGAAGGACTCCACTGAGGGACCCCTGGCTTCACCATGCCACTACGCCCCTTGTCTGCATGGTAACTGGGCTTTGAGAGAGGTCATTGGACCTGCCAGCTGTTACTGTTGGGGTTAGAAGGAAGAGAGGGAGTCTTATGTGCCTCCCTGGGGTGTCTGAGGGAGACTGAGCACTACTTTGCACCGTATTTATTGATGTAACTACTCCCCTTCCCTTGTGGGATGCTGGCCTGTGCGTAGCACAGTTCAAAATATCCGATCCGAGCAGGCAGGAAGGACACAGCTGCTGTTGCTTAAAGTTAGGGGCAGAGTTGAGACTCGAGATGAGGAGGCTGGTGAAGGAAAGGGATTGGGGGCAGCGGAGGGATGGAGAAATGGACAGAAGGACAGACAGGGAATGCTGGCATGAGGGAGACCCCCGAACCAGGATGGCGCTTCATGGGGAGGCTCTGAGGAAGAAAGGATGAAGACAATGGTCCTTGGCTGTGGTCAGGTGACCACGTTAAAGCCACTGAGTCCACACCGATGCTTGCAGCTCTGCCTGTCGTCCAGCTGTCCTCAGAGCACGCATCTGTTTGAAACCCAGCAGCAGGTTTTCATAGTCTGACAAATTAAATCAGCTGTTCTTCTGGCGCCAGAGTGACCTCCTGCCCGGCACTCACTGCAGGGTGTTAGGGAGGGGCGGCCTGATCTTCGGACACGAGGTGGTAAATGATACTGTCTTCATCTTCGGAGCAGTTCTTGCTCCCTGTGACTTAGAACCCTCACGTGTGTTTTCAGACCCGTTTGATCTTATTAAGCCCAGCTTCCCAGACCTTCTTCCTGTTCTTGTTGGCACAAACCCCCTTCCTATTTTAGAAGGTACAAAAAGCAAGAAGAAAGAGGATGGATTGGCGCGTGGCTTTGCCAACATAATGAAAATGGAGGCGGGTGATGAGAAGGCCCTTGGGCATTGGGGGAAGAAACAGGCAGGGCTGATAGGAAATATCACTGGGTGTCATGGAATATGGATTTCTATCCTTTCCCTTGAGCTTGCTCTTGGGGAGGGAGGAAGAAGGGTCTGGGAGAAGGAGACAGCCTGTTCTGACCAGCAGCCCCTTTCAGCTCTGGGCTGAGATGAATGAGGAGCGAGGGGGAGGGGAGGGAGCACAGCGCAGCTGGGCTCATCCTGTCAATGTTGGCATCCAGAGAAAAATCACGGCTTTGGAGGGAGAAACTGGGTCCTGCTGTGTAGTTTTCAGATTGAGGTTGATGTGAGACTTAGAGATCGTTTGGCAACCTTATTGGTGCTGTTGGCATAATTTAAATAATGGGAAGGATTTTTTTTTTCTTAATTGTTCCAGCCAGGTTTGGAAGCCTGGAGAAAGACCAGTTCTGCTTTTAGAAGTATAAAAATACTGCAGGAATGGAAAATGCTTCATGCCTGACAGGCAGATGTAAATGATTTCCAGTTATATTTCAGTACCTGAGCTGGGACAGGGCCCCCATTGCTAGTGATCTGATAAGGTAGTCAGCCTGTGGGGGCGCGGTATGCAGGGGGCATGTGTGTGCACACGGGATGTGTGTACATGCTGTGTCTGTGCCCGTATGTGATAGTGTGGACATGGTTTGTCTGTGCACACGTGATTGTGCATACGTGATGAGCATGTGTGTGTATGGGTGCATGTGAGTGTATGTGATGTGTGTCTGAGCACATGGGGTGTGTGAGTGCACACATGTCTGTGTGTGTGTGTGCATGTGCCTGTGTGCACACAGTGTGTGCATGCTGTGGGTGTTTATCGTGGTGTGTGTGTGCACACTGAGTGTACAGAGCAGACATATTGTCTGAGGGCCCCTTCAGTTGTAATAGGCAGGAGTGCACCAGGAGGCTGAAATGCTGGGTAGAATTTCCACTGTGAGCTTTTCTCTTCCCCTCTTGGGGCTGGGATGTTTTCACGGAAATCATAGAGCAGCTCTCAGAGGTCACCCTCATTGCTTCTGCTGGTTTTATTTGTGTTGACTTTCCCTTTAATCCATGCTCAAGCCCCTCGTCTGTTTAGGGAGGGTGTGACCCTACGTTCAATGAACATCTGATCAGTTCTCCTGCTTCGGCCTCTCAGGCTTCTGGGGAGCAGCACCCTGAGCACCCTGAACCGTCACCTTCTTAACTGATGAGTTCTGCAGAGAATGGGGCTGTGGTTGGTAGTGTCGTCTTTGGGAACTTTTGTTATTGGACAAATGTGCACTATGTTTTCTAGCCCATCTCTTTGTGTCCCCAAGGTGAACCAGCTGGAGCCAGGGGCCCTAGAGCAGTAGCAGCCATTGGTGGGAGTCCCTGGGAGTCGGGTGCCTTGGCTTGGATCCAGGTGTGCACACCTTCTTTCCGAGGCACTCTGGGTGAGCCCCATGGCCTTCCCAAGCCTCTCCCTGTCCCGTGAAACCTGGGTGGGATACACCTCTCTCTTAGGGCTGCTGCGATGCAATCATTCAGGCAGATTAACTACACAGGCACAGGGCTTAACCCTGAAAGGGCCCCTCAGTGGTTTCCCAAACAGGAAAGACGCCAGCAGCGTAACAGGCAGGACACGTACCTGTCTGCCCTCCTGCTGGGGAGCGGTCTTCCAGCTGCTGTCCAGTCTGCTGAGGGTGGGCCCTCTCTGATGGGGCTCTGGGGCATGGTCAGGAAAGGCTGGTCTGTCTGTACCACCCACCTCTTGGCCAGACCGTGGTGTCTGCACCTGGCCCCTAGTCACACCTTCCCACCAGAGTATCCAGAGGCCGTGAGGGTTCCACACCCTGGCTGGGTGTACTGGCTACAGATGGGTGTGGCCCCAGGTCACCTGCATGCCCCGGGTGATGAGAAATAATGTCACCATAAATATCCCGTCTGCATTCTTTGGGACACCAACCCATGAAGAGACAGCAGTTCTCACAGTTATAACAGGCACAGGTCAGCTCTCGGGCTGCTGGGGACACGGTTCTAACCAGGCAGCCCTATCTGCTCCTCCCAGAGACCGACATCTTCTTTGCATTCAGGGATCTGGGAGCATTCCAGGAACAGGCTCTGGCTCTTCAGAAACACCCACGAGCTTAAGGAACCAGGTCTGCAATGTTAGACCTTAAGTCTAGTCTTCATGGTGGGAGCTCGTGCCCTGCCAGGCGCCAGGACCAGTCAGGATTCTTAATTCACACGGGTACGTCCACACAGCTGTCATCTCTGAAACGAAAAGAGACCTCTTGCCAGCATTCTCACATTGCCCGCATCGTCCAGGATGCCTTCCGTTGTGATGTTTCGTTTCTACCTGCAATTCCGGCAACACTTTCTCCATGCTGGGCTCAGTATGAGGCATTTCAAACACATTCTCTTGTTCCATCTTCACAGACACCGTTAAGGTTCAGTACTCATTTCATGCCCATTACCAGACGAAGAAAACAAATTTTAAAAACTCAAAGAACTCGCCCGAGGTCCCACAGCTAATTAGAGGCAGAACTCCAGAGCCGGGATTTGGAAAGTTCAGGGTCCACTGGAGTCACCTGAGTGATGCCCCAGGTCAGTTCCATCAAAGCTCCCTAGGAGATTTTGGTCAAGCAATGTGCAGACAACTTTTTGAGAACCCCGCTGGGCTGGAGGCTGTGTAGAGTATCTGTGGCACCCGCAGCCTCCGCAGCATCTGGTCTGAGTCACTCTTCCAGTTGCCTGGTGCTGTAATAGAGATACAGGACTGGTGAGTACAAACAGCCTTAGTGGGACGTGTACTTGGAGCTCATTTGGCAGTGGGAGTGGACATGCTGGGGACACCCCCTCCACCTGAAGCATTCTTGTCCTGAAGCATGCTGCTGAGACGGCTGTGTAGGGTGTGGCAGTGACCCTGGGGAAGGACCGAGCTGAGAGGTCCAGACTGCAGCCCACCTCCTCACTTTTGCCACATTCCCACGATGCTTACCGCCTTCCACAGGGGATGAAATATTCCAGAAATCAGAACGTATTGAAAAGTGTGGCAAAGAAGAACATCATACTTGAAAATGTGCTTAAGCTGGCCCCTGAAATGCAAACACAGTCCCAGGAGGTCTCCCTGCACCGTGAGGCAGGAACAGAGTGAGGCTTCGAGAAGATGGAGCATGTCCCGGGCTCCCTGCAGTACCTGATTTCAGCCAGTCAGCACTGGCATGCACAGAAAATAATCACATGCCTGGTGGCAAGGTAAACATAGACATGACTTGTTCTCCCTGGAACCACTGAGGCATCCCCTCCAGAATGCAGATGCCTTCTCTTCACCTCCTCCTCCACCTCCACCTTCCCTCTCTTCACTCCATTGATGGGCTGCTCCTGTTTTTTTTTGAGACAGAGTCTCACTCTTGGCCCCCAGGCTGGAGTGCAGTGGCAGAATCTCGGCTCACTGCAATGCCCCACTCCCAGGTTCAAGCGATTCTCCTGCCTCAGCCTTTCCAGTAGCTGGGATGACAGATGCATGCCACCAAACCTGGCTAATCTTTGTATTTTTAGTAGAGACCAGGTTTCTCCACATTGGCCGGAATGGTCTTGAACTCCTGATCTCAGGTGGTCCACCAGCTTCAGCCTCCCAAAGTGCTGGCATTACAAGTGTGAGCCATAGCACCAGGCCCGTTCCTGGTTTCCATATCTCTGTGCTAACCAGATCCATCTTCTGATTGCTGTAAATTTCACATCCCATGATATTTGCACTGACCCTCATCAGGAGGACAGGAATGTCTGGCAGCATTTCTACCTTGCAGCAAAGAAAATGAACTGTCAAGAAAACATAGTTCTGGGTTGGTCGCTGATGTTCGTGGGACTGGGGACAATGCAGCTGGCTTTGGTCACTGATGTTCGTGGGACTGGGGACAATGCAGCTGGCTTTGGTCACTGATGTTCGTGGGACTGGGGACTATGCAGCTGGCTTTGGTCACTGATGTTCGTGGGACTGGGGACAATGCAGCTGGCTTTGGTCATTGATGTTCATGGGACTGGGGACAATGCAGCTGGCTTTGGTGGAGTCTCACCTGGCTCAAGAAATCTGTGAACATTCTGTGCAAAATTTCATCATTAAAAAATTTAAAACGTGCATTCATTTAAAAACAGTCAATGGTCTGTGTTTGTTACCTGGCGCTTTATAATTTGCTTGGGGGCACCTATGTCTCTTCTTACTGGTTATGGTTGGGAACCAACTGAAAATCGTCTACTTGAAATGAAAGAACATGCTTCAAGTTGAGGGGAAATTCTGCACCATGCTCTGCATGGTAGTAAACTTCAGTCTCATCTCAATAAAATAACCATCTCCCCACACAAGGAGCGTGGCCAGGGAATTAATTCCCCATCTCTGCCCCCTGTGCATGACCCCTTAGACCAGGAGGGTCCAATCTTTCATTTTCTCTGGGCCACATTGAAATAAGAAGAATTGTCTTGGGTCGAACAGAAAGTACACTGACACTAATGATAGCTGGTTAGCTAAAATAAATTTGCAAAAAAATCTTAGAATGTTTTAAGGAAGTTTACAGATTTGTGTTCGGCCACATTCAGAGCCATCCTGGGCTGCACGAGGCCTGTGGGCCGTGGGTTGGACACGCTTGCCTTAGACATTTCAGTAGGATCTCAAGCACTAACTTCAGCTACCGTTTGGTTGTTGAGAGAAATTCCAGCCACCTGTGACTCATGCCTAATAGAGTCTAGTTCCAGAAAAAGCTTTGGAGAGGTGACTTGTTTTATGATGGGGAAACTGAGGTTGAGATGGGTAGACAGCCCATTGTGGCCACTGTCTAGTCATGAGCAAGGATGGACAGAGGACTTGGGCCGCCTTGGAACTCCCTCCCCGCCCACTGCCCCAGGCAGCCCTGGGCTCCTTCTACCATCCTGCTCCTTCCCGAGGCTCCCACAGAAACTCCAAGGCCAATCATTTGACTTCTTACAGTTCTGAGCGTAGATCTGCTTAATCTGCCCCTTTAGCCACCGAATGAAAAGTCTACACTGGGGCCTGTTCTAATCAGGCCTTGTGTCCATTGTGCTACCGTGGAAGTTGAAAAAGACGCTGGATTGAAAACTCCTGGCACTGCAGAATGGCAGCCCCATCTCTTCTAGAACAGCACACGGCATCCTTCTCAGAGTAATGGGATATTCCATCCATCTGCCTACGCGCATAGGTTTGCTGGCTGTGATTTTTATCTGATGTCTGCATAGGAGGAAGGGAAGTTATCTTTCAAGGGAAGTAGGTCCTCCAGAGAGTCGCCGGGAGGCCGGGCAGGCATGAGCAGGTGTGGGCAGGCTGAGGGTGAGTGTCAATTTCTTGTTGCTGCTTTAACAAATGACTACAAACTTGGTGAGTTAACACAACACAAATTTGTTATCTTATGTGAAAGTCGTCAGAATCAAAATGGAGTCACTTCTGTCAAAATCTCGACAAACAAGACTGGGAAGGCCAAGAAGGGAGGATTCTCACACATGTATGCCTGATAACAAGAACTATCACAAAAGAGTCCGCAAAAACCACAACCTTGCCCAAAGCCTATCACAAGCGTCCACACACACACACACGCACACACCCCTCTGCAGGGACATCTGCCCGGCAACTGCTTGTCCAAACTTGGACGGACAGCATTCTTGTTATCAACCCTTACAGCCAAGGCCAGAGATCTGAAAGAATTCTATCATTTCCTCCTGACTTTTCCTTTAGCGCCCCTCATCTTTCTTCCTTTCTCTGAATATGCTCACTGTATTCCTACTGCAACGCTTAATAGCAAATGAATATGATTTTCCCTTAGCCTCTGCTTGTTGTTTAGGTCGACACAATTCTGGAGGTTGGAAGTCTAAAATCAAGGCATTAGACGGGCTGTGTTCCTTCTGGAGGCTTCAAGGAAGAATCTGTTTCCTTGACTTTTCCAGCTGCTTAGAGGCTGCTCGCATTCCTAGCTCGTGACCTCCTCTGCCTTCAAAGCCAGCAGTGCACCGTCTTCAGATCTCTCTCCATCTGTCTCTGACGTCTGCTTCCATTGCCATGTCTCTTAACTACCACCTCTGGCCCTCCTCCCTCCCTCTTTCCCTTACGAAGATCTCTGTGATTATATCAGACCTGCTGGATAGTCCAGGACCATCTCCCCATCTCAAGATTCTTAACTTAATTCCATCTGCTAAGTTCCTTTCACACACAGGTTCCAGGGACTTGGAGAGGGCCTGCTTTGGCCCAACGCAGTGAGGTAGACCGTGAGTTCCTCCACCCATTCCTCCACTCATCCCTTCATCCCCTCCATTCATCCTTCCACCCATCTCTCCATCTATCCCTCCATTAATCCTTCCCTCCACCCATTCCTCCACCCCTCCCTTCATCCATTCCATCCATCCTCCCACCCATCTCTTCATCCACTCTATCAGCCTCTCCATCCATCCCTCCACCCTTCCCTTCATCCCCTCCATCCATCCTTCCACCCATCACTCCATCTATCCCTCCATTATTCCTTCCCTCCACCCATTCCTCCACCCTTCCCTTCATCCACTCCATCCATCCTTCCACCCATCACTCCATCTATCCCTCCATTATTCCTTCCCTCCACCCATTCCTCCACCCCTCCCTTCATCCATTCCATTCATCCTCCCACCCATCTCTTCATCCACTCTATCAGCCTCTCCATCCATCCCTCCACCCTTCCCTTCATCCCCTCCATCCATCCTTCCACCCATCTCTCCATCTTTCCTTCCATTAATCCTTCCCTCCACCCTTCCCTTCATCCACTCCGTCCATCCTTCCACCCATCTCTACATCCATCCCTCCATTAATCCTTCCCTCCACCCATCCCTCAACCCTTCCCTTCATCCACTCCATCCATCCTACCACCTATCCCTCCATCTTTCCTTCCATTAATCCTTCCCTCTACCCATCCCTCCACCCTTCCCTTCATCCACTCCATCCATCCTACCATCCATTCCTCATTCTGTCTCTCCATCTATTATTCTCTCCTTCCTCCCTTCATATCTTCCTCTGTCTTCCTTCATATTCCTTCCATCTCTCTCTCCATCCCTCCCTCCATCCTTCTCTCCATCTCTCCTTCCATCCCTTTCTCCATCCTTCTTTCCATCTCTGCCTCCATCCCTCCCTCCATCCTTCTCTCCATCTCTCCTTCCATCCCTCCCTCCATCCTTCTTTCCATCTCTCCATTCATCCCTCCCTCCATCCTTCTTTCCATCTCTCCCTCCATCCCTCCCTCCATCCTTTCCATCTCTCCCTCCATCCCTCCCTTCATCCTTCTTCCCATCTCTCCCTCCATCCCTCCCTCCATCCTTTCCATCTCTCCCTCCATCCCTTCCTCCACATCCCCCCATCCCTCCTTTCATATCTTCTTCCATCCCTCCCTCCATCACTCAATGCATCCCTCTCTCCATCCAGAGTTCACCACACCCCGAGTCTCCAATGCTGCACTCCTGAAACTCACCCTGGGATTTGCATTTGGGGGTTGCCTTGAACATGTTCCCAGTGTACTCAGTTGAGTTTTGGAAACACCCATATCTCCATCCACTCTGTCAGCCTCCCCATCCCTCCCTCCATTAATCCTCTTCTAGAGCAATCTACTAGAGAACAAGCAAGGTCAGCCTTCTTCTGGCTGTCAGGGGATCAGGGCACCTGCTGGCAGCTGCTCTAAGACTCAGGATGAGGGCTGCCTCCTGCAGATGACTCTGAAGGCTGCAGCTCTGGGTGGTGTCCCTAGCAGCAGCTTTGATCCCTAATTAGGAAGGCACAGTGGGTGCCTAGCAGCACCCAGGAGAGAGCGCTCCAGAGATTTCCTTATCAGCTGACAAATCACCCTTCTCATGAGAGGGGAGTTTGAGTCATTCACTCCCAAATTCTGGAGAACCACAGAATTCAGAGCTCTTCGAGGGCATAGTCAACCCTTTCCCTTGTTCCTGGTGGTGATCCAAGCTTGCTTTTCTCTCAGAGCTGCCTCCATTATCCTGTTCTCATACCCTGTCTTCCCCCAAGAACACAGGGTGCATCCCCAGCCTTAGCTGGATTTCCACCTTGCAAATGTCCCTGCCTGGGAGACAGGACTTGGTGTGAGAAAGATGACATTGTGTTCCCAGGTGTCGCTGGTGCTGGGCACAACTCCAAAGTTCTGGAGCAGAGTCAGCAAGGCACAGCCTGGAGAGCAGACCCGTGCTCTGCCTGAGTTTGTAAGTGGTTTCGTTTCAGTGGCCACAGAGCCGCACATACAGGTGGCTGCTTTAGCTTCCGCTAAACTGGAGAGCTCACTTACTGGTTGTGACAGACTGTGTGTCCTGCAAAACCTCAAATATTTGTGATTCAGCTCATTAGGGGAAAAGGGTGCTAACGTCTGGCCTAGAGGGCTCAAGCCTTGTCATCAGCCCCCATTCAGCTGTCCACTCAAGGTGCATTGACTGAGCTCCCTGGCCGGAGTGTCACGTGGGCCCTCAGACTGTGGAGGCAAATCAAGTGGCATTGCTTTTGAGGAGCTGGCCATGACCTTGTTTCCTAAGTGCCACTTCTTTGATAGAAACTGGCAGGATTGCTAGAGCCACGTATTTGCAAACCACTGGGCACTTGCACACGCACTTAATCCATGCGGTTACTCGGCGATGGGTGTTGACCCGAGGCCAGGCAGCTCACAGATTTGCCACTTGCCACAGGTCACAGTTTAGGAAGAGGCAGAGTCGACCAATGTGTCTTCTCATTAGCGCATTGCCTCCCCCCTTAGGATGGAAGGAAGGAAGAGAGCAGGGGTGAGAGAGGCCAGTGGGATAGGGCGCTGCGGGAGAAGGAAGGGCCGGCTTGAGTGCCCAGAAGCTCAGCAGCTGTGGGTTGGACCGTGGTGTTACCTTGGCCTTCCCCTTCCCTGCTGGCTTCAGGGCAGCGCAGCATCCTACACGCGGTCAGTGAAAGTGCAGTGAGGGCCCCATCGCCTGGGGGTGGTCTCTATCAGTGGCACAGTCTTGTCAGTGGCTCGGGGGGCAGGAAGGGCCCATGGTTGGGGTTTGCCTGACGACCCCACAGAGGAAGGTGTGTTGCTTCTAAAACCATTCAGTCGATGCTCACTTAACCCTGCAGGTGGCATTGGGCACCCAGCATTTCTAGGACCCAGTATATACCCCAGAGCTGGATGGTGGCCGGACTGGGGCCACGGCCCCTCTCTAGGGGCCTGAGATGCTGAGACCCATGGCGCTGCTGTCCCTGCCAGGGGCGCATCATCTGTGAAACATGAGCCAGGACGCCCGAGAGTGGCAGAGTCTTCTTCCTCCTCTGCTTCCTTTTGCAGGATTTGATTTGGGTTTATTGTAGTTGAAAAGATTTTCAAAAGCGCTCACCAGAGTATCCAAAACCATGTTGGTTAAGGAGGAGAGGAGACGCATGGGAGGGCCCAAGCTCCCCAGTGACCCTCCACCAAACCGCACACCAACTAGTGGCATTAGAGGTGATGCTGGAACAGGATGGAGGATGGATGTCTTCCTTCCCTTCTCAGTCCCTGAACTCAGCCCCATCCAGCGCCTGCCAAGGAGCCAAGGAGAGGAAAATATCCCTCAGTAGGAAGGAAAGAAAACAGAGGCATCCCAGAAACTGAACAAGGACCCAGAAAGCAAACCCTCCCCCGTCCCCCAGAAGCTGCCCGCTTTTCCCCACAGCCCCACAGCTGTGCGCCTCCCTCTCTCCCATTTTTCCCATTTTCTTCCCTCTCTCTTTTTCCAGTATGGGGGCAGAAGTGGGGGACTGTTGGAGGGAGAGTAAGGCACCCCCACCCCTGGGCAGCTCCGGAGTCCCGCTGGCTGCATGTTTACTAAACAGAGGCATTTGTGAGGGGATTTCAGATACCCTGCTGTGCTCAGGCCAGGGTGACTATGTTTTGATGTTTCTGGTTGGAAAGCTGACCGCCTGGATGTGGGGTGAAGGGAGACCCAGTGAGAACGGTACTGTCTGCACAGGGTCTTATTCCATGTGAGAGAATGACTCCGGCTGAGAATACAGACAGGTAGGATAGGAAACTTCATCGAAGACTCCCTGGCCTGGTCGAAGAATCCACAGACACCTGGGGGAAGCTGGGCCAGCTCCCCGCCCCGTCCCTCCACTGAAACCCCGAGCATTCCTCTGTATATCAGGACTGCCCACTTGTGAGGAGACGCATTGCCTGTCCTGTCTGGCCCGGCCCCCTCGGGAAGCTAGCAGGTGAGCGAACAATACAAGGACAGCAAAACCCACCACGACCTCTGCTCGTGGAGCTCCACGGACACGGGATGGCCTCCTGTCCTGCTGCTTATCCACAGTTATGTTCATGGCGCACTTAACTCCTGGAGAGGTCAGAACACCGAGCTATCAGAGTGGCATTTGACATTTGGACGAGCACAAATCAGGGCCCTGATTCTCTGTGGGTGCCCGCTTCACCTGGCCCCAGCCCCGCCCAGCACAGGTGGACAACACACCTTTGTTGGTGCTGCTGGGAAACAAAACCCAGTGACTGATCTTCCCCAGGATCTCTCGAGAAGCAGCCAGCCCCTTTCCAAACCTCAACTGGTTCGATGAAACCTGAGTGAGCCAGTCGCTTGTGATTTTCTGCAGGTAACCAGGACCAGATCCCTTGGCTGCAGGGCAGGGGGCAGGAGAGGATTTCCTCACAGGGAGCGTTAGGGAGTGTGCATTTGCCTGGGGACGTGTGCTTCCTAGCAGAGGCTTCGGGAGTTCTTACTGTAAACAGGCTTGAGTCCTCCCTAAAGGACGGGAGACTTTCCCACACCCTGGCAAGAATTCTTCTTTCTTCTGAGGATGTTTTGTGGAATGAAAAATAAATGGAAAGATAAAGGTCAATTGCAAAAGTGAAGATCTCTTGGAATGGACACAGGAATTCTTACGGCCATAGCTTTCAGAGAGTCTCACTGCGTCAGTGCTGTGAGCTGCCCTGCCCACACCTGGGTGGTATTCTCAGCCTTAGGTGACCCACGGGGATTCTTCTTTATGAGCGGAGAGGCCTGAAATGCCTTCTCATCCTCTGTTCAATATTTCATGAGATATCAGACTAAATGCACAATTCTGGATTGAGCTGACCATATTGATTCAGGTCTGTGCCCGCTTGGAGGAGGGAGGGAGGAACCCCTCCCGGAACCCCTCTGTAGGGCCTGGCAGAGGCACTCATGGCCCCGGGTGTAAGAGCCACCTCCAGGTTTGGCAGAAGGGGTTGGAATCTTGGATCTTCTGCTGACCTGCTATGTAGCCTTGGGCAGGTCATTAACCCTCTCCAAGCCCTTGTATGTTGTCTACAAAAGGTGGAGAAGGACGCAGCACTCACTGGCTGGGAGGCAGAAACGGTGACAGGAGCAGGCTGGCGCCATGCCCACCCCAGTGGGTGCCAGCCTGGTGAGGCCCGTTCTGTGGCTCATGGCCTTTGCCCGGGCCTGGGCTGGCCTGCCTGAGCTTCTTCTTCAAGGGCACATTTCTACAGAGCGAGGAAAACTGCTCCCACCCCAAACGATGCTCCCATGTCCCCTGACTCTTCGTAGGTGTTGACAGGTATTGATTCTCTTGGTGAAGGCCCGTGAGCTGACATAGGAAATGTAAGCATTCAGTGCCTTCTGCTTCTTGACGGTTTCTGGAAATTCCTTCTAGGCCCAAATCACCTTTTCTCAGGGACTGTCTGGCAAGTGGTGTAGCCGGCCACAGCAGCAGACAGGACTCATGGGATCACTGGGGCACAATCTCCCATCTAAGAAAGGTCCCTTGATTTTTCCACAGGCAAAGTGATGTTGCCTTGATTTCCAAGGGAGGAAACTGGCTTTTTTATTGTTTGTTTTGGAAACGTTGTATTTCTCTGTTAGAAAATCAGCACCTTTGGGGGTTTACTGTAGATGTAACAGTGGTTATCCCTGAAGTGACAGGAAGAGGCGTGAGGGACTCCTAGGAGTGGGCCACGTCCGGGTTTTGATCTGGGGCTGGGACCCCAGTGTGTTCCGTCTGGAAAAGCGTAGGAAGCTGTGCATTTATGGGCTATGCACTTTTCTGCGTTTTCTACACTTCAGCAACATTTACAGCAAAACGTAATTACTCGGAAGTGAATACCACAGGTGCCTTTCCATTGCCGTTGTCTCCGGGTTTCCCGGCAGCTTCTGTCACGTCCGCTTGGGGAGGGATTTGTGCTCATGTAACACAAGCCAGAGGGAGCCAGCGACCCTGTAAAAATGCCTGGAGTAAGGCCATTCTGCCGTTAGACCTTTGGAAGGGGCCAGGCTCTGGGCCTGCAGTGGCTTCTAGGCATTCCCTGATGGCTCTGGTCCCAAAGGGGTCTGTCCAGGTAAGAGGGAGGCATGGGAAGAGATGACAAGGCCACAGCATTGCCTTAGACGGGGTGCTGCTCTGGGTTCACTTGTGCCAAGAGCCCTTCCTGTCTCATGAGCGCCACAAACATTTCCCTCCAGTAACTGTCGCGTAGGCTCTGTTCCAGGATCGTGGGGCATGATGGTCAAGAAGCTGGTCTTGCTCATGTCCTCGTGCAGCTGACATTCTCAGGGCCTCTGGGGCAGTGACAGAGCCAGAAGCAGAAGAAGATGTGCATCATGTGCTGGCTGTCAGATGCCCGGCTCATCTGGGGTGTCTGGCTTGGGGATGGCCGGCTGGCCTTTAGGAAGAGCAGCCTCGTTCCAACCTTGTCTCCTTATGCTTGTGATCACTGGAATTCAGGACATCTGCAGGGGCTGTCTCTGCATCTCTAATGTGGCTCATTCTGAGGGAGGGCATAACTCAGGAAACTCTTCAGTATTCACTTAATTTTAAACATTACTAAATGCTTCATCTGAATGCTTTTTAAACATCTGTCCATCTACCCATCTGTCTGTCCATCCATCCATCAATCCATCCATCCATCAACTTATCCATCCATTCATTCATCTATTCATCTATCCATTCATCTGTTCATCTATCCATCCATTCATCTACTCATCCATCCATCCATTCATCTGTCCATCCATCCATCCATCCATTCATCTGTCCATCCATCCATCCATTCATCCATCCATCAATTTATCCATCCATTCATTCATCTATTCATCCATCCATTCACCTGTTCATCTGTCCATCCATTCATCCACTCATTCATCCATCCACTCATCTGCCTATCCATTCATTCATCCATCCATTCATCTGTTCATCCATCCATCCATCCATCCATCCACTCATCCATCCATCCACTCATCTGCCTATCCATTCATTCATCCATCCATTCATCTGTCCATCCATGTATCCATCCATCCACTCATCTGTCCATCCATCCATCCATTCATCCATCCATCAATTTATCCATCCATTCATTCATCTATTCATCCATCCATTCACCTGTTTATCTGTCCATCCATTCATCCACTCATCCATCCATCCACTCATCTGCCTATCCATTCATTCATCCATCCATTCATCTGTTCATCCATCCATCCATCCATCCACTCATCCATCCATCCACTCATCTGCTTATCCATTCATTCATCCATCCATCTATCCATCCATCCGTCCATCCATCCATCCATCCATTCAGCAGCACCTGAGTATCTGCACTGGACCAGGGCGAAATGTTTACAGATGGAAAGGTGATGTTCCTACTTCTCAGAGGACACTGGCAAAGAAAAGGGGAAGAGCGCGAGAGAGAAGGTAGAGAGAAAGAGAGAGAAAGGGAGGGAGGGAGGAGAGGGAGAGAGGAGAGAAGGAGACAGAGGAGAGAGGGAAGGAGGTGGGGGAGAGATGGCCACATGGGGAGGGGGAGAACCTGGAGAGGTGGGACAGAGGAGTGCTGTTTGGGGTGCTGGTTGGTGTGCTCTGGGGAGCTCTCTCAGGGTCTTGCCTGGGGGCACGTGCACGGGGAGGGTTGGGTCTTGGGAAGCCTTGACAACACCAGGACTCCATCTCTGGCCCTGAGGCCATGGGCTCACATGGATTTGCCCGTGGTGGCAGGCAGTGGGTGTCAGGGTGCTAGGCTCCCCGGTCAGTCTGGGCCCACACCACTCCCCTTGACTAGTCAGGTCTGAGTGGGCTCCTCGGAGCCACCTTCTTCTGGAGTCTCTATGTGAGGGGCTTCGGGGGCTCAGCGCTTGGGCCCTTTGGCCAGCTCCTCGGGACCAGAGCCAGCTTGGTGGTGCTCACTCGTTAAGGCCTTATTCCCAAGCGGGACAGCGTCACACCATCTTTCCGCCTCCATCAGCGGGGTCGCTGTTGGTTTTGCTGTGACAGTGCATTTGTTGTGAATTGCAGCATGAAATTCAGCCAAGGTGAGTCTGATGGGAAGGGTTTGGGATCAAGGTGCTGCCACTGCTTCTTTTATAGTCAGTAGCCCTGAAGGACCACCACGCTCTTGCCCCGTCTCTCCCAAGTATGCACCATCTTAGAAAATGAACCGTAAAAGGGCCAGAGTAGACTCTGTGGGCTCTCTTTGGAATGTCCCCTGTGTTCCTCTCTGGTTATGTAGGTGTGCGGCTTCAGGACAGTCCATCCCCACCCATTGGGATCACTCTTCTGTCATCCTTCCATCGCTGTCCTCTGGGGATAGCCATGGCCCTGGGCACAAGGCTGGTTGTGCCCTTCGCTAAGCTCCCACATTTTGTGTTAGGGAGAGAGGAATTTCACAGGCTCATAGAGCACTTTCTTCCTTTCTAGGGTCGAGGACACTAGAAATCATCTTCTCCTGTTCCCTGTTTTTACAAATGTTGACATCAGGACCCAAGAAGAAACGTAGCCTGCCGGTGTCACTGAGGGAATCAGTTGCCAAGCAGGTGTCTGGTGCCGGGTCCTGTCAGACCCCATTCTCTCCTCTGGCTCTCCATGGCCCTCGCCTCCCATTTCTTTCCATTTCCCAGCTGGTTCTGGTTGAACTTATGGCTTTTTTGCTTCGATTAATTGACTATGAATTTATGTCCCTAAAAAAGAGATTCAGTTGCATGATTTCTTCTTAGCAGGCACTGCTCAGAAACAGCATAGCAATTGATAAGACGTTGGGGTTAGCGCAGGGAAGACCGGGACACAGGCACTGGTTAAACATCAGTGGGCAGCCGACCCCTCCTCCCACCCAGGCTCACAGAGGCTGGCCGGGTTCCGTCTGGGTCTAATCTGGGTTCTGTCTGGGTCTGGTCTGGGTTCTTTCTGGGATTTGTTGTTCTGGTTTGGGTTCTGTGTGGGCCTGGTCTGAGTTCTGTGTGGGCTTAGTCTGGGTTCCGTCTAGGCCTGGTCTGGGTCTGGTCCGAATCTGGTCTGAGTTCCATATATGCCTGGTCTGGGTTCTGTCTGGATTCTCTCTGGGTCTGATCTGAGTTCTGTCTGGTCTGGTCTGGGTCCTGTCTAAGCTCTGGTCTGGGCTAGCATCTGGCTGTTTCAAATGTTGAAACTGGGCACCCTGCACGGGGCTGATAGGGCTTCAGTGGCCCTGGCTCTGGCAGTTTCTGTGCTTGTTATCCTGGGCGCTCACGATCCCAGCCAGAAAAACAGTGTAAGACAGTGCCCCCTGTGAACGAGAGTCCACAAGGACAGGGAGGTGGGCACATGTCCAGGGTGCCAGCAAGCAGGCTGCACAGAACTCAGGGGCGGGAAAACGAGAGCCCACAAGGACAGGGAGGCTGGTGCATGTCCAGGATGCCAGCAAGCAGGCTGCACAGAACTCAGGGGCAGGAAAGTAGGGCGGGCGAGGGGGTGGGATGGTCCCATCTTCCTTTTCTATTTCTGTAAGGGGAAGCAAGTGCAGGGCTGTGCAGGAGAATGATTTCCTTACATAAATGCAGAGGGGTGTGTGTGTGTTTGTGTATGTGCATCTGTGTGTGTGCGTCTGTGTGTGTGTGTTTGTGTTTGTGTGTGTGTGTGCATGCGTGCACCCTGGGTACTCAGGAAACCCAACAATGACGGGAAGGCTCTGACTGTGCTTCCTGCTCCCCTCAGCCCGGGACTCACTTTTAGGCCTGCACAAGGTCGCTGTCGCACCCAGCTGTCCCATAGCAGGGCAGACTAATGTCTACTGGACTTTGTTTCCAGAGCCACTTTGAAGATCCTTAAATCCCAAATGCATGTCTTTTTAAAAAAAAGAAAAAAGAAAGGAAACCAGGTTTGTAATGTTAGAGTAGTACAGCCTCAAACTGGGTCCTGTGTCCATGGCTGGACCCATGAGGCCCGGTGGAGGGGACCCTGCAGCCCAGTCGCATGCCCTCTTTGTCTGGTGCATATTCTCGCAATTCCAGTTTGGTGGCTCTCAACAGCAAGGCCAACCTGAGACCACCTGTCCTACCTTTCCCATGAGAGGGCTGAATGCTCCCAGCCTCCCCGCCCTGTCCTGTTCCTGGGGTCCTGGGGGTCATCACAGCCTGTGTAGGCTTCCTCCAGCCAGGGTGGTGGTCTGGACCCCACCAGTGGACCCCAGCACTGGGGGTCAGCCCCAGGCACTGTCAAAGGTGAGAGCCCAGAGGCTGTGCCCAGCAGGAGAGGTGGGCAGAGGGATAGAGGGAGAGAGGCTTCTCAGAGCCCAAGGCATGAAGTGCCCTCGTGGGTGTCATGACCACGGGCAGTGGATGGCTGCCGGTGAGCACCATGACCGGGCGCCTTCAGGAGGCTCATAACTGAGAGGACACAGCCTGAGGGAGGTCTGCTGGGGAGCAGCTCCACTTCTGCCCTGAATAGACGAGAGACACTCATTAGCAGGTACCCAGCATGTAGTGCTTTCTTGGTGATATCAGGGGCCCGGGTCCCCAAAGTGCTGCAGCACTCTGTGGCTGGGGAGCTTGCTCCTGTGGAGGAAGGGTCTCTGTGGTCCCAGCTCTTCCATCTGCCTGTCCACCAAGGGTCACCCGTGGCTCAGCAGAAGAGCTGTTCTTGGGGCCCCCGGCCCTCCTCCGGCCCTGCTCACTTGTTCAGGTCTCAAGTGCTGCGTGTTTGTAAACAATGTCATCCACAGCCCTGTGGTACCAGCTGGTTCATCTGCAGTTCTGAGCTGCTCTCCGGCCCCGGCCCTTTCTTCCTGTGCTTTTCCCCCGCCGGGATGGCTCTCCTGGCCCTCCCTGGGGCGACAGCCGCCCTCTCTGTAATGATTCTCAGTGCCAGCACAGCAAGCTTCCTGGCTGGTTCTGCAGCTCTCTCGCTCCCCTAAACAAGGCCTTAGGGACTCCACATCCAAATTAAGGTGGCGCCTGGTGACAGGTTGGCATTTTCCGGTGTCCTATCTATGAAAGACAGGAAGACAGCAGGGAGCAAACTCCCCTGGGCCAGACTCTCACAAACACACAGGTTTGGGTGCCCCGTTGGTGACTGGGAGAAAACAAGGGACTGGGCCAAGGACCCCATGGGTCCCTGTCTCTTTAGGTATTTTGAAATGTGTGGGAGCCAAAATTGCATTCACACGATTCTTGATTATGTAAGGGTGCATTCTGATCTGATACTGCACTAAGAAGTGCTGGGTTGGGATGCATTATCTATGCACCCAGCTGCTTCTGTTTCATTATTTACAGCACATTTAAACAGTCTATTTGAGAAAACATTAATGTGGCTTTGCTTGGGATGTGTAGCTTCTCCCCGTTTATAAAGCTCTCAGATGGAGACTTGGCAGAAATTCCAAAGCAATTTGGTGTGGCTGCAAAATGACAAACTTTCTTAATTATTAATTGAGATTAATAATATATTGATTATTTAATTATATGTTGATTATAAATAAATCATATATACATAATGTATACTTATATAAATATATAAAGCATAAATAATTTGTAGATGCAATAAGTGAATTATTAATTAATACAGACACACGTACCATATCGGTGTGGGAGCAAACTGGTAACGGGGCAGCTCTGGGCTGAGAACCTGGGCAGGTCACCCCGGCCCACTGGCCATCGCTTCCTCACTCTGAGATGGGAATGCTGGATTCCTCATACACTAGACAATGAGTGGGGAGGTGCTTTGTAAGCCTAAAGCATTACACACATGCTGGCAATGATTATCATTACTATAACCCGTGAAGTGCAATTGAAGACGTAGACCAGGGAGTTAAAAAGACACGAAGTGTACGTTCTTCCCTGGAATGCAGCCTTTTCTGCTCCGGGACGTCGAAGGCTACTTCGGCCTCAGTCACGTGTGCTTCAACATTTGCATATTTACTGCATCGGAGATCAAACAAAATGAAATGAACATGCATGTGATCTGCTTCTTGCAGGATACAAGACCCTTCTGAAAGGAATTTCTGGCAAGTTCAACAGTGGTGAGCTGGTGGCCATTATGGGTCCTTCCGGGGCAGGGAAATCCACGCTGATGAACATCCTGGCCGGATACAGGTGAGCATCCCTGCCCGGGGCGCAAAGTTCTCACCTGGGTGTCGGGCCAGCAATGGAAATGGTGGGGCTCCTTCCATCAGCCCCATCACCTGGAGCAGGCTGTGGTCTACAGTGGTAGCTTCTTAAAGCTCTGTACACACAGGCTCCAGCGGAGCACAGGGTGCGTTTTGGGTCAGGAAGCTCTGGAACGGAAGGAAACCGGGTCCAGGAGAGAGAATGACACTGAGAGGCTGCACTCGCGAAGGGCCATGTGCTGAGCG